>NW_008236478.1:2313424-2364038 GCF_000691975.1 Corvus brachyrhynchos
CATTCCTGCGCTGACACAGCATTTTGTAAAGTTTATTTCCCAAGGGGAAAGGGTTATAAATAAGTCTCATATTCACATTAAATCTCCTGCTCTTTATTTATCTAAAGCTTTGAGTGAGGCCTTTTTTTTTGTCACAGGAAATTGCATCAAAGTTTTCAGGAAAAGTGTATTAACTTGTACAATTTGACTTTTGTTTAATTGCCTTTAAATTGACCGCCATCGAAGCTAGATTTTAAAAGCTCAGTTTCCATCTTTTCTATGCTCACTGCTCTACACATTCATTATCTGCAGAAATCACACTGGCTATCTGTGAGATCTGCAGCTGGTTTACAAAATAATACATATTATTAAAATGCATAATTTTGTATTTTTTGAAGTAATTTCTAAGACACCACAAAGAACCACTAAATAATTAAAAGCATTTTCATATGCCTGCTGCAAACATATATAGTCAGAACTGTAAGGGAGGCTTTTTTCTCTTAGGCTTTACACCTGTAATTGAGTGAAAAGCTAAAGCAACGAAAGAGCAGCTTCACCACTGGTACTAGAATCCAGCAGAGACGATTCCCTTAGGGGACAGGATCCTCAGTTTGCAAGCTTTTTCACCTAGAGCATCCCACCGACCACGTGCTTACTGATCCTTTTACAAAAAAGTTTCTGATCTGAAACTGAAGCTTCTCAGTCCACACACCCCCTGCCCCAAACCTATTTCTGACTCCTCTTAGTTGTGAAAATACAAAAAATAAAACTACCCCTAAACGTAAGTACCATACTTCATTTGAAACGACTGCTGAAATATCTTCTGGTGATTGAAGAAAAGTAACTACTGCTTTGGAAATCCATTTTTCTTAAAAGCCAAATCCCAAGCAAGCAATATTGTTTATCTGAACATTACAAAAAGTCAAAATTCTCCCTTGGATTTTAAAGGGGCCCTTCAGAAGGCAGCCAGCAAGGAAAAAAAAAAAAATGCAAAGCATTGTCTAAAAGATAAAACAGATGATTTGGCACAACACGCACTCTGGGAAAAGGTGGGAGTGCAGGGGGAAGGATTAGATGCTGCTGAGCTGCATCTTGCAAGTGCAGGCAGTGGGACTGATCAGACAGTCCCATGGGATAAGGATGGAACCTGCACGAACAACTGGACTGTGCTCTGAAATACAGAGACTTAAATGCACGAAGACTCAAACCAGAACACTGTGGCCCACATTCAGACTCCCCCATATTTAAAATTCACAGTTTTGTGTTTCAATACAGACAGTTACCAAACATGAGTGAGATAGATGTGAATTTGCAA
The DNA here is from genome assembly GCF_000691975.1 of Corvus brachyrhynchos. Lineage (NCBI taxonomy): Eukaryota > Metazoa > Chordata > Aves > Passeriformes > Corvidae > Corvus > Corvus brachyrhynchos. The sequence goes on from NW_008236478.1 coordinate 2,314,719, forward strand.
GGAAAAGCTATGGGTTAGATACATTTAGACATCTTTTGCATTTTAACTCTGTTTCCCTTTCACCATTCCTTACACAGATGCGCTGTGCTTTGAGAAAGTCACAAATGTCACTGTGTTTTCACAGGCATCCAGGAGGAAATTCATAGGTGAGATGAAATAATTCCTTAGATCAGGCAAGACCTGAGACTGGTGAGCAGGGATTCCTGCAACAAAACAAGCGTCATGGACAATGGGAATCAACCCAAAGGAAAATGCAGGAAGGATGAGTGCTTGTAAAGAGTAAGCATTTACAACTGATCAAAAGATAACCGTTCACCCAGCAGTTATGACAGTTTCCTATTACCTTTACAGTTCAATTTTTAATAATCCTCCAAACAGGGAGATAGGGATATTTAAATATCAGCTCTGGAAAAAGTCTTGGAGTCTTTAGACACACTCCCTGTAGGCTTCCCTTGTTTAATGTGTGGAAGTGAAGAAAACATCTTGTCTCCGCTGAAAACTAGCTGGGACAAACCTCTTCCAGTCACTTAGAACTCCAAACTTTAGAATCTCAAAGTAGTGAAATAGGCAGCCTTATTCTGCAGCTAAGAACAAAGTAGCATAACAGAGAGGTAAATAACAAAAGCAAAAATTCGAAGGGACAAGTGGCCAATTTTCTATGCAGATGCTCAGAAAAATGAATATTTTGCTTGAGAAGTTCCTTAACACTATCTGCTGCTAGTACCCAAAGTGACAGAATGAATGACATCAAAAAGAGGATGTAAAATCGGAAGAAGCTCTCTTAGTACATTAAAGTATTTAGGTAACACCCACATTATCACCACAAATTAGGCTGTACTACAGGATTGAAACTTTGGTGCACAGTGCACGTGCGTTCTTATACAGCACCTTTCCTCCAAAACCATATTCCCTCTCCAGAGGAAATACTGCACTCGTTCAGTGTTGAACAGCACTAGACAGCAGCTTAAAATAAGAACAAGATGATACCTGTAACAGAGACACGATGAGGCCAGTTTGCAATTTACAGCCTCTTGCAAAACACACGCCTGGAGTTTGATATCAGTATCCTGAAGTAGGCAAACCTGGCAGTTACTCGGCAGACAAGAAACCTGAGGCACAAGGAAATTATGCTGCCCTGATTGAAATTCACCCGTTTGTACTACTGTTGTACGCGGTGTTGCGCCGTGTCACAGCCAGCAGCCGTGTCCTGTTACAGGCACATGGCCAAACTGTGTGTGTGGTTTGCAGAGGACGAGTTTCCTGTGCAGCAAAGCCACGCCAAAGCAAGGAGAACATGAGCGAGACAAGAGCTCTCCCTTCCATTCTTCTTGGTTGTAGAATGTGAATCTCCAAGCTGGATCTTGTCAGGGCATTGATTTTCACAGGGAGTATCAGACTTTGAGATCTGCTTTAAGAGCTGCCTCCCAGAGCCCACCACCTGCCAAAATGCTGACTACTTCTTAGTAACTGCTTCCTTCAAGTCCGAATGATGTATGTCACTCTACCAATCTCACTTTGCCCCTGAAACTTTTCTATTTGTCCCCACCACTTGTAAATTTCATCTCAAATTGTCATTGCACTTCCCTGGCTGCATAATGACCTCTAACTCTCTAAGCATGTGGTCCATGAGCGTGCAGAAGGTGCTCCACAAGGTCCTCATTCCTGTACGTGGGGGCAAGCAAACTGAGGGTGATGCAAACAACTGATAAATGTTCAAAGATACCTAATTTGTTTTATTTTGGGGATTTTTTCAGTTTGTTTTGTGGTGTTGGGGTTTTTTGTGTTGCAAGTGAGGCCCCACAGCATAAGGAATCTACAGGCACTTCCAAAAGAGTTAGGCTTCCTCTAGGTGCTTGGATATTTAAGTTTTTCCAGCCTTTGGCACACTCAGAAACCCTGCTGCCTGTGCTCCCAAGCACATGGGCATAACTGGAACATAGCAGTGTAACTGAAGTACAGAGAATTACATTTCAGGAGGGACATGTTTTGGTGCGAGACTAAAGACTTATGGATATTAAAAAACAGGAGCTGCTTCCCAAAGTGACAGGGTGAAACCAGCAAAGCCCACACATAAACATTGCTTATAAGTAAGCATTGCTTCAGCAGCAGAGATACAGTGAGGAGAACAGGAAATGAACCAGTGACCACATCAAGTGCACCTTCAGCCACCACCACTGTCCCCAGCACCATCTTAACTCGCATTACACCTGCACTTTCTGTCTCCTTGTGCCTTTTATCACCCTTGATTCTTCTTAAGATACTGCTCTTCCCATATGAACCAGCCCTTTTCTCCTGTCTTTCTGCTGGTGTCTATATTATCTTTTTCTGTATCCTTCCCCACCACTGCAATAACTTGGAAATATATTTAAATTCAACGCAAGAAATGGAATTTGGGATGTTATACAAAGGAGGGTGACTTCCATATCAAGAATCTAGAATGGATAGAAATCTGCATAAAATCTAATCCCAGGTACAAAGGGGAGTTCCTGTAAGCTTTAGAAAAAAGGACTGCAATAATTTTTAAATCCAGAAGGATTCTATTTCTCTGCCAACTAACACTCCTCAAAGGTGGAGTATTAGATTTGGCTTCCAGTTTAACATACCCTTCTAAAAAATAATTATAGATATGATGGCTTTATTCCCTGAAAGATATGGGGTTAATCCCACTATACAAACGTTACAAATACTGGAGGTCCTAGAATGACTGGAACATTCTGTCTGGATGTAATTAAAAATCAGAATACTGTGCCAAAATCAATTGATGCTTTCAAGAAAGAAGATAATTCAGGAGCAAGGCTGTGTACTGCTAAGCAATACAACACATGGCAAAAGGCTAGAATTGAATCAGAAATCTTAAAATCCAATGCAAGAAAATTTAAAGATGACTACAGCAATCAACACAAGGCACTAAGAGGAATGGATACCGGCATAAAAACTGAAGGTTTTACTGGAGTAAAAAGACTACCAGGCGTATTTATGTCAAATGCATTAGAATGCATATATAGATATATATACATATATATTAAAACAAAAACCTGACAAACTACATTTTGTTTTCATTTAATAGAAAGAATCTGCACTAGACGGGGTCAAATCAAGGGCTACAGTAAATTAAGTCATAGAAACACTCTCAAAAGTGACTTGAAATCCTTCAAGTGTCACCTCAATTTTAATGAGAAGGTAGTTGACTTCATTCGTACCACAGACAACAACAAAGAAGAAAGGTTAGGCTGAGCAAGGGCTGAGGAACTAGGAGGTGCACTTTCTGTAGTCAGACCTTTATGGCCTTGGACACCAAACCTTCCCAAAGCTCAGCTGAAAAGAATGGGACAGAGTCAGAGATCACCTCTGAAAAGCGCTGACAGGTAAAAGTGGTTCATATCTATAAACGGTAAAGAAGAAGACAACTTGCAAAAACGCTCGTGTTACAATGAGCAGATTCTCTTCCCACTGCTGATCAGGAGCTCATGTTTCCTTCTTGTTAAATTCACACTTCTTGCTATTGCAGATGCTCTGTTTTCATCTCAGATGTATCTGTATTCACCCTTCTTTTCCTTTCAGCGAAAAGGATGTCAACATCTTCCCTGGAGTCAGACATGTGAGAAGGCTTCTACTTGTGCGTCCGCAAATCAAAAGCAGCTAATACATGGCATGGCATGGCAAAGTGAAAACTCTTTTAAATAAAAAGCAGAAGAGCAAAAAAGGGAAAGGAGGATAGAGCAAGTAATAAGCAATAGAATCTGCAATACAACTGAGGAACATAAAAACAAAATAAATAATCCTCCTCTAGCCCAAATTTTTTTTGTTTGCTTTGTTTTTTTAATGACAGGATGTCTCTTACATTTCTTTTTTGAATTTGGGATGAAAAATGTAGGTCTTCTAACAACAATTTGCAGAAACCATTAATGGTTTAAAGCATCAAGAAAAACTAGACTGAAGAGCCTGATTCACAAGCTTTTTCATGGGCTAGGGGAAGATTATCAGACAGCAAAGGAGAATGCAGAGTTCCTTTCCAACTGTACCCACCCAAGGAATATTCTTGTCCCTGTTGTACTTTATTCGACTTTGAGATAATGGGCTGCAGAAATGAGACTGTTAAAACATCCATCCTACAACTGCTACATCTCAGAAATCCTTTCACAGAAGAACTTCAGCTCCCACCACTAAGTTTCTTCCAGTTGTCATCTGCCATAATATTATTAAGATTTTGTAGAGTACACAGTTTCTTGATCAAAAGACTGAAATACGAGATAAAAATCTGCATTTGGGTAGATTATCACTGCATTTACCTAGCTTGATTTTTCAATATGAATTTGGCCTCTGTTCTGTTTGTTTCTTAAAAAGACTACCTTTCTTGAATTATCACATATATTGCCCTATGCCTGTTCCTCTCCACAGGACAGCTCGTGACTTTATGCCAGGTAACCAGGAGATAGTCTCAATCTCACCTCTAAAAGGGCTTTGCTCCAGTATAGCTGAGGGAAACAGAAGAAAGGTTTATAGAAATGGCTTCTTGTAATGAGCTACATTTCTCATTATCTATAACACTGCTGCTTACAGCTTATTAGGAGTGATATCCTCTTACTTTTAAACCACACTGTGTAGGTTAAGGCAACCTTACTGAGAAATTGGCTTGGTCCTGGCACCACTCCTCAACTCCTCTTTACATTTAATGAAGCATTTTTGGCAGAAAAGAAAATGCCCAGTGCCTAATTAAGAGCTTTGATAGGGTTGTAATTTGTTGAAATGCCACAGGTATGTCATGAAAACCATGGTGCAAAATACCAACACAAAACTCCCTGCCTTGCACAGCCAGTGAAAGTTTGCCAATCAAAATAAGCTTTATGGACAGAGTTTTTTTTTTTTTTTATTTTGCCTGTCTACAGTGTGTTTGCAATTTAAATACAGGTATTTTGGTAAATCATAAGCCTTCAAAGTACAGCTTAGGCTTATAGCTCTCCTACCCTTGCAGCCATTAAGAAAAAAAATGGAGAAAATGTCTTTTGATTGTGACAATGCCTTCAGTTGAAAAACTGATATGGCAATCATGAGGTATTGTCATAACAACTTGTCACCAAAGTTCATCACTTTAAGGTTGATGAAAAACAACAGGGACAGTTATAAACCACTGTCCTTTAGAAAGCAGCAGCTCCCAAGCTTTGTACACAAAGCTGTTTCAGGGATGCTGCCTGCAGCTAAGCTCATGTCTCTTAATATAAGAGCTTCTGTCCAGCTGTAATAACTATACCAGACTGCAGCAGGGATGATCACTAAGTCAACTCCTACTCTGACCCGTAATTGTAACCTGGGAAATGAGAAGACAACAGAAGTCAGGAGACTAATTTCACTTGAAACAAGGGATATTTTTAGGGAGAACAACATGCAGTCAGTACTCTCACAAAGACCAGAGTGGGTGCAGGGCCACAATTACGGGAGAGGGAAGTATTAAAAAAAAGTAAAATAGCAGAAGCAGAGTTCCTGAACAATGCAGACAGAAAACACAGGGATTATTACTCTAACCATGATGGCCCAGCCTGGATTTGAAAGTAGAGCTGGTGCCTCAAATAGCCTAAGGTATTACATTTGGTTCTTCAAACTAATCTGACCCCTTTGAGACAGACAAATACTTCCTTGGGGAAGAGTGTTGTTACATTTCAACATCCTAATATTAACCACTGACTGTCAATTGAGACAAAATAAGTACCCCAGTGAGTCATAAAACACTGATTTTCCATTAGACAGCAAGAGAGAAACTGAAGACAAGTAACAACAACAAAATCAGTAGTTAACAGAAACCAGATGGAATAGTAAAAACTGTTAAACTATTAACTTAATATCAAGAGAAAGAAGTAACAGTTTGGAGTAACCACAGAATGCCTCAATATGGAGACCAACCAACCATCACAGTCATCATAAGGAAGCTTAAATTGACTGGTTTTGAGATTGCTTCCTGTTACACTGGGCTAAGCTGGGAACTTGACATTAAATTAGAAAAAGGGAAAAAAAGATCCCCAGACAAGAGAAACACAAAAAGCCATGTTAGCAGCAACTCAGCTGCCCAACAGAAGGTGCAGAAACCAATCTCTGGAAGAACATTTTAAAGATATTTCTTCCTTCTCCCAACAGTCTCCTGCTACTCCCTCTCTTTTGAACAGCCAAATTCTACCACTGAAGAGTTTCAGATTCCCATAATAATAATAATAATAATAATAATAATAATAATGCATCTCCAAAGTCTTTGCCAGGACCTAGTTTAAGGACTGTCTAGAAATGTGCTTGTTTGTCACCAAATTGCCACTTGAAGCATTACTGGCTCTAGTACACATAATCCAAACTGTTCACCACTTTTTAAACAATGACAATTTAATTTCAGTGAGCTCTGATACACAAAAAAACCCCCATTACTCAAGTTTCAAAATTATGAAATTAGCTTAAAATTTGTAAGACAAAAGCATGCATCCTCAGTCACAGAAGCTGAGTACACCAAAATACATGATAAAAACAAGTCAGCAGCACTGCCTGGTAACTGCAACAGAGGAAGCAAACCTTAAAAAATACACGTTTCAACCATTACTTAAAAAATTTTGTTGAGTAAGATTAAAAGAAACAAGGAACCTTTATCTTAATAACTTTTCTTTCAGTTACATGAAGGACAAATGCATGTGAATGGTCAATGCAGAGATCACAAAATTACCATTTTTTTTAACATACTCATTGCTTCAGTACCACTACTTAGATTTTGCTTTTGAACGTGTTATATCTCGGAAAGAACTAACAGTGTGTTTTAGTTGTTTTGGGTTTTTTTTTGGTGAAGGGGTGAGGATGATGATTTGGTTTCTTTTCTGGATTTTTTTATGGTTTTGTTGGGGTTTTAGTGGTTTGGGGTTGGTTTGGTTTTTTGTTACTTTCTTTTTCTTTACTGGGACTGAAATTTAAGGTGGTTTTTTTTCCACCAAATAAGGCTGCCATTCAGAGAGGCAAGACTGTCTGATGTTATCACCTAGCCAACAGGCTGAAGTCATTGTGTCCTTTGCCAAAAGGCAAAATAGAAAAAAAAAATGGATGAGACAAGAGGTAAGGGTGTGTGTTGGGGAAATAATCCAAGTAGTCTTTCAGCCCTGAACTGCTTAAGTGAAGAAATGGGAAAATCACCTTCTTGCAGTATTCTTCTACATAACCTCACCTTCTCCAAGCCAATAATCTCTTTGGACTACATCCTATGTTTTTAAGCACTTCTGAACAGCTTTACAGTACCCTTCTGGTGTTTACAGATAACATCAAAATAAGACAACTTGGAAGAAACAGCACTGGTGGATATGCTTTGTCCAGCTGTAAGATGAAAGGCTTGAGTTGAGCTGTTCGGATTTCGTCACAGCTAGGCTCATGAAGAAAGCACTCAAAGGAATGAAAAATTCCTGCCAAGCAGGAGATGAAGTTCAGGGCAAGGGTATTTTAATTCATTTCAAGAAGGGCAGCACCCAGTCAGACTTTACAGAGCCTGTGAAGTGATACTGGCAGAGAGAAAGAACTGTTACCTCCTTCAAGCCCACTGTGGAACTCTCTTGTGAAAAACTAAATCACTTCAGTGAGAGTAAAAGATGACATGAACCTCACAGGTTTTGCTCCTGAGAGAAGCAATGGAACTTTACAACACAGATCTTCAGAGACCTACTTTTCTTTAGCCAATCTGACCTGCTAAAGTGTAGTTTCTGAGATGACTGGCAGAGGCATTGATTGTTTGACTGCTTGTTCTTTATCATCTCAGTCTGAGCCACAGAAGGTTCCCACACGCTTTATAACAGCCATCAAGCAAATACATTTAGCAGCACTAAAAAGCATTTAGCAGTTACTTGGTGAGCTTTCAGTCAAGATCATAAAGTAGCACCAGGAAAGCTCCCAATCATTGCCCTTGTCTTTCATTCAAGTAGAGCAGGCAGATCATAGAATCTGAGAATCATCAAGGCTGGAAGAGACCTTTAAATCATTTAAGTCCAGCCATCCACCCAGCACAACCACTGTAACCCCTAAACCACCAAAGCACATCACCCAGCACCAGATCCAGGTGCTTCTTAAACAGCTCCAGGGGTGCTGACTCCACCACATCCCTGGGCAACCTATTCCAATGTCTGACCACCTTAAGAGTGAAGAATTTTTTTTCTAATATTTAATCTCAATCTCCCATCTCAGCTTTAGGTCATTTCCTCTTGTCCTCTCTGTAGGCAGAGGAGAAAAGACCAGTCCTCACCTCACTGCAACCTCCCTTCAGGCAGTTGTAGAGGGCAATGAGGTCCCCCCAAGCCTCATCTTGAGATTAAACAAAACCAGCTGCCTCAGCCATTCCTGTAAGACAAGTTTTCTAGACATTTCACGAGCCTTGTTGCCCTTCTCTGGACACACTCCAGCACCTCAGTGCCCTTTCTGAAGTGAGTGGCCCAGGACTGAAGGCAGTACTTGAGGTGTGGCCTCACCAGTGCTGCGTACAGGGGGACGATCACTGCCCTGGTCCTGCTGGCCGCACTATTCTTGATACAGGCCAAGATGCCAACGGCCTTCTTGGCCATCTAGACCCACTGTTGGCTCACATTCATCTGGCTGTCAACCAGCACCCCCAATCCTTTTCTGTGAAACAGCTCTCAAGCCACTCCTCCCCCAACCTGTAGCGCTGCATGGAAAAGGGACATTGCTAACAAAGAAATATGGATTACAAGACACATTATAGAAGAGTATTTTTAGGAAATCCAACAGTAAGAAAGAAACGAGTAACTTTAGCAACAAGTGGAAAGAAACTGTAAGTGAAAACAACATATCCAGATGAAACAAAATTTAACAAAAATTAAATCCCAAGGTCGAAAACACATCAAGTAGAGGCATGAAAGGCAAGGAGAGCAAGTCACAAAAAGACATCAAAAATGAGGTGGGAAGAATAACCTAATCTGAAATATTGTCTGTTCTTTACAGATTTATGAATGTTAAAGATCATACAGAAAAAGTTTCTTCTTTTTTTTTAATATGTGTCTTGTTTTTCTCAGTAACTCAATGCAATAGTAACTTACCAAAGTTTAGCTCTGCTTTATAGGTCGGACTGAACTGTCTATTGACAATTGCCTATTTTTGCCCTTCTCCAGATGCTCTTCTAAGATTGTCATGCAGGGGCAGGGTTTCCCCATTGAGGCTGACTCATTTCTACTGCAGCTGACAGGAATCCTGCTCTTCCAAAACCTTTGTAGTCCTTTGACATAACTCACAGTGAAGGAGTCCATACGGCATGCAAAGCATTATTAAAAAATACAGAAGGTACAAATGGGTAGCTACAACATTTGTGGTCGTGCTGCATGTGACAGAGACAATTCTCTGTCAAACCACTCATCACAAAAGCTTTATCAATTTGCTCCATCTTCCAGTATATTGGGGAGGCACCATTATATGGGTGATGATATGCCTACATTTGAGATATCACATAATTACATGACTCTTTTTTCACTACTCCCTAAACACCTCCTGTTGCACACTGCCACAGTGCTTCAGTCCAGCCTGGTACAGCAGTTCTTTTGTTCTCAATTCTAGCTATGGTCTTAACTTTGTTGACAGCTTCAGCACTCCTGTTATCATAAGCGTAAGGGCTCTTTGGGTCTTTGAGTCAGTTCCCTGGATTAATCAGCATTCATGAGATATGCATTTAGTGCTGAAGAGTTCAAGAAAACATTATTTTCTACTCCTGTACAAGAGGTGATTCTCTCCAAAAACTGAATTTAGATCTTAGTAAAAAATAAGCAAATCAAAAAACAACAGTACATGACAGGAAGCGAGCTGGAAAAAAGAAATGCCACTAGTGCCTCAAATACCTATAGTGCAGAGATGCAAAGTATCCTAGGATGACACTACAAAGATGACAAAACAAAACCGAATTCCCCAAATCCCAGTCTGCTATTGTTGCTGTCGGATCCTTCCTGACCTCCATTTTCTCAGTGCTTTCAAGCTGCCAGCCTTCACTAGCTTCACACAAACTCCTCCAGAAGCACAGGAAAGGCACAGTGGCTAAATCTCTGCAGAGTCCAGTGCAGAGGTGGTCTGACTTGGAGAGATTTAACTGGCCTATTTGTATTCATGGTTTTATATCTCAGTCCAAGGTCATAAGCATCTGTATGCCAACATTTACAAATGGTGTTGAAATGCCTTTCTGTTAGCTTTAAGCTCGGATGTTGTGTGCGTCTGCAATCGTCTCACTTCAGGATTGTTCTCTAAACATTGCTGAAGGGCAAATACACGACCAAATAGCTCCAGAGCAAAACTGCAATGACTATCATTTATTGTATGCAAAACATCAAAATGCTACTTTACCTCCAGTCTGTTCACCTGCTGTTATTTTAATATGAATGCACAAATAAACCAGACCAAACCTGAGCTGTGCCAAGATAGCACATCACTCAGCCCTTTGCCCAAGACTTGCCCAGAGAGAAGCAGCTGCAGCTTGGCACATGTCTGCACTGATGTGCTCATTCAGCTTTTGGACTGGGCTTGTCTGTACTGACAGTCATGTCCTGACTCACTCGAGTTGCAGTGAATCCATGGAGATGCACATGGTTGCCTGCTATCCCTCTGTCTCCACCAAATCTTACATATGGTCATGGCCCTACTGGAAGCTTTGTATTCCTTCCCATCCTGCAGTCATTCCCAGGAGGGAAGAAATGGACAACGGTATTTCAGTTGCTTCTGCTCAGACATCAGAGCATCCTGTGCCTGTTGGACAACAAGATGCAGAAGTCTGGGGAGGTGTGGTGGGGGGAAACCATATCTGTCCCTCCTCTTACAGACCCTCCCTTGTCACCAGGGGCCAAGACCTGCCCACGATGAAGTGGTCAAATCCATTACAGTGTTGAGGCTGAAGCACAAGGAGATGATGGCATCCGTTTGCTCTCCTCCACCAAACCCAGGTGCAGAGATCTCCAGCCCCACCACTGTTTCTTCTCCCAGCCACATCCATGGGAGGAAGGCAATCACTGTCCTTCCCCGCTGCTGGCAAAAGAGGGAGTCTTCCCTGGTATCTACTACTTTTACCAAGGACATCACAGTAATTTAAATACTATTACAATATGAGGCTGCTTTTATATCACAGAACTGACTAATAACTCCTCTTCCATTTGCTGCTTTAAAACCAGTATAAGCATACTCTTCACTTCAGTTTGTGACATTTCTTGCTGCTGCTAAATAGGGAATAGTTTAACTGTATTTCTGATTCTGCCATCAGAAGCCTTTATATCCCATTACAAAGACACACTGAGATAGGAGATGAAACTGGTAAGGAGTTTTATCAAATAAATCTCAGCCCTGCTGCTTGCCACAGCCTGAATAGAGAGTATGTTTCCTCTTCTGGTTTGATTCCAGCTCTTCACAGTGATCTACAGAAAAATAAAAAAAATTTATTTCTGCCCTTTTCTTCCTAATTCATTACCTTTTTTTTTTTTTTATGTTCAGTACAATCTCTCATCTTCCTGTATCTGTAAGTAATGCCTGAAGTGTTCTGTTCAGTCAAAATGTTTTTCCCACTCTCAGCTGATGGAGCAAATTTTTGGCAACTTTTGAAGATACTTTAATCCAGAACATTTCCCAGACATGTGAAAGTTTATCATCATTGTAACAATGTCTGAATTTTTTAAAATTGTAAAAATGAGAATAAAAATTCTCTTTCCAAGACTGAGATTTTATGATCAACAGTCCATCCATATGATTTTATGATCGTAGTCCATCCAGGTCTCTCATGCTTCAGCTTCTTGAAGATTTTGAGGAATTTCTGAAGCATGGGCATAAGCCCAAGCACTTTCATATGACACATGAAATATGCCACTTTTATCTGGGCCCAAACTGGTTTAAGACAGGGTGAACACGTTTGAGTCCCCTCTACGCAAACAATGCTTTTGTAAATGTAATTGTGGCTTTGTGATACAGTGATAGCATTAAATAGTATTTGATCATAAAAAAGAATTCATAAAATCAGCTGAGTGGGTGGCAGGGTGGAGACTAAGTACAGACAAAATGTGAACGTGGCTAGTTGAAAAAGAACAACATGGAGACACTTTTAGAAAAGTTAATTTTAAATTATCAATATATTAAACAAGCAAGTGCAGAAATAACACTTCCTTCCCCATACCCTGATGACTAGATAACACAACTCTGGACTCTAGGTGTAACTGAGCAGCAGAGCAGTAAAATACACTTCATTGTTAAAAAAATCTTAAAGTTTAAGTCACTTTAATCACAAATACATCTCCACTGACTTTAGTCAATTAACTGAATGCACAGGACCTCTTAAGTCTAATAAAATCAGATAAAGAATTCTGCTAGCAAGCTTCCATGAAACAAGGATTTTACACATTGAGAGGCCATACATTCAGTTGTAAGAGAATATTAGACTGCCACCTCTCTATCTCATGGCAAATACTGAAGCATCTGCAAAATTCAAGTAGCAGAGCAATTCTCAATGTATGCACAGCACATAAATTTGAAGAACTTTCACATATAAAGTCAAAACAAGCTTTTAAAGTTTTTGAGTCAACATTTCAAGTTATTTAGGACCACCAAAAGTATTCATGCGCTCTCCACCAAAGCCACAGACTGATAATGTGTGAGACAAAATCTTGTCATTCCCAATTGTTAAAAAGCAAAAAAGAAACGTCACTAAATAACATATTCTTGTGTACATGCAAATTTTATTTAGGTGATCGAGTCATCTTGGAAGACAACATACTGGCAGACAGCACACATCTAAGCTCCACCAAAAACCACGTGACCATTAATCTCCTCGAGGATTTCACATAAAGCTGACAATTTTTGCTTCCACCAGCAATGCTTATTTACTAAATCCTGGGCTGGACTGCAAGCAATCTTTTTGAAAAGGGAACAACTCATCTGCACAGCAAAGCACCATTTTGTCCTGGTTGTCTAGCAAGGACTCTTGATCTTTGCACTGTCGAGTTTTATCAGCCCACTAAAATAAATAAACAAACAAACATAGATAAATGCCATCCTCCCCAAAGCTCAAGCAGATCCCCAACAGGCAGGATGCACACCCGCACAGAACAGTTTGCAGCCAGAAGCAGCACACGTACACACGAACACACTTCAGACAAAGAAAGCAAATAACATTTGAACATTCTTGCCAAATGAGATTCTGTTTGTGTACCTCCTTCTCACACATATGCACAAACCCACATATCACACAGCAAATCATGTTCACAGAACAGAACAAAGACCCTGTGTTATTGTTCTGTAAGGTCTTACAAAATCCCCTTCTTTGTCTAAAACTGAATTAACAGTACTGCTAGAGCCCTGATAATTTAAACATACAAAGCTTGCAGAGACAGACTATAAATTTCTTTTAGAGCAACTGGTAAAGTCAAAAAATACAGATATGCTTTGAGAACAGAAGCTCCTCTTTACAAGCACCTTTATTCAGCAAATTAAAAAAAGTAGAAATATTGCAGCCATTCAAATGCAGACCCTCTGAAAGGACACAACTGGAGCTTAAGGCTTATCACATCAGCCGTGTTTTAACAGAATCTCTTATGGTTACCTTCCCCCCAAACAGAAGTGCTAATAACTAATAAAATAAAAAAGCCACCTTAAAAAAAACCCCTCAAAAATTTCCAAAAACCAGCAAGTTGTCTCCCTGTTTTTAAACCCCAGCACCTTTAGAAAAATGTCATCAAGAATGAAAGAACCATGGTAAAAGAAAAAGATGCATCTTCATAATCATAACTGAACAAAGTATGACACTAAAAGGGATCATTCAGGTAGCACTCTAACGAGGAGCCTGTCCAGCAGCCTCCCTTGACAGGCTGCCCTGACACACATACATATCGCAAGGCTCAACAGCATCCCTCTGCCAACAAGACATTCTCCTACCTGAAGCTTCATTTTCCAGCATGAATGCACGTGTGTATCCTCAGTGCAGCTTTTCCTGGTTGCATGACTCCTGTTCTCCAGCTTAAAGAGACAGGGGTGCAAGTAGAACTGCAGTCTGCCCTACATTTGGCCGCAGATGAATAGAAAGAGTTGGTGCAGTACTTGCCTGGGCTTGTTTAAGTTGCCTAAATATAAATACTAGTGTAGCTCAAACTAGACTAACTACTTCCTCCAGCTGATTCCAGTGAAAAGAGCTCGTGATGAATAATGCATGAGAGCTCCTATGAACATGCTCCATTCCTTGCAGCAGCTGATGTCTCCCTGCTTCCCCAAAGCAATCCTTAGCAATTTTTGTGCTATGAAGCATAACAATTCTCCAAATGTCCAAAGAGCAAGAAGGATGACCCTTCCAGATCCATTTTCTTTCCTCATTAGTCAAATAGAGCTGGTAATTTTCTTTTTTCTTCATTGAAAATGTACGTAGCTAGAAGTCAAAGAAGGCATAGTAAGCACAGAACCGTATCTCTGTGATAACGTAACACTTGTAAATTCAGTTGCTTAGTAATTAATTTTTCTTATTCTTAAGGGCTGTGAGGGAAGAAAAGCTGTGTAAGGATGAACAGTGAAGACAGCAAAAGAATGTGACAGACCAGAAAATAATACTGTACGAAGAAAGTGGGGGAAAAAATGCTTACTGCAGCTGGCGAGTTCAGTTGACAGTTTACAGAAAAAAATATTTTTCAGGAGAACTTGTTGGGTGGATTAATATGGGGGATAAACTCACCCGCTTATTCTCTTAAGCAACACCTTTTGCTGTGTCAGTAAAATTTTTCAAGCCAACTACAAAAATCAGGTATTCTTGCAAAGAGTGAACAAACAGAAGAGTAATTTGCAGGTAATTTATTCGCAAACGCGATTACTGCAATAGGCAGATGTTACTTGTAGGTTTGGGTCTATTTCTCAGAATTGTTTTGCTTTGATTTCGTTGTTAGATAAACATCAAGTTATTTGGCATCTCTGTATCAGTCATCCACTGCAATTCAAGTGACACTGCTGTCCAAACACAAGTGACAAGGCTCTCAAAAGTAGTTTCCTGTAAAGGAAATGTGGCTTGTCAGTCTCCCAAGCAACAAGAGTTCGGGCCATAGGAAATGGCTTCAAATTGCACCAGAAGAGGTTTAGATTGGCTCTTTGGAAAAATTTCTTCACTGAAAAGGTTGTTAAGTGTTGGAGCAGGCTACCCAGGGAAGTGATTGAGTCACCATTCCTGGAGGTATTTAAAAGACATAGATGTAGTGTTTAGAGCCGTGTTTTAGTGGTAGACTTGGCAGTGTTAGGTTAATGACTAGACTCAATGATACTGAGGTCTTTTCCAGCCTAAATGATTCTATAATTTACAGTGAGAGTTCATGAAGCTCCTAAATTCTGAACCATGGCTCCAGTTTGGACTTAATTCTCTAGACAGCTCTGAAATCACATTTCTCAGGTCACATCAAAACTAAAGAGATAGTTTCCACTTTCTACCTCCAATGTATACAGCAGATGAGAGATAAAAGGTGAAGGTAACAGAGAGATTGAACAGAAAGGGATATTCAAGATATTAGAGTCATCTAAAGCTCAGTCATGACTGGCTGTTACTTTGGAAGGACTCCTCTTTTACCTCTGTTAAAGGTGGTCCTCCTGCATGGATCAAAGCTTATAAACTTATCAAACATAGGTCTCTCCAGATGGCATTATCCAGATAGTCACATTTATTGGCATGTTTTTGCTGTGATACTCTCTGACCTCAGGAATGTGATACACACACCACAAGGCAGAGGAGAGGATTTCCCTTCCCATCAACTGCACTTTTTTTTTTTTTTTACAGACCAACTCCATCTTTTCACCCTCATCAGTTCTTGCCACATCCACTTTTAAACTGAAGTTTTCAGATGACTGCACCCTATTCAAAATTCAGTTTTACCACAAAGTGACATGGTACAAATCTGGTGGCAAGGTTCACTCTGAACACACTTTGTTTCTCATATTCTCCCTCACTCAAGGTCAAGGACAACACCCTGAGCTACAGACCTTTTGTTTCATCCAACACAGCTGGTCCCATATCCTGTGCACTCAGTAACTCACTGTTTCTCCCTCCCCCACACACAGAACACTCCTTTTAAAAACTCCAATGCAAAATCATATCCACACAAGCATTATCAGCTCTACAACAAAGGCTGTGGAAGCACTTCACTTACCAATATCCTACAGATAAACAAACCTCAAGGAGGCAAAGTATTGTAACATTTAAGAACTGGGGCCTTAATGTCTTCCTTCAGGCTGCTCCATTATGACTTTAAAACCAACAAGGTTCCAGAGAATTAGCAGGGCTTCCTACAGTGAGAAAGCTGGGGCTCTGCATAAATCCAGCCTTGTACGCCAGGTAAGCTATGAGGCTGAGCATGACAGATGCAGAACTACTTTATAGAGAGAGCTTCTGTCTCTGCAGAGGAAGCCAAAAGGACTACACCTTGTTAGCAAACAAAACTTCTGTCTTAGCTGAACTTGGGCTGCTGTGGATTCACTACCCAGATGTTTTCTTTCATATCTGGAAGATAGTGTTGAATTCTGAGAATTTTTTTTCCAAAGGTTTTAACTCTGAGGCTAATGGAAATGAATTGCTGGAGGGGAGGGAGAAAAACATGCTATAAATACACATTTCTAAGGCTTCTATAAAGGGAAGCACGTTATCTAAGCTCAGTTAAAAATTTCACACAGCCCTTTGGATATTTACCCTCTTCCTCTTAGTACTTCAGGAGGCTGGGTGAAAGGTTATGAGGGTTGGTTTCTAAATTCAATAAGTGTATTACTACCATTACAAAGAATTATGCAAACACAACAAGCTGGAAGAGAAATACGGTGTAATTATGTTGTGCACCAGCATTACACCAGTGAACTCTCAGCAGAACTATGTATTCACGTGGCCCATGGTACTACCCCCGTGACACCAGGTGTTATGTGTAAGTTTCTGGGAGAAGCAAACCAGAACATAAACAGATGAGCATGACAGTAATTAACACATTTTATTATTGCAGACCATTTCTCAGACCATCCTCTCCACTGCATATTCAATTTGAAATATAATGAGAGAATGAAAGCCTATCTACCATCTAACAAGGGTGCTTCATAGGGATTTAAGAAAAAAAAAAAAATTGTTTTCCTAACTTTTTAAAGAATAATGAGCTCAGTTGTTTTTTGAATCCATCAGTTGATTTGAAATCATGGGATGTGCACTAAAACACTGCTTATCCATTTATAGACACCCACTCCTATACAAAACCTCCAATTTCTATGTATCAGAGCTTCAGAAAAAACCCCACATGAAAAACAATGATATTGGAAGTCTAAAGCCGTGTGGCAAACCACTCCAGAGTGACTTGAGTTCACGGATTTTTTAAAGGGACATGATACTTCACTACTTAAGAGTTAACACACTCTTGAGTCTTGCATCCCCAAAATAAAGCAATTTGCTGCTTGGGTTTTTTTCTCAAATACTGAATATTTTCAAATACTGCAATCTAACCAATATGTTAAGTCTTATGTTTGTGAAGCTAAAAAGAGCAGTTTAAAATTTAAAGGCATTCAGCTGAACAGCTCTGTATTTCATTTAATATGAGCAGCATTTTGCAGCATTCTCCTGCATGCCTGAACAATCATGTTGCCACTGAAAGGAAGAGATGCAGGAGAGGCCTCACCATAGCAAGAACAGTGCTTAGCAAAATCTTCTTTCATTCTTGTGCACTTATTAGGAGAAACCTGAAATAATGTGTGTGGAGTAAACTCACAGATATCACTTCATTACATGCTTATGCTAGGGGCCAAGCTGAATCATTTTGGTTAAGTATTTAGCTACTGGCTGGCCAGTTAATTTTACAGTCAAATTTTGTACAGTCTATTTAGTTTCTCCCATTTTTAAACAACTGCAACCTCCTGGGGAAATTCTCTACTAGACCATCTGCTCATTTCCTATAAATCCTCCTTTCAGACCTTGCACAAATTTCTGAGCTGCCAGTCAGAACTTCTTTGATGTCTGGGTGAACAAAACCCCAACTATTCTGTACTAAAACCTGCAGTACAAAAAGATTAGTTATCCCCTGATCAGTAAAATAACAGCACCAAAGTGGGTCATTTCTCTGCAGCACATCTCAAACAGCAGATACACACACTTAGTGGATGAGCACTTACGGTCCTTCCCTGGCCACTGGACAAGCCAGGGGCAATTCACCACACATTTTCAGCTTGTTACTCTCTCTGGAGTTTCTCCGTGTCCAAGCACCTTGTTTGCTATCATCTCAGCTGGTACTGCCTGGGAACAGCTGATGGACGTTTCCCAGGTCTAAGCTCAAAGGAGGGTTGAGAGAAGGGAGAACCAAGTTGAATGGCCAAAAGTGTAAGGGGGAAAAATGGCTTAAGGAGATGTTAAATAAATGCACAAGCAGTGTTTCCTATCATAATCATGCTTGTGCAAGCTCTTCTGTGGATTGTGAAACAAACACTGCAGGCTATGCAGATCCAATGATACAACAGACTTTTTTCAAACAAACAAGGCTGGAGGGAGTTTCAGCAATCAGGAACACTCTGAACAAGCTAACAGACTTTGACCTGGCAGACGTTTCTCCAAGTGCATGTGAATTTCACAGTGGGAAAGAGTAGTGAAGATCTTATATCTGTTTTTAATTAAATTAGTGCCAGTCTCCAAACTCTGTTCCAAGCGTTAAGAAATACCACATAACCCACTGTTCTAACCCATGCTTCTATGGAAAAGGCAGAAAGACAGCAGTACCTGTTGTAGGAGCTGACTTTTGTTGATGCCTGTGTCTAACTCAAATACTTGTCCTGCAACAGTCAATTTACAATGCAATTACAAAGCAATTAAGAGGTGCTTACCCAAGTACTGTGGGTGTTACTAATGCAACTATAAAACAGGAGTGGGGTATAACAATAGGACCTGAAGAACTTTTTTAAAAAGCATTAAAGCACTGACTACAGAAAAAAAACAAAATGAAACCCACCAACAAACCCACAAAAACCAATTCAGACTATCAAAGACTGGATGGTTGAACACAAAATGAAATGGCCAAGCAAGTAAGGGGCATGTGGAGCTCTGTAATGCTTTTATTTCCTCTCGCATCTACATTTTGGGGCTCTTTGTTTTGCTTTTTGGCCTCAGAAAATAGAACTGAGCTCAGAACAGTGGATTGCACACAAGTTCTCCCCAGCAAAAACTGCACAGGCAGGAACTAGTTAAGTCACTTTCATAAGCATTTGAGAAATCTAGGAGAAAAAAGTAAAAACCAGAACTTCGCTATAAAGAGGAACTGTACAAGCTTCCTCAAAAGTTTCTCCAAAAAAACCCCCAAAACAACTAAAAAAACTAAAAAAGAACCCACGCAAAGAAACCTCACCCAAAAAGCAACCCATCAGATGCAAAACTTACAACAGCTAAAACCTAGCCAAATATGTAAGAATTCACCAGGAGGGGATACAACAGGTATAGGATCAAGGCTCTGCATTAAACATCCCCAAAAATTCTGGTTATAAACCAGAACATCAGACTTAGTTATTTCTGTCGTAATGACTGCACTGAAAACCAGCAGGGCTATAAGAAATATGGGTTGATCTCACCTGCCTTCCTTCACTCTGCAATCCAGAGACTTGGGTGTGCCTCAGGTTTACTATAGGTAGGCAGAGAGAAGTCAGTGTTAAATAAGGACTTTAACAATGTACTTCCTGTGTTCCAGTTGGGTACCCCTCCATCATTCTTGGGCAGATGGCAGAGCCTGCCACCACAATCCCGGTGGAGTATGTGTGAGCAGTGGGACCACAAGGAACATTTTCTTGAAGAGGATAAAACATGAGAGTACATTTCAGAGGGGGCCAGAGAAAAGATACCTGGGTTTTCCTGGATGAGGTGCTGAGGGATGGCACTTTTAAAGTAGTTCCTTTAAATGAGTAGCTGTAGCACCAGAGGTAGAAAGGGGTCAAAGAGAAGCCTTTAAGGAATTGCTGGGCTATGGTAGTTATTATTTATCTTCTAGAAGCTTTACAGGTGGGCTTGCGTTACAAAGGTCTGACTGAAACTAACCAAGCTGCTAAAATATTTAGACCTAGATATAAGAACTCTTGAAAGCAAATATTTGGATCTGGAGATCTAACACAACCTATACATGCTCCTGATCGCTCCTGGGGGCAGCATGATGATTCCTGGCAGTTTGGAAGCAGAGCAGCAGGGCTGGACAGAGGTTAAAACTGGCAATGCTTTCAGGATTTCACAGCTGTCCACCAGTTGTGCTCAGCACGGGATTGGGTAGATTGGGGGCAGTTCGAAACGCTCATAAATCTAGGAACAACAGCAGCACTCTTCGCTTTGGGGCAGTTCGAAACACTCATAAATCTAGGAACAACAGCAGCACTCTTCGTTGTATCTACATTCAAGAAGAAACAGAGGTCTATAGATGATAAGGGGGAAAAACCCAGGATGAAACAGTCTGCTGTGAACATGATACAGCTGGAACTGAAGCTCTGAGGGGACAATACAGCCCAGGCATATAGGTTGTCTCTCTTTCTCCTCACCTGCATTCATGGGAAAGGCCCAGTTTCCCATGGAAACTGCAAGCTCCCATACACTTCAGTCAGTTCATTCTAGTAGCCATTAAACGCATCTTTCAGAATGGCATTCTTTATTCAGGCTCCAAAACACAGAGAACAAACACCGTAAATTAAATTCTCATACCTGGGCACGTTACCCACTCCAGAAATTCTCCCGCCAACTCTTGCAGAAGAAACACTCCTTACAGCAGCTGTGCTCAGGACATGACTGGGAGGAAGTGCAGCCTTGTTGCAATCGTGCTCACCCCATCTGTTGGATGGGACTTTTTTGCCAGTCTGTTGTCGCCTATTAACATTTTCCTAGAGGTCTGTTTTAGCTCAGTAGAACTCCCACCTTTACTATGTCTGATACAGTGGAGTGTTTCCTTCTATCTCCCTTCTCAAATGTTTCCGTCTAAAAATAGAACAAATGATACTGATATAAAACATGTTCAATGGTGAAGATCTGACTGATGACAGATCTGATGCTGGCCTTATCAACACAGAATCAAATGAAGACACTTGATTCCACAAGACTGGTGCTAAGCCAGGCATCAGCCAATATTTTCAATAATCATCTGGAAATTAATTTTCAAAAAACAACATAAGAAAGTCTCTGCCAGTTATGTTTACAGGTAACACAAAGC
This sequence comes from Corvus brachyrhynchos, assembly GCF_000691975.1. Lineage (NCBI taxonomy): Eukaryota > Metazoa > Chordata > Aves > Passeriformes > Corvidae > Corvus > Corvus brachyrhynchos. Next base: position 2,335,892 of record NW_008236478.1, read on the forward strand.
TTAGCAGGCTGACAAGGCTTACAGACACTTCACAGATACTGAGCATGTGAAACTGATTTGGGGAAAAAACCCCACAGTACTAAAACTGCCTTTTATTTTTGCCAAAGTGACACGGGCTGTGATTGCAAATTATACAGGTTTCAGCTTATAAAGCAGAAGTACAGTACAGGATTAGCTATAGAAAGCCGTAGTGAAGTGACAAGTGGAAATGAGAACCTGAATGGGGTTTGAAGACAGGATTAAGGCGATTCATCCCTGCACTACAGGAAGCAGAGTTTTCAGCTTTCCCTCTGAACTGCCAAGGTAGCATTGGAGAATAGAGAGAGGACAAAAACTGGAAAGCCACCGAAACCCTATCAGCAAGAGCAGCACACCTTGCCTTGTAATTAAGACACTTGCTTTTCCAGTGTCCCAACCTTTACTTTCAAACAGGACAAGAGAGGCCCCAAAAGGCTATCTTTCTATCCTTCATTCCCCCTGCCCCATTTACAAGGCAGATGGAAACACCCTACTGGGTGAGATTCCAGAATTTTATCTGTAAGTTTATCTAGAAAGTGCATGACCTCACTTGTTTTTAACACAGAGATAGGTCCAAAAGCACAATTTAAGAGCCTGGTTCAATTAGTCAAGAAAGACTTACTAGCAACTAGCAGCTGAAGCCATGGTTTCTGTGCACTGTGATGGTGAGTGGCATGGAAACAAACTACAAAGTACAACAGAAGCTTTACCTGTCATCTTCAAATCAAGCTGGAAGCTAAAGTGCCACTTCCAAATACCAGGAGCTATGGGTTCAATGTACAGAGATAGCTACATGCAACATAACACAGGTCATTCCAAGTCAAATGCGGTCACCCCTGCTGGCCTTCAGTGTCACAAATCTCAAAGGAATCATTAAAATAAAACAAGCTATTTTGAACCACACTGATGGGAAAGGGTTTTGGGGGTGGGAGGTGCTACTTTTATGTTGACTCTAGCTAGGAATTAGGACAATTAGCCCTTTATTACCAGTGTCTAAAGATACTTTAATTAATATATATATATATATTTAGATATGTATGTTCTGCTTTGCATATTAAAAACATACAAAATAGGTGTTTTTTAAAAACTTTAATCTGTACTCCAGCATGCCTGTCCCCCTTCTGCATGAACTTCATCATTGTATAGTGATATAGATTTTTTTTGCTTGGTGATTTGAAGCAGTTTTAAGCCAAATAGTCAAGTTTTTCATATTAATCACAGAAGACAACCAGCTCAGTCCTATTCCCAGCTCTAAGGGAGAAGGTATCTTGGCTTAAGCACAAATTAGCACTGGCCGTACCCAGCGGACCTAATTTGCTGGTGTTTCCATGAAGTACCCTAGTTCTTCCCTTGTCACAACTTAAAATTGCTATGATTTAAAGTTTACAGGTATGAGGCTGTGCTTCACTTCTCCCAAATATCCCAACTGTGGTGCATGAAAACAGGAAGATCCCATTTAGGGGTCACTACCACAAATCTGCCTGTGGATGTTGCAGTAACTCCAGTGTCTCTGGAGTACCTGAAACCTATTAGCAGCCAAAGAGGATGCCACATTCCAGTATTTCATGCAGAATGAAGTTGCTTAGCTGTTATGTTAACCAGCTCAGAGAAATGAAGATGCAAAAATTAGTAAATGTTTCACTTCACTGCATACAAGGCTGCCTTGTAATCTTTACCCAAATAACGTGCTTTCAGTCATCTGAATAACAGTAAACAAACCTAAAGAATACTGGAGGGAAACAAAGCCCAAACAACTCTTCCATATTCTCTGGGGTCAACCAAAAGTTTTCACTGTTATTATGCATAAAATATAAAGCAAAAAAATATCACACAAGCCACTGGCTGAGGCAAACACACATTGCTTCAACCTGAACAATCCATAAATCACCTCCTCTGGCATCTACTGCTTAGGAATATTACTAGAAATAGACAGGCAGATGATTGCCAGGAGAAACTTTACAACTGACATGGGGTTTGTGCATCTGGACACAGCTGGCTAAAACACTTCTGGGGTCTGCAATTTTCCATTCAGGAAAAGCTACCAATGCATTACAAGGCTGCCCCTTCACCACTTTACAGGAAAAATAAGTAAATTGATTAGTTGATATTCAAAAATGCCAAGATCAGCCTCTTTTAAACTTTTAAAACATCTTTTTTAGGCTCCTCTATCTAAATTCTGGGAAAAGGATAATTTCATACTTCTTTTAAGAATTTTATGCCAATGCATAATTATCAAAAGATATTATATACAATATGCTTAACTAATGAACCCAACTACACACTAGAGAGTGAATTTGACTTGAGTGTTAGAAAAAAATCTGACTTTTTAGATAGAAATAGCCATAAATACTTGTACGTCTGTGAGACCTACAGCAGTGATTTTCCAAGGTGTACGTACTGAAGAGTAGGAAATACAATTATCCTTCAAGGCAGTAAGGCACACTGGAAATCTGTGACTCCAAATCCAGCTTTGATATAGAACTCAGTAGGTCACACAAAAATTATTTTAAGGTTTCTGAAAAACCTAAGCACAAGATGCAAGTTTATTACTGAAAATGTTCTAATGTTAAAAATACACCAAAAATTGCTTCCACACTCAAAGAATCTGAGTATATGAATATCTGTGCTAAACACACCCACTTCCAGATACCCTGACAGATGCACAACATGTGTGCAGAGCAGTTGGTGACATAGCCCCAGATTCTTGCCTCCAGGAACACCAGAGATGCTGTACCCTTAAAGAATATGGTGGAAACATGCAGTGCTTACTTAGCACAGGGGTGAAATCAAATGCTGCAGACTCAAGGACAGTCCTCTCCTTTACACTAACAGCCACCTGTAGTTAAGGTGCACAAGCAATCAGATGCAGTCTACATTTAAGCAAATGAAAAAATTATAAACAGGCCACTTTTCCTCATTTTCATCAACATTAAAGTAGTGCTTATTTACAGGAAGAGAGGACTGGGATGTAAATAAACTTAAACCTCAATAAATAGGTGATTCCGCTCTTTCCTTTGTCTTTGAAATTCAGTTCTTGACTGCTAAAAAATGAAATTCTGAATTTCAACCACTGACCTCATAGAATACACAATATGGGCTTGCTCAGTAATAAAAGTATGCTTTGACTTGTGGCTGTCATGCGAAAATCTCCGTAAGAAATTTCCTAAAACAGGAGCTATGTCTGCTGTCAGAGAGAAGCATATTTAGAAGCAGATGAGAGACCATCACTTCTGGGACCAAGAAAAGCTAAATGAATCCCAAAGGTGGATTTTGTTTCTAGGTGTGAGAAGTATTGACTTAGAAGGCTGTACTCCTAAGAGCTTATATTTCAGCAAAGCAGGGAGAAGCAATTTCTGAAGAACAACTTCCCCTGCCCCTGTCAAAAATTATTCATAAATGGCGTAAAGGCCAAGTAGAATTAGCTAAGTTCAAGGTGCAAATCTAAGCCTGTATATAATTTTGCAGAAGTTTTACCTGTAAACCACTGGGGTGCAGGGTTTAAGGGGAATCAGCAGCTTAAAGCTAGACACAGTTTTAAAACCCCCTGAGGTTCAAATACTACACCATGCCTCCCTGGCAGAATTGTTAGTCTTTGTTCTTCTCTCAAAACAAGCCCAAAACAAAACACCCTAGAAAACAACTCAAAACCCAACCTATTTTATTTCACCAGGCACAGAAACACATCTGTCTGAAAGATCAAATCACCACACAGTCATTCATTATGCATCAATGCATGAGGCAAAACATCCTACAAGAGGAAAAAACATCTGGACTTCTGGGGTGTCTCATTTACAGAAATTACGTTTAATAAATGAACTTTAAAAATCAGTTTGCAGGAATCTGACAGTCTCACTTTAAAGAAACAGTATAGCCAATGGATGATGAAAATCACTACAATCAAGTCTTGACTAATGTCTTTGTGGAGCTGTGATGATTTCAGCAACACAGGTACTTATTTATATGCACATATAGATCACTGTGGGATCATGACTGACACACATCTCATTAGAAGGCAAACAAACAAGTGTGCTTCTGCCAGGGAAGAAAGAATATAAACTTTAAAGTCATGACTTCAGATCCAGGGCTCCCTTTATGGAAAGTTGTTGCACATTAACATACATGAGAAACATTAACAGACCTGCAAAACACCACCAAAACATACGTGACTATCATGTAATTAAACAGCATCAGCACTTGTTTTAGAGTATAGTATTTTTTAAAGAATGACTCTCAACTTTTTTAAGTGAGCTGCTAATGAAAGCCAGACAGAGATTTTGTTAATATCAGAGAGGTGATTTAATATTCAGGTTAATGTGACAGCTACAGATTGTAATCATTAACTCTAAGTTTCTGGTCTTGAGACATCAAAGTAAGGAGTTCACATGCAATAAGGAAAGTTAAAACAGAGATTGTATATAAATGAGTGATTATAACTAAACAGCAAAATCCGAAACTACCAAAGTTTATTCTCAGAAGAATCACTACCTAAAACCCTGCTGCTGTATCAACTGCTGTTAGTTTTCATAATGTTTACTGAATTTTTAGAAGAAAGAGTTTTCTCCTCTTTTCCCTCAAAACCCTTTCAGAAATCACTTCCCACACTTTGTCTTTTGTAATTCATCCCCACTCAGCAGCCATCTGTTCCTTTCCTCACACACACATGCTGTACACACTCCAAAACAAACACAATGCAGAATCAAATGGCGTGATCTGACTTTTTTGTTAGGACTGCTCAAGCGGGAGCAGCTCCCTCCCATACCATCCCCTCCCTCCCACTTCCTGCCTCCTCTTTTCTCCCTTCATTGGGGTTTGCTGGAAAGCAGCATGTACTAACTTCTAAGAGTAGGGCTCGAGAGGACCAGCTTCTCATCCTGCACTCAAGCATAGTAAGAGCAGAAGTTCAGGAAAGTCACAACATTTTGCACGTTTACCACAACCAAGATCGAGCAATGCTCACCTTCAGGGGGAAGACCCCTCTGCTCTCCACATACCCTGTGTCCACCATGTTCTGCAGCAGAGCTTTGGGCCATCAGCACAACCATCTGCAGACTGGGACTCTGGCAAAGTAGACATCTCAAAGGACATAGTGGCAAAGACTTCCAGGTGCTCAGCTTTTATCCATACACCTGAAGTTCTTTACAAGGCTAGTCAGCAATGCCAGCCCTCTTTCACAGATGGGAGTCAGGACAGCACAAGAACCCAAACGATTTTCCCAATACCATCTAGCAGGGTGGTAAGACAAAAACAAATCCCAAATTACAGACCTGGTTTAATTCAGGCCTAGCCGCACTCTGTGCTCTTCTTGACAGTTTTCCAGGTACCACACCAAAGGTGAGGTAAGTCATGCTCTTGCTGGAACACATGGGACAGAACAAAAAAGCCCTTAAGCTGCCAAGGGGCAGGAAGAGTGGAAAGTGTAACTTTTTCTAAGACATGCTTTATGATCCATTGAAAAACACACCAAGTAAAAGCCAAGATTTGAATTGTCAGGAAAGGTCTTCACAATTCCCACTCTGAGCCTATGCCTATAAGCAGTACAGCAGAAGTACATTCTGCTTCTCACAGAAGAGAAAAAGAATATTCAGACAAAAATCCTTCCATAGTTAGCCAGTTTCTATACAGAGCAAACTTAAGAAAGGAAAAATGCCAGGCCCAGTGTTAATATATGACATAGTTACACATAAAGACACAAATCACAGCACAAAAAAAATAAGAAGTAAAATTCTCAAAGGATTTAGAGCCTGGCTGCTGAATGAATGATTTGGTTTAATGGGCAAGCAAAACCAAACACACACACACACACACAGCCTTATGAAGTCTGAGTATTTGGACTGAATTCAGCCACACAGAGATCTCATTCACAGCTCAAAGTCCACAAAGTGAATGGAAAAAGTCAGAGCGCTTCTGTACCTTAAAAACAGCTTTCGAAGTGTCACTCTAGATTCAACAATACAAAGCACACACGTTGAGAAACTGCTCTGTGACTACAAACTCTTGCAAATGCATTTCTTGCCTTTTTTTTCCCCCCAAGTCCTGCTTTTCCACTAAGATGTGGCTTATTTGAATCAATAAGCCACATTACCTTTCCTGTCACAGGATGCAAGAGATCATTACAAAGGCAGAAGAACTTTACAAAGATACACCACAATGTACTTCTCTCACCATAATTTCATCCAGACAAATTAGGCACTCAGTATACGTTCAAGCTGACAGCTTTGAGAAGTACCTGGATATATCAGGGACAATCACAGCATCTCTGCTGAGCATGTAACAGCCAGTTATACTACACAGCACTTAGAAAACAAGAGACGTGACCAGAAGGGAGTTTCAGCTGATCAACTGGAATCATCAAGTTTAAATCTGACTAGAACATTGATCTGCTTCTGTGATAAATGCTGTGTGATCTTTGATGATAACTGGGTATCGATTCCCAGGCTGAGACTACTGAGAAGAAACAGTACTGTGCCCAAAAATGACTTGCACTAGTATCTCATGATCTCTCATTCAAACACTGATCCCACCCATCCCTGATCTCCTTATGAGATCTGCAGAGATCACAGCATAGGAGGCCAGGGTTGGTGCACATTTTTGTAAGAGCAGTGAAAAGCTATTGCTGAGGGAGCTTCACTCACTGCAGTAACACTTACTAACAATTTGCAGCAGATATCAGTGCACTTCAGTGAGGAAGGCACAAAGCCCTCAAAAAGACTGTGCTATAACAAAACAAACCCAGAACAACACCTCAATCACATGCCAGCATCATTTCCTTGTTTCCCATCAGATCCCAAGAGCTGTTTGCTTTTGCATGCGTTAGGAAACCTTGCTGCCAGCATACTGCCCACAAAACAGGGGCAAGGGGGGTTGTGGCTTCTGACACACAATAGAATGACTCTCCCTAACATCAAGTAAGCATGAAACTATTCCTAGTGAAGGGTAAGTAAGAAGCTAATGATGGTTATTAATAGCCCTTAAAGCTATCAGTTCATCTGAGTTAAACGCAAGAGTAATAATCCCTTTATGACCTTCCATATTTTTACTGTGGAAATGGACAACGTTTCATGAAATACTGCTTCTAACCTCAGATTTCAAATACTTTAAATGTTGAAAATTACATCAACCTGAATCTACCAGGCTCTGGTATGTATATGTATCACTGAGGACTTAGACCAGAAATGGTAGGCAAAAGCCTTTCCTCTTAACACTTCTTCAAATTCAATACGATTTTTGCCAGTCTTCCACAAGTATTGAATCTACAATTTAATCTGCCATGAGGCATGCCTAGGTATTATACATCACTCAGTTAGGTATTATACATCACTCAATCTGAGAAACTGGATTGTAATGATGAAGGTGCTAAGGATTTCTTGCTGTTCTTTACTTAGTCACAAATCACTAGTGCATAAAATCTGCTCTTGTAGCAAGGAAAACTAGAATAAAACCAAGCCTTAACCTGAAATACAAGAGCTACATCTTGACCAGAAGCATAGAAGTGAAGAAATAGTAAGAGATCTATACTGTTCAGATTGAGAATTTTTCCTCTGCAACTCTACTACATATATGAATAACTAACCACACTCATCATCACAAAAGATAGCAGAATATAAGGCATACTCTGAGGAATAGGAGAAACACTGATTTTTCAGAGACTGGTGGAAGTTCTCTCTCTAGGCACATTGGTCCTTCATTTTCTGCTGCTGTGCTTCTTGAGCCTTTCCTCCAAAGGACTTCCTACAATGCAGAATATAGGTACCAACAAGCCAAAGGTCTGGTTTGAAACAGCAAAAATGAAAGCAAGACAAAATTTCATCTGCTAGATGACACTCCCCTTGGCTTTAGCCACAGCTTGTTAATAAATAGGAGAGATACGCACATGAGTCTGCTCAATCTATAAAGTGCACACTTGGAAATGCACTTGGTCTAAGCAGCTTGGTACTACAAAGCAAACCTACGTATTTATCTGTGAAGTAGTACTATTGGTTTTGATTGTGGTTTGTGGTTTGTTTGATTTTGTTCAGATTGTCAAGTGGCTTTGTACAACTCAAAATATTTTAAGACTACAGTGTACACATTTGTTTGAGTTACTTACTGTTCCTGCACAGAAAAGGTAAGAAATTTACTATTCTTATTACATAATAAAGGTAAGGTAAGAAAATCATGGAACTCGATTCAAACTGTGAAATGTTACACTTTTTTCTCAAAAACTATTTTACGTCTTTGCAGACGTAAGAACTGTGCCTAGGCCAACCACAACGAAATAGCTGTGACCTATGTTGTCTAATGAGAATGCAACTGAAATATGAAAGTATTGAAGTTACACTGACTTTGTACTGTAACACCTTCTTTCTCGGTTTTACTTAGTATCCATGACTTGTACAGTACATATTATCTAGGGCACAACAACTACCTACAACTGCTCAGCAGATTTGCCCAACACAGGATCACGTTCAGCTGCATGCTGCTCTTTATCTTGGAGTGGATGCTATCTCAACAGAAAGCAGGCATTCTGAAACTAAAATCTGACTAAAAATATGGCAAGGATAATCTAGAAATTCTTCTTTTGCATCCCATCTCCCTTTTACTGTATTCTTCAAATATGAGCAAAATTCACAGTCTTGGCCAGTGGGTCTTGACTGCATCCAAGAATTAACAGGGACTCTGACTATAAAGTACTGGGAACTAACTGATGCAATGTGAAAAATTAACTGGATTGGTCAAAGTCAGCACATTAACAACCTGACTGCCCTACAGCTCATTTTTAAGATCCAGCACTAAAGCTTAACACCAGAAGCAGGAGTGAGGAACGGAGTATAAAAGCCAGGCTCATGTGCACAGGGGCAGCCACAGTGTCAGTACAGCTGTGCATCAGGGACAGCAGGCAGCTCACCCAGAGGTTCAGCTGTTCCAGTTGTAGTTTTGGCAGAATGCAGGACACCCGGGGATGAATGAATGTGCTGATGAAGACAGGAAGGACAAGACTTGGAAAACATGAAGTGTTTCCAAGTTAGCTTAATCTATTGCTTGCATGGTCCCACTTCCTCTTCAGTGTTGCTCATGTGTAAACAAGTATTTGGTTCTGTTTCTAACATGCTAAGGCATGAAAATATAACAGCAACCCTGCAAGGGGAACAATAATCAACATTTCAACTAGTTACCATGAAGGAAACACAGGGGAGATTTGTTAACACCAAAGTCACTGTGTTCGAAATAAAAAGCATGTTTAGAAGGAGAGTTAGGACTCTCACTTCCAGGCCCACTGCATGGTTAGAGGCACAAGTTCTTCTGATCTGCCTCCTAACCTCCATCACCCCAGAGCAGGGTAGTAACTTCACAGCACTGCCCTGCATTTGACAAAGGAGCTGTCTCACTCAGCACATACAGTTACTATACGGGAGAGCACCAAAGGGAAGAAACAGCAGTGCCCTCTTACCTAGGGAGCTGCCCAGACAGTAACTGTATGCGACAGGCAGGAAGCAACAGACTCCAGCAGACTCCTGAGACAAGGTGCTTCATAGATTTAGAGCATCTCCTCTGTGATAGTAACTTCTTGCCCAGTCCTGGTAACCAAAAGCAGCAGTGTACCAGCCTCATTAATTACTGGTTTAAGAATCTGAAGGGCTAGAATCCATTTTAAGATGTTACTAAGGAAAAGACTCAAAAAAGCCAGTATTAGGACAGTTTATTTTTACTGGTGACTTTGGTAGGTACAATCTGGACAGCTGTCAAGTGAAACAGGTAGTCAGGGCAAATGATCCCAACACATCAGAAACAACTCTTGCACCCTACTCAAAGTTAGTGTTGGTGAATCCCCTTCTGTAACACGACAGTGTCTTTCTAGTCCCTTTTACATTAGCTACACCTTGTCTGTACTCAGCATCAGTCTAGACCTCCTCATAGTTAACCACTGCTGAGGAGTCCAGAAAGCAAACCCTGCAGCTGTACCTTAACGTGAATGTTCTCTTGACCTCATTTTAAGTTAAAGCTAAAAAACCACAAAGAGGTTTCTGTGGAACTGACAGATAATATCAGATCAATGCAGTACAGTGTACACTGTACATGATGCACATTAACATCTTTGGGCTGGATCAGAGACACAGTCCAGGGATAAATAAGGTTGACATGTGAAGACTAGACATAGTATGCTATTAAAAACTGTTAAGTAGTGTATTGATTGGATTTTACTGGACTTATAATCACTAGATACTTCAGATACTTCTGCATTAGCACCACAGCAAGACCTCAGATTGATTCCGCCCACACACATGCTGCCAAATTAAGAATACAACTCATATTCCATAACACAGTACAGTTTGTACACACATGCGTGTCTAGAGCCTTCCTTGTGATATTCTAGTCACTATGAAATACAACACAGCTACTACATGCTACTGAGATCAAAGGAAAACAGGATGCATGGCTACATATAGAGGTTCACGTTTCATGTAATTTTTCTTCAAATACACCTGTAATAGCTTCTACAATAATGGAATTAGAGCCATCATCCAAATCCCTGTCTGCCTTGAATTCTTACGAAAAATAGATGGCTGTAGCTTGCATTTTGCAGAATTTACTCAACAGCAATCTCTAGAATTTTACAGCCAGCTGCTTTAAAACAGCAAACACAAAAATAAGGAGATAATTTGGTAGCATTTGTCCTCACTAAAAGCAGCAGTAACACAAGGAGTCGGGGCTTTGGAACAGAATCAGGTCTGATCTGGTAACCCCTATCATTTTATACTTAGATAACTTCCTGTGAAAATTAAGCATATCTGACAGTACCTGTTCCTCTTTTTCTTTGGTCTTGCTCCTGGAGACTCTGGAAGAGGTAACATCCTGAGCTGGAATGACAGAGATTTGATGCAGTGGCATGTTCATCACACCGCCTTGTTTGGTCCTTTCATTTACAGGAAGGAGGCTTGAAGGCAGTGCTCATTCCGTGCCATTGTAAGGCCTTGCAACTAAAAAATAAAAATATTAGATGATGTTAAAGTAGCTTGAAATGCAATAATTTCTAAACCAAAGCTATGCCATCCACTCGACCAACACCCATCTCTTATTTTCTCTGGGTTTTGGTGCACTGGCTGGGTGAGAAGAGACACAGAAATTTTAAACAATTTTAACTAGACAGGTCAGAGCAAAATTAATGCAAAATGAATAAATAAATTCTCAACCAGTTCTGAAAGCATTCTGAGAGCAGAGCTAGAGGGCAGGGGTCATGCTTGAATCTGCTTGGATAGGGAGAAGGAGGAAGAGCAGCTCTCCAAGCTGAGCATGCTACCTGAAGGTACAGAGAGCAAAGCTCATACAGGTAAGTTTCCGAAACTGCCAACCCCACCATACTGGATTGAATTGCCTCAGGAGTCATCCTAAAACAAAGCAAATGCTGTAATTTTGGCTAAAAACAGGCAATAGCCTGCATTTGACTCTTGTCATTTCTATAAACGTACCACTGTCAGATGAAAGACGTATCACGTGAGATGCTCCCTTCCTAAGACTGTTAGAGATTAATACAAACAAAATCCCTCACCAGGGATTGTGAATTCACTGGATGGACTACACACACTTTATCCTTCTTTTACAAATATAACAGGGAAGCATTACACATAGGAAAGATAGTGATAGACAAATTAGCCAAAATTAGCCATGCTAATCTGAAAGGCAGGCATAATTAACCATACCTTTTATTAGATTAGTGAAGTTACATTAAATAAAAAGCTTTTTGAAACATGTAACATCATGGAGTGCTTATTTGGAATGTAACTTACCACAAATGAGACACAATCAATTGTGTTTAAAGAACAGATTAAAAGGGCATTACCACAGCAGGGACTATAATAAATAAACTAAATAATGCACTGTTCTTCTGTTTCCATAACATACCAACTTTTTGTTTGTCTGGTTTTGAATCTGCAAAAGCAGAAAGCAGAGACTAAATAAATGCCCTATGTATTATGTTGTTTAGCAATTTGGAAGTAGTATAGCTTAGCACTTAGTGCATACCCTTAACTTAATACTGCACACATTTTTTATTTAACATTTAATTGGAAGTTCTGAAGATAGAACCAGACCATTCAGCATCTTTCGTGGAATCAAAAACCTAGAAAGCTTGGCCTATTTCCACTAGACTTCACAGGAGTACTGCAGTTGTATAAAATGAAAACAGGATCAACTATTTTAACTGCTTTTGATTAAACAACAGGAAAAAAATATTACATGTTCCAAGGCTTTATATGGAGAATGATAGTTCACTATCCTCTTTGCACTGAGGGGGAAAGAATTATCAAAGGTCATAGAGCAAATCATGAACAAAACCAAAAATGTATGCAAGGCCTGCTGCATCCCAGTCACACACTCCATCTGCTGCATGATGCTGTTTGCCCGTTTGAGCACTCAGCCAAGTTCAAGAGCTTTAGTGACACGTGGGCAGGATTTATGTTACTTCCATAGAGGCCAAGACAGTGCATCATAAAGCACGCATGAGAGCTTTAAAGGCAACGCCTCCGTAACTTTCAGGCATCGCTTACTTTAAAAGTAAAATATATCACTATGCATAAACAAGCACCAAGGACACTTCCTTACTGGAAGACAAAGGGAAACATGGGATTTACCAGCATTATTGAATCCCAGCATAAAGAGAAAACACAGAACCTCTTCAGGTCCTCCACACACCTGCTTAGCTACAGCCTCTAAAGGAGCCAAGCCAGAGGGAATATAAACATGGGCTGAGATGGGAATATCAAACTACAATAAACAAGGCAGGAAGGGAAGGTATTTTCCCAAGAAAACAGAGAAATTAAATCCAAAGAATGTCAAGCTTCAATGAAAATATGCCAGGTAATATGTTCTGTGCTATTGCCAGTGGTAACAGAGCAAAACGGAAGGAATTCAACCCTGCTCTGTGTCCCCCCCTCAAAAAGGGTTCTGGGCTTGCAGGCAAGGACACGTTTTGACTGTAAAGAGAACAAGGAAAATTATTAGAAAACACAGTTAACCTTCTCTGATGATGGCAAACAAGTCAAACCAGTTTTTCTGCAGGTACTTCAAGGACAGCAAGTGTTAGAATTCTTTGAAAGAGCTCAAACAGCAGATATAATCCAACTGGGTATTCAAAGATGATGTGAAACAGCCTTCCTCTGGTAAAGAAGCCTGGCAGATGCTCTAATAAAGCCTGCCTTTGTTCAAAGGTGGCTTATAGAAAGCTGTAAACTAAACCCAGATGCCACCCTGCCACATCCCCAATCTGCTGGGTCCCTAACAATGCACACAACTCAAATTCTGTCTGTATCAACCTAAAGCACTTTAACTCCACAGTGCTAGCTAAAGGATAAAGTTACGTGAATGAACAGACCATCTGCAGTACTGAGTACAGACAAGGACGTCAGAAAGGCCAACACAAAGCAAGTTATGACAAGCTCCACAGGACATTCCACAGCTAAATTAATTCCTTGTCCTACCTGATTCAAAGGTGGGGAGCTGGGCACCTGCGAAGTGGGATCCAAACTTGAAGCACATCAAACTGGGGGCCTGCCAAAAAGGAAGACATGCCAAGGCACGGGGACTGCTCCTAGATAGTCCCTTCTTTTCAGGATTCCAGTTAGACATTCAGGCCATACCTCACACCAAATGAGAATTCCTCATTACTACAGCATCTCCATCCAGTGCCCAGGAGGTGGCAGATAAGGGCTCAGCTTCCTCCTCCGCTGTGTTTTATTTGGTTGCTAACTTCCTGCAAAGCTGGCTCGGGCACATGGGAATGCCAAGACAGAGGACAGCTTGAAAAGCTCAACTGTTCCTCTTTTCTGTAGCCACACTGGTTCCTAAAAGATGGGCTCCAGCCATACTGCCCTTCCAGAGAGTCTTTAGAAACAAATACCATTTCAAAAGACAAAAGAAGCCAAAATCCTGGCTGCAGAGCCCACAGGTGATCTTAGCTCAATGAAGCTAAGATTTCACCCATCTAGGTAGTCCTGTTTTGCTTTCTGCAGGACAGGCAAAACAGTCACTAAAAATGCCTGCAGTCACGTATAACCACAACAGCTGGGTCCTCACTACGTTGCTAGAACAACAAAAGCTGCAGCAAAACCAGTCAGATTCAGAGAAAAGAGGACACAGTCTCTCAAGGTAGTTGAGAGGTACAAAAGGAAGGAAAAGCAGGCACATGACTTGGTCCTGGTGGCTGGGGCATTCCCCTGAACAGTACATCTGATAGAAGCAGAAAATTAGGTTCTTCTGGGTTATCAGCATGAAGTACTTGGTGTTAAGGAAACCTTCCAGTCTGACCAACCATGAGACTCTCTGGCAGTCACACTCCCAACACCAGAGACTTTCACTGCTGGGACTGAAGCCCCTTCACAGCAGGCGCCCACGAGAACCCAGCTTGACTCCCTGCACACCCCACTCACAGTCAGACGGGGATTCCCATGGCAGGGTCTCAGACGTCTTGTTCCACAAAGCCATTTATTCACAGTGCAGTAACACAGAAACAGCCTGAGTCGGCACCTCCAAGGAGGACCCTCAACAAAGGACCCCCTGGGCTTTTATCCCATCACAGCCTACCTGCACAAAAGTCTGGCTCTTCCTCCCAAGTCCCCTGCTCCTGCTGTGTCTCCCAGTGTCCATTCACCTACCTCACTGGCACCACTCATCTTCATGCCCTTGGTTGTCCAAGAGGTTGGCAGTTCGTGGTCTCTTGTCTCAGGCTCCCACCCAGAGCTCAATCTGCACCTCACAAACTGAATTACCTGCACCAGATGTATTCCTCAACAATGAGAAGGGACAACAACAGGAAACCTCAATAGAACAGAAGTAGGTGGGAAACCACTTGAAATCCCACCTTCATCATCCACCCTGTCAAGATCTGTTTCCCAAATAACAGCAAGAACATGAGATGAACCAAATGATCTGTAGCTTGCTGGATTGTTAGTGTCAAGTACCATTGGAAGAATGCAGATGAAGTCCTCCCTCACCTGCCACCTACTGCAGCTCTCTGCCCATTACACATTCCAAAACAAAGGCTAAACTCCTCCTTTCCAAAGATTCATACCTGGACTGGGGCAAGTAAGCACAAATCATGACTTCCTGTCTGTGGTTTGGTACCTATCAGAGTCTACAAACATGCAGTCTGAACAGCAGATTTTATTAGGTCATTTATACTTCAGAAAGTCCATCATATTCCCTTGCTACACAGTGTGTAATGGAAAACTTCAGAAGCTCTGGAGCTGTAGTGGCACTGGCTGCAGATGAACACGGGCCTTACCAAAAGAAATGCATCCCAAGGATGCATGTAGGTGTGTGCACATGCTTTGTATTACTCAGAAGGGGAAAAAATACAGCAGTCAAATAGGTCAGATGCTTTCCTATTGAAAGTACAATAGGTATTCTGATTAAAAGAATATGTCTTTATGTGCATTAAAAATATGCCCTGGAACCCATACCAGAAGGAAGATGATAGTCACTAACCAAAGGGAATTGGAAAGAATTTCACCTGTGGGTTGTTCTGGTCTGCCCCAAGGTTCTCTTCAACTGCCCTTAGCCTCAGTAGTGATGGTGAGCAACGTCACCTATGTCAGTGCTCTGACAATCAGTTGCAGGGTGGGCAGGTTAAAAAAAAGGCAACACATCACTGATGTCCAGATAATCCAGACACTGAAGTAACATCCACTGCTGTGACAATCCTGCCATGGAACAGATCAGTCTGTAGACTGCAGGGGACCTTGCAGATGCAGGCTGAAAATTATATTCTGGGACTTCGTGGATCGTTGCCATGCAATCTGGTCTTCCGAAACTTCCCCTCTATGTGGCACAAAACCTGACCAACCCAAAGAAGAATGGAAACTCCCTGAAGAAATCTGACTGCTGCTAGATGGTGTAACATCATCTTCATCAGATGGCTTACTTCCTCATAATAGGACTTGAAATAATCTATTAATGCAGATTTGGAATCTGTTTTTCTGCTGGAGGTCTTGATGTGAAATCTCAAATCCCCATTTTAAAAAGTCCTTTCATTTTGTGTTTTTATTGTTGTTCTGAAGGTAACAGAAGCCCTCATCCACTGACTTAGCCAATTCCTGTGTGCATCTTAACTTTTCCTAGCTACTTTGACATTTGAGATAGATATAGCTTATGCCTACTTTCTGTCCACTACATTTTCCACATTTGCAAGTATTTCCAATTCTATCAGCTTGTGTTGGCTCCAGTTTGAAGTTTTTATTTATTTGATTTTGAGCTTGTTAGGACTCTTCCCTTACTAATATATCTTATGTAATCCTCTTCTAGAGAGGACAGATGTGCATTTTCAAAAAGAGGATCCTGCATCTGTGTTTCATTTCAGTTTACTGTAGCTTAATCAGTACTTTGTTAACAGCATTATTTAAGAGATGTTATCAAGCCTCATGCACTTCACATGCATTTGTTAACTCAACAAAAAAATCTAATCAAGAGAGCTTACGGGAGAGGAACTAACACTTCCTTTCCTGCAGTACCTTTCACATTTCACTTCTAATGTTGTACTAACCCTGAAAATAACCCTTGTATTGAGACCAGGCAGACATAATTCGGGATTATTGCTATTTACAGCTATGAGTCTGCCCATATATCTCGCACTGTTTACTAGCTTAGCTGTAACTTCTCCCTTTATTATCTCAGTTCCTCCTTTCCTCCACCTGCTAGTGTCCCAAAACTAATCAGCTTCAAGACTTAAAGTTTTAGTATATTTTAAAATCATGTTATTGAGTAGCTAAAATCAAAAGAAAAGCTTAGAAAGGGGACAGGAGATTCTTCTGCAAGTTCCCCATCTTCCCTTTGGAAGCTTCTCAATATGCAGGAATACACAGAGAAACAGAAGTATCTGCCAGCTCTGGCTAACTCCTCTCAAAATAAGAATACAATTATTTTTACAATTATAATACAACTAGACAAGCAGGCAGTTAAACTACAGTCTCAGTAAATAACAGTCCCAGAGCTCTTAGCAACCCTTTCCCATGATTTCAATGGAAGCTGAGCAGGATCTGGACCTCTGAAAAACAGGTTCCTTAAAAACTGTTCCCTTCAAATCAACTCAGCTGACAAATGCAATTATGAACTAGCTTGGTAGACTTCAGGAAAACAAATGCCACTTCCCTCTGTTACAATAACACAACATAGAGTCATTACAGTCCCCTGAGAAACAAAGAAATTACTTTTGTCTGCTTCTGCTACTAATAGCAATTTGCCTGCATCAGAAGCATCACTGATCATTCCTGATGTGCTGTGGAAAGAACAAAGCACCAGGTACTCCACACACACCTGTGGCAGTAAGCTCCTGCTACAGATCCAAAATTTCTTTGGCATCAGTGGTCTGCTGGTTCATACACATTTTTAAGTAACCCCCATTGCATATTTGTTGATGAAATAGACCACAATAATATCAGCAATAATCCCTGGGACAGTCTCTAACTGCAACAAGCAAAAAGAAAAAGAGGTAAAGCAGGAGTTTCATTATCTACATTGGGAAGTCCTAATGGTGGAGGCCAGGGAGAGGTAACAGCCAGGGCTCCTGTTTTCTCAGCCAGCAATTTCCTCTACCTGCTCCATTGAATTCCCAAATCCATTTGCATAAGGGGGTGCCATTCACTCTTTAGCCTCAATAATCACCATTTCTCCTCACCCCTTCACATTAAAGATATCTTCCTCTCCTGAGGAAGACTTGCTCTGAACAGAGCAAGTCTAGCACATAAATCACACTCACAGCAAGCTGTGAGTCTCTACAGCTTTGCTCCAAGCAGGACATAACATCACAGCCTGTTTGGGGCTTGCCTTATCACTTTTAGCAATGATCCTATCAACTCCCAGAATGAGTAGAAACTGGCTTCCTGAGAAATTAATGCCCCTCTCCAGAAGAGGCATTCTTCCCTCCAATCTGGCACTGAAGCCACCCTGCAGATCAAAAATTAGGATGTCATAATCACAAAACTCGAAATTTTTCTTGAAGATACAGATGAAGACTTGCTTCTTTATAATACTCATTGTCAGAGAAGAACACGCCACAGTACCAAGCCTATTTCTACAGTTTTTGAGGAAAGCTGTCTTTCCTCCTTCACTGCATGTCCAAAAGTAAGGCACAGCAGTAGCCTACATGGATTCCATCACAGTGTGAACACAGGTTTGGGACTGGTCTACCACGACTGCTGCAGTTGGTTGACTGCAACTGCAGATCATCCTGCAATCAGCACAGGAGGATCCACAGTACAGCTACCGGATACAAAACCCGCTCCCCTCACCCCTACTCATGCGCAAAAGCCAAAATCCACAAGACTATGACATACCTCAGAAAGACAGCAAGTGATGCCAAGGACAAGGCAACACCCCAGACCTCCAGAATAACTGCAAATTCATTGGGAAAAATGCCCACATGATCATTACGATTTGGCAAAGCGCTCCATGTGACAATTGACATTTTTTAAGAGAAAATGTAATGAAGATTATAATCCAGTGGAAGAAGAGACATAGTAATACATGTATAGACCAGAGAGAGAAATTTGCGCCAACATGTATTGCAGGTAAATTTCTAGTCTAGTACACAAGTCCACATGATACAATGTAACACCTATGGATAATGTATGATCCTTTCTCATTCTCTATTATAATCCTTTCAGGGTTCACAAAACTCTAAATCAGTTCTGAAATCCAAGGAAAAATTGCTCTTTAGTTTTAATAAAGATTATTAGAAAATGCATACACTTACATTGAAGACAACAAAAGCCTGTGTTTCACAAACAGTGTAAATATTTACAATGCAAGACAGTGATGAAACAGAACAATCTCATCATTGTTCAGTGAGGACATTGCTCACATTCTATATTGTACAGAGACAACAACGATGCAGTTTTAAGAAAATTCTGTGCTACATCACTTATTTTCCATTACATCACAGATGAACAGTTGTAAAAGCCATTTATGAACAACAGGCACCTAATCAACATTCTTCACTATTGTTTAAGTGCTACCAGGCAAAACACTTCTCTTAAGGCAGAGAAAAAAAAATATACTATTGATTAAATGATTCTGTGTTTTGAAGAAATATGAAATCATTCCTTCTTTGGGTGGGTAGGGAATTTCCAAAGCCATGCTCATAAAAATGTATTTCTTTTGAACGATTTACAAGTTAAATGTCAGGTAACTCTTTATTTATAGGTTTGAGTTACAACATGTTTTTGCTATGGAAGCCTCAATAAAATCTAGATTTCTGGATCACTATGACAAACCTTTAAATTCTGAAGAAACATCTATAAACCACATTCTTTAGGACTTGCTCAAAGCAACTGAAGAGCCTAAAACCAGGGTCTTCAGAAGTTCAAATGTAGAGTAAAAAGAGCAATGTGCCAAGAATCCTGTATCTGATTCTTCTGCTTACTTGCATGACACCGATGAGTTTGTTTACAACTGTAATTTCCCACATTTTAAAGTAACCTGATTTCTGATCAACTCTCCACCAGAAGTCATTTGTTATCCCCCAAATTTAAAAATTCTAAATACATTTTAAACACAGGGAAATATAATGAGTCATTAAAGTATAACAGACTTCAGTGAGAACTTTTTATTGGGAATTATACTCAGGCATAGTATATCTCCTTAATGGCTTTATGTTTCCATCTTTTTCCATGCTGATACCTTCTCTGTCCATCTGTCACGTCCAAGAATCCCCCACGCAAAAGGCAACGTGGGAAGGACCAGTACTGTGACCTGCATGAGAACGTGTGCTCCAGGCAGAACAACATGCTGGGGGAGTGGAGCCCACAGCTGCACTGACATCGCTGCTCATCTTCATTTCAAGTATCACCAATACACAGGTGTGCTCACTGGCTGTGGTTCAAGAAGGCAAATTATTTGAGTTCTTCAGCTTAGCCACTTCTGTGCAATGGAATGTCTACATCCCACCTCCCGGCTGTTTCAGCCACACAGATGGCTTTTTGGAGTGGTATTGTTCCTTACCACGGTAATGTACAGTACCTGGCACAACCAAGAGCACAGACTGAAGTGCTACAGTAAGACAAGCAATAACAGCACTACACATCTGAGTCACTCTCTCAGTTTCACACCTGCATTGTCACAAAAAATTGCCAGATCTATTTGAGAAAATTGCTAGGCAGACAAACACAGCGTTTCTAATCAACTTCAACATGAAAACTATGCTATGAAGAGTTTAAGAACCTCTGTGTCATAGCATTATCATTAAAAAGTAAAGCTGTATAAAGCCCACAGACAGAGTCCAGGTCTGTGAACAGAACTAAATCCCTTCCAGTGCCAGAACATGACAGCCTCTTCCAGCTGCAACCTTATCATGGGATTTGTTGGGTGGTTAAAAAGGCTGCATGCGCCTAACATTTTTCAAGTGTCCCTGGTGTAGTTTAAAGGCCAGGCAACTGATTTCAGAGGGCTGACAAACAGTTTCATCCCAGCTCCCTGTGCCAGTGCTGACACCAACACACACAATGGCAGCAGCAGAGCACCAGCACAGTTTCCCTTCATGAGGGTATTATTTCACACGAGCGTGCTGGCACGTGTGTGTTGGTTCTGACCATCCTTCCCTCACAACAGTGCTCTGTGCCACCCGAAAAGAAGGGACTGGCATTACTGAAACCCACAGACAACGCATTCCTTACCACAGTCTATAAAGGGCCATTCATCCCCACTGTACCTAAAATAGCCATTGGATGCAATCATGAGATGAATACATGACTGTGGATTCCTTTAAATCACTGCCTTCTTACACAGACAAGAAACCAGTGTCCAGCAGTTGCATCCTCGCCCGTTGTCCTTGTTCTCAATTCAGCAATCAAGTGTTGACTCTTTCTGTCCCATCCAGCATTAGTCCCTTTATTTCTAAAAGTACTTAGAAATTTAGAGATTTTACGGGAAATTTAGAGAAACAGCACAGAACTCCACCAATCCATTCCTATGCACTTGCAAGACCTGTACAGAATCCTGTCAATGCAAATCCATCACAGCTTTCTGTCACCAGAACTATAGCAGTATTTCTAAAATCCAGCTATCATCCACTAGGTGCTCATTGCCAGCCAAACACAGCCAACTGCAGAAAGGTACTGAGACAGAGTGAAGTACAGAAAAATGGTGCTTACTAATGAGAAACACTTAGAACTGCATGGATCTGTTTCTTGCTGCTGGAGAAGAGGCTGACTTGCAGCGCCCTTCTGACCCACTCTTAAATGATTACCAGTTTTTACTCCAGCATGTGCTTCAAAGCAATCTCCAAGTGTCTAGTAAGGGTGAGGGGAGGCCCAAGCAATCAGACAGCAAAATTCTGTGGGACAAAAAGTGGTTTTGAAGGAATCTGGTGATAGCTGGAGCAATACAATGAAATGGATTCTGGGATGCTGTTGCATATCTACAGGGCAAGTAAAAGAAGCTGCTATATGAAGTTCTCCAAACAGGGAAATAAAATTCAGGAGCACAGCCACATGACTGATGCCAACTGACGTTACATTTTTCAACCCAATTACAATTAGAAGTAGCTTTTCTGTCTTTTCCCCAAGCAGATGATCTTTGCTTTAAATTAGTTTAAACAGGAGCCAGTGAGATGAGCCAAGCGTGCTAAACAAGGCTGATGCAACTCTGGTGCACATGAGCACTACTGTAAACCCTGAAACATTTGTGAAGACAAAACATGGAAGAAACAGTAGTTATTATCAGGTATCTGTTGAAATTGAAAGGTAGAAGAAAAACTTTATTTATTTATCATGCTAAAATATCATCAGTCCTCATGGAAAATCTACTGCTGGAGAAAGAGGCAAGCATTGAACCTGTTGATTTTTACACCAACAGCATACTTAGCTGCAGAGAGGAAAACCCACATAACTCTACCCTACTCTCCTCCATGTCTTTCAGGACCCATACCAGCTGACTTTGGGGTTTCCTTCTCTAAGTCGTTACAATTACAATAATATTCAGGGACATTTGCTCTCCCAAAGAGCAGATGAAAAACAACTACAGACAAATAATTTGAACATCTGCTGAATTAGGCTAATGGAGAGATAATGATGTATTTCTTTATTAATCATTTTAAATGGAAAATGCAAGTTTGGTTTTTTTCAACTGAAAAAAAGAAAACTACCTCCTATTCCAAATGCAACAGATGTTAAAAAGTCAAGACAAATCTCCTCCGTTTTCTGTTCACTTAAAACAGTTGGCTTGTTCCATTCCAGATAGTCCCATCTTTAGCACAGGCTCCCACACATGGGCTGTACAGCACATCAAGATGGTCACAAGGTATATAAAGACGAAAGATGTCTTCTGCTATTTCTGAAGTGACAGGAACCCACAAGTGACCAAAACACTGCTGCTTTCCTCTTACAGGACCCAATCATTCCCTTCAGCCTCTGGGTGCTACAGAAGCAGCACTGTGCCTAGGAACAGGCATGGTCCCCTCTGCGTCACTAGTGACCTTGTGCCTGGCACGGTCCTTCTCCATTGGCTGTGCTCTCTCCAAATGAGGCATAAAGCCTTGAGCTCGGAGGAAGTTACACTCCTTGTTTTTCATGGACACATGCTGTTCAGTGAATGGCATTACCTGGCAACATTACCATTATCTTACAAAGAAAAAATCTGTTGCAAGCTCACATCACCTGTATTTCCTGCAGAGTTAACAAAAGTTTCCCATCTCAGCAAGGCCAGCTGATCTCTCACTGCCTCATTACAGAAGACAGAAGTCATCAAACTTAAGAAATGAAAATACAGGAGGCTAAAAAGTATTCAGATCTCAACCTTAGGAGATGTGAAATACCTCCTGAAAAGGCTCTCTCTTCCTTGCTGTGCTGCTCCTGCAGCAAAGCCAAACAGCTGTCTCAAAATGCTCAATCTAACAGGTTCAAGCAGGAAACAACAGTGTAACAAACATATAGATGTTCCTTTCGGTGCTTATGGATTGGGTTTTTTGGGGTGGGTGTGGTTTTTTTTTAAAGGAAAAAAAAAAATCTCCACAAAGCAGATGCCCACCAAGGAGGGCATCTTCTCTGCCTTAAAAAAAAGACACTGCTGGCAAAACTGCATGCTACAGCATTTAGCTGGGGGCAAAGGCTCAGCATAAATGCAGTGCAAAGTTACTACCACCGCTGTTAGAACACCTGGTCTTCTCCCAACATTACCTTCCCAAACACTGATTCTGTCCAGACTGGCAAACCACTTCAGTCTCCGATCTTGTGCTATATGCAGGTTACGAATTAGAAGACTTCTCTAATTAAGAGATCACCAGTGGAATTAGAAGGTAGCTTATTTTTAGCAATTGTCTGATTGAGCTGGAGCTGCACTAAATTAGTTACTGCTTTTTCTAAGACTACATTTTATATACCAATTTCCAATACAACATTAGTATCTCTTCAAAAGCCATCATCTATCAGCAAAGAGGAAGCAGCTATCATACACCATCATACTTAACATCTTCAAGTTTCTCACTCAAAGCCTAGAAATAATGGTGAGGGGAGATGAAGAAATCTGGAAAGGCACAGCCGTCTTCACACATCAGCGGCGAAGGTGTTTACAAGCGTGAGTAACCCATCCCTCTACAAGCTGTCATGCTGGAGTGGCATCTCTTATAGAAGGGGTCACAGAAGGCCCAGAGACAGCGTAACACGCTGTTTTACTGCTCACCAGGTGAAAGCATGACTTAGCCTGCTAGTGATTTTCTTCTTTTTTTGGCACATTACAATAAAGGAAGAAAAAAAAGGCCCACGGAAGAAAGGCTTGGCTCAGAAACCTGCCAACTCTCCTTGACTCAGAGGGGTTGCTGGAGACAGGGAATAAGCAGCATCTCAGAAAACCAGGCCTGTGCTGCAGTGTGTCCAATACTGGCCTTGGTGGGATGCACTGTGTACAGTCAAGTTGCTTTCCACTCCCACCCCCTGCTTACAAGAATTACTTTCAGACTTGAAACACAACAGTTTCATCATCTTATTAAATTCCCAATTCCTGGCTCAGATGTCTCTCATATGCATTAGTTAGATGACATCAACCACAAAGGCCTGCCCATGAGCCACACAGGATATAGCTCAAAGGCAATCACCCAGCAATTGGATCATCAGCTCTCTGAGTTTCTCTTCCCTTATTCATAGGAGCAGCAAGCAAACTGTGTGACAAGGGATAGGTGTATGCTTTGTAGTGTCACGTGGAAAGGGAGATAACAGCAGAGCATCGAGAAGCAATTGGAAAACATACCTTCGTGGAGCAGAGCATCCACCCTGAAGCAAAACCATCCCTGCAGCCTTCCCCCACAACCCCCGCAGGAGGTATAGACAGTAAAGACAGGCTAAGCCAAACCCATGCAGGTCTTACAGAGCAGGGAACCTTTATACAGCAGCTAATGAGGACTTGAAAAGGCAGCTGACAAACAGCCAACCAGCATGATGCCTGCAGGGCATCACAGCCCTACCAAGTCTCTGCAAAGCACCTGTAGTTCTGCGCAGTGAGAACATGCCAACTAAAAAACTTCCCAGTACGCAATCAAAGATGGATGAGACAGACTCAACACATGTCCAGCTGACAAGTGGAGCTCAAGTAGACAGAGAAAGCAAACAACCATAAAAAATATCTAACAAGACACAATGAAAGATCACAGCCAAGAATAAAATCCATGATATTATCTAATTCCCTTTCTATATAAGGAACTGATCCTGAGTTCTTTGCTCTCAGGCTGCTGGACCACATGATGCTATACTTGCCAGGGTATCACTAACAAGGGAAAGTGAGTGAGAAATCTTATCTTGAATCACATGTGTTCAACAGCAACTGAGCTGGGATCCTTGCCTTGTGGTTGGAGAAGCTGATACCAACACCACTAGTAAATAAAAGCCTAGGTCTGGGGCAGATACAAGTGCTTCAGGGTCCTCAGAACACCAAATACTGACCATGGGAGATCCCAGGAAGAAAAACACCACCAAAAGACTGCAAAGCATATGCCAGACTTATCCTACTGCATTTGGTATGTATATATAGGAGATGCTTCCACACTTCACTTGCAGCACTTTACAAGGCACAGGGCTCTGACAGGGCCATCTCCTGCTGCTTTGAAGCTGCAGTTCTAATGTATCACTTGCACACTGCCTCACTAGAAACAAAGCCACACACTTCATTTAAGAAAGTAATCAGATGGATTAGGAAATGTCAGAGAATTATAAATTTGAACTTCTTGCTGTTTGGAAAACACAACAGCATTGCGGGTTCTCCATGATTTGCCTGGAAAACATCACAGTGCAGTTTTCCTACACTTCCAGGATGGCACATAAAAAGAAACTCATCTCTAGAAGGTCTGAGGAACTGCAGAGCTCAGCAGGTATACCAGAGCAGGACTCTTTTTCACACCCTGCCAAAGCATGTAGCAGCTCACACAGAACATATGGAGACCTTTCAAGCCTTGCAATTTTGTAATGATTGGTGAGTATTTCTGCAACATCAGAAAGACTCAACTTGAGCAGTCTCAGTCAGAGTTATCCTCCCCTGTCAGGTCTGACCCTAAGATGAAGGGTACAAAATAGCCGAACATCACTGTCACAGTAATCACAGAAACAACATACATGCCTCACACAAAGGAACTTCTAAGAGGCAATATACAGTTTTCATGCCCCAAAACAACAAGATATTTCAAGGCTTCAGTAGTAAAACACTGCATAAGAACACCAATGTGTTTAGAAGGCTAAATTTGATCTTGTTCTTATTGGCTTCTGCTTTATTATGCCAAGCGCAAAGTTAAAACTCCCTTCCATATTTTAATCAAACCTGCTACTGTTTTTCACTAACTCCCAAGATCAAGCCAGCCTGACAAGAATCATGTAATTTTACAATGGTATCTCTCCTCCCTCCAACCCCTTATGTTATCAAACATTAATTTTGTAAAGGGTCTGCTGCATCATGCCAGCTCTATTTAGTAACAATACTTGAAATTTTTCCTAAGCCTTCAGAAGGCCTTGCAGTGGAAGAAGGCCATTCCACAGCAGAAGGATGAGAACAGTCTGATACCCTCCCTGAGTTTGGTATCCTGTGGCTGTAGGTTTCATAAGGGCCATGCACCCATGCCACCTATCTCACGTTTAAAAAGTGCCATCTAGGTGGGTTTCGGCACAGGGTGAGGCTGCCGCTCTCAGCTGTGACACTGCAATTTATATTCCATTCTTTCTGCAAAAGCTGAAGTTCCAGCAATTATGTGACATTTAGCCAAGAGGTTCAGAAGTTACTGGCAGGCGGATTGCATAAGCCCACTTCCCCTTAGAGAACAGGCTGAAAAAAATTAAAAAAAAAAAATCCAAGAACCTTACAAATACCATGATATAAATGACAACTGAGTTGCAGGAAACTAAGGTGTGCATAGGTGAAGTAACTTAAACTGGAAAACAGAGGCCAGAAGCAGGAAAAAAGACTCAGATTTCCTGTCTCTCACAAAAAACCCTTTAGCTGCAAGTGAACTTCCTCTTCTTTTTAAAGCTAAGCAGATTTTTTTCTTCTCATTGAAACAAGACAGCATTTAGTTCAGTATGCATTTATCATGTTTGTTGTAAAAAAATCCTTTCTTCTAGATATCACTTGCCATGTCAAAGAGTAGCAAATCTTCAGTCCACCTGCTTTTCTGGATTATATGCATGCACATATACATGTACACATATAGACACATTTTATAGAAGCAGTAACATTGTAAATCAATGGTCACAGACTCCACTAGAGAAAAAACAATGACAACAACTGTCCTTCCTAGTCCTGGCACTTCCAGTTCAGATTTGGCAAGCAAACTCAAGATGATTAACTTAAAAGCTCTAACAATAATCACAGTTAAAAGGACAACATTTTGGATGCAGAACTACAAGGGGAACTCATGTCATTTACTAGAAAGGAACAAAAAACCAAAGCCTACTGTCAACTTCAGAAAGAGCCAGATTGCTCCCATGTGTATTTTCTTCTCTGTCATCACCTATGGTAAACTATCACCTCATGCTCTTCACATTCCTCTGGTATGCCAGACTTCACCAGGCTTATGTATAATGAACCGAAAAAGCCACTGCCAACTTTCACTTTCTATCTATTGTAGCAGAGTTCATCATGCTGTTAAATGCAAACCCCTTTAGAGTGGTTTGCTGAAGGAGGCCATGGGAAACATGCAAGAAGGAGACAAAACTGCACTCAGATAGGGCAAGCAGAGTCATTTGCAAGAATTTGTTGCTATAATGTGGCCCATGTTATGAAACCATGGCAGAGCCCTGTATTGCATCACTTCCTGTTCTCTAATCCATCAATAGTCTCATATATATGCACATAGAAAAAAAATACATACACAGAAATATGACATATTTTTCCATTAGCCTTCCTCTCCTGACTGATGCATTCGTAGTTACAAGAGATTAGAACAAGGATTGGCATAGTAGTGAACCACCCTCAATAGCACACTGCGCTTTTACAACTAGAAATAGAGGGATCAGAGAGATTAATCCTCTATCCTGGATGAGACAAGGAGCCAGTGACAGTGAAAGCAAATATAAATAGGCAGAGAAGGCTTTGTCTTGCTACAGCTCCCATTGGTTTTGAAGGAGTCTCTTCAACAAAGAAATGCTTTAGGAGACCTTTAAGAATGACATTAAACAGAGACATCCCTTTTGTAAATCCTCCAGTAATTTGGAGATGAGGGGCTCCCACTAATAATCCCGTGACATCACCTTCCCTCTCCCAGGAAAGTAAAGGCCAGGTCCACTGCCAAGAGAAGTGCTTACAGTGGATGATCTGACTGAATACTTCCTCAATATTTAACTGGTGCTATAGGACAGGTTGTACAGAGAGAATTTGTTGCTTCCTTTTCAGTTAATGGTACTCAAATGGTCCTCTACAGGCAAAATTCACCCAAATGCCATGCCCAGAAGCCAGTTTCTAGTTTCAGTCCTAAGAGTCATGGCAATATGTGGACTCCCACACGTGCAGGGTACCCATGGAAATTCTTGTGTAACATGAAAGCAGAACTTCAACCCCAACTCTAGCAACAAGAACAGAAGCACAACTCCCTCAAGCTGCACAGTGGCACAGAGTTATCACCAGTAAGTAAGTCTGAGTGACAAATTATTCTGGTCATTAGAATCAGCAGATCAGACCCAGGGGAAGCCTAGCTATTTAT
>NW_008236478.1:2364074-2368099 GCF_000691975.1 Corvus brachyrhynchos
AGAAACCAAAAAGCTTTTTAAAAATAAAGTACATTTGCAAGGAAGGGAGGCACAAAGGATTTGTATACTTTTTTAAAAATTAGCAACTTTGTGCATAAACTTGAACCCTAATCTTTTTTTTTCTTCTTCTTTGGTTTGTCACCCTAGAGCTTGTCACCTCCTTTCTTTCCTTCCCCTATTATCCAGCTGACCCTTTGATTCAAAGAGAACAGTTTCTCATTCTGTGTGGAGGACATGACAGAAGTCAAGCTACCTGCTCAAGGAAGAACAGCTGACAACATCTTTATTCTTTGTAATGAACCTCTTATCCTGGATGGTGCATAAACACATGATCTTTCTGAAGCCATGACCAAACTGGGAGACAAACTCAGCCTTAGTGGAGTTAGCAGTGACCTGCTAAGTTACGTTCTTAAGTCCAATACCTGTTTGGACTCTGGTAGAAGAGTTTCTTTGGAGAAACTCTGGTACAGTTGTTCATCTGCAGCCTCACCTGCAGAATGGACTGGTGACATGTATTCTGTCCTGATGCTTTTTGAAGGACACACAGAAGCTTTAAGGGACAGATATCAAGGCATACCTAACTGATACACAGGATTTACCTACCCCCAAAATATACAATATTTATATTCTCTATGAATTTTGGCTACATATTTTGCAAGGTTTACAACTGAGATCCTTAAATGAGTCTCCAGGGATAAAGTGCTCATCTACTAGCTTTATTTCATCTAACTATGGAAAATCTCAGCCCCAGTTTCTAGAACCTTTTACTAATTTCCATCCATTACACATAGGTAATATAAGTGTATTTCATCAAAAATTTCCAACACTGTTTTCAGTCAAGTCAAATCAACCATGACATTCTGCCAGGTTAAATTCAAGATTTGCTACTAAGCCCCCTCTACTTGCCTGCAGGTACCAAATGTGAGCTCCAGAGTGGCACTCATTTTAAAAGACAGAGAAGTTTAACAGTCATTTACAAACACCTTTGGTCTAGATCAGCCCAAACATGATAACCAGCTGGGCATATAATAAAGGCCAGCCTCCCTTGTTGGTCCCTAAGGAAAAGAAATTGCAAGCACTAGCAACTGCTGATGGTTGAGATCTCTTCTATTTGTGAACTGTCTGGCTGTCTGGTGATGAGTTAAACTTAGGAGTAACAAAGCTCTTAAAGCATACCTTTAATTGCAAAAAGACCAGGCTTCCAAGGGCTCTTGTCCATTTACCTACCCCAGAATCAATAAACACTACGTAATCCACTATTTGGTTTTTTAATGCTTCACATGAATGTGGATACCTTGATAAAATCCCACAAAAACATTGTGGGAAGCAGTGAAAAATAATCTGGTTTAGAAATTATGAGTTCTTTTGGGAACTTTTCAGTAAAATCCAAACAGAACTAGTAAAACTGACCCTTATCTCAGTGAAGAGCATTTCAACAACCTGGAGCTGTGAAAATTCACAGTGAACAAGCCCACCCAGCAAGTTTAATGCCAGCTCTGCTATGCTACAAGCTGCCACCAGATCTTTGCAGTCAATCCACAAGTCAGCAAAACAGAAGTCTCAGTAAACCCTGTGTGAGTTCCATCTCGCTATGGAAATTAATACAGTGAATTAGATGTGTGATTTACATCGTTCTCTCAGTTCCTGCAGCAGCTAGCACTATATATGCTCCCGAGAAAGAACAGGCATGAGCAGTAAATGGATAACTTGTCCCCCAGGAAGATTTCCCCTCTAATACCTTATGCCCTAAAAGCCAAGTTTTTCCCAGACTTGAAGTTTTTCATTCCTTATAGCCTTCTACAGCTTTGCTATTCACTATTTGTCTGCCACACACAGACACAGTCCAAGCACAAGATTGTTCAGGGCTCCTGAAAGTTCCTTCTTTCAGTGCCTGTTAATTTTTTATGGTGCACCCACAGGCTCTTACAGAATGCTAGTTAAACACTTCTACAGCATCAAGAGTTCCTTGTATTTTTGGGGGAGGATGGAAGGACAGAACAAAAGCAAAACAAAATAAAAAGCAATTAGGAAAAAAAAGAAGACACCTCATTCTTGTTTTCATTTTTTCCTGGCAGATAGCCATGCACACTCTATTATTCACATTTTCTGAAGCTAGCTATCAGTCAGGCCCACTAGGGCTGACTGAGGTATATGACAGAAAAGACCCATAGCAGGAGACTGCTTTTTCTTACACAGCAGGATCGATTCAGGGCTTGTAACAACCACCTACAACTCCTTCCTTGAGCAGCATTATTACTGGAAGCTGTCACATTCCTGCAGTGCCCTGCCTTCCCCACTAATATCAGTGTTTGGAAGAGCAGTGAGGAAATCAGTCTGTCAGACACTTTGGTACATTCCTAAAGTACTGTGACAGCCTCAGCAGCTGGGAAGATTAAGTCCTTTCACCCTTGAATATGGGAGAGTTGCTCATCCAAAATGTTAGATCTAAAATAACAGACGTTTAAATTTTTAAAAATCATCTCATCCTGAAAATATAGAAAGTTCATTCAGCATGCTGAATTGATCTATCCTCCTAACACTTAAGACTGTTCAAAAGCAGCCAGGGAACAAGTGTATTTTCTAGCACTAGACATCACCTGAACACCTCCAACAATTCTAGCCCCATATTCATACACTGAGGCATGAAAAGCAAGCAACTTTTTTTCCAGTGTGACACCCCAAACCAAAAAATCACTTCTTTTCAACTACTTTACCTCTACAAGCAGAACTGCTGGCTTAGGGCTAGCTGAAAGCCAAGTTTAAAAAAAAAAAAAAAATCAAAAGAACAACAAAAAACTCCAACACCATAACAACAAATATTCAGTGAATTGGTAATTTCTTTAAGTTTACATTAGACCTAAGTCACACAAAGTTCCCAGCAAAAGGACAGTCATTCAGACTTCAGCAGTCCTACCATTTTCAGCAACTGCAGCAGAATCAAGTCCTAGGGAATGTCTTTCTCCAAGCAGCTACAAGCAGCTCTGATGAGAGTCTGGCACCAAATGGTTTGGGCTACAGTTTTGAAGCTGCCAACACTCCCAGCAGGTATTATTCTGGATGCTGGAGCATACCCTTCAGACAAGAACATTCATGTTTCCAGCAATCCTGGTCCTCAGGCAGGCTTAGTGGAACTCTGCACCAGTAGATATTGATCAATGTTGACACATTTCAAAGAAAACATCTTAGGTCTAATAAATAAAGTGTTTTTCAAAGAAAACTTTTCTCTGAAAATGTTTGACTAGGGCTACTGCTAGATCAATCTCAGCCTCATCTGACACTACTCCAAACCAATTTTAGAAGCAGAAATCCGTAAAGATTGCTGCTGCTTCAGCTGAAGCGTTACTGTCAGACCAGCTCTCTCCTCGTCCACCCCCATCTTCCTTCCACCTCCACTCAAGCTCTGGCTAAATTGTCCCTTCTATGTTTATGCTGCTGGGTTAATTCACAAATTTGCTATGCTTGGAAGTAGACCAGTCCTTTGCCAACTGCAGAACTGAGCTGCGTGCCCTCTTGCACTGCAGTTTGAGACCAACTGCTCTGGCATTGGCATATTGTAATTCTCACTTTGCTTGCACTTTCAGCGTACTAAAACGAGGAGAAGTTGAAGTGTTACAGTTTGGAACAACTCGAGCATTTCTCTGCCTGCCAACTAGCTCCAGGAGGCATGAAGGAATTCTGACTATTTCTCAGGCTGCCGTGAAACTTCATGATTCCTTACGAACACGTTGTGACCAGCACATCTTGTGCACTGTTTTCTCTCTGGGGTATCTCTGTTCCATGCTGCTCACTGAAGGCGAATTCGCATCCTCCTCCTAATGGGACACCTGGTGCAAACACAGTCCCTTTCCCACAGCTGATCCGCTCTCGGTTTTCCCGGAGCAACGCTAATGCTCCCAGCGCCAGCAGCAGCAGCTGAGGCTGAGCAGACAAAGACGGCGGAGGTGGGAAAGCCTCTTACCAGGGAATTAGGTGCGGCTTCCCCAGCTGCGACAGAGGAGCAGCCCTGAACGCCCCGCGCGGAGCGC
>NW_008236478.1:2368859-2398424 GCF_000691975.1 Corvus brachyrhynchos
AGCCCTGCCTCCGCCAGCCGCAGGCGGGGATGCTGCTGTCGCTATTGCCCAGGGTAGAACGACTCGCGCTTTAGCACATAGAATAAAACATCCAACTTCATAGGGTGCCATTTAACTTTTTAAAAATGTGTGTATGCTGAAAGCCTGAAGATGGCTTATAGCCACCGTCGTAAGGTGTTTTGTATCAGTCGTTCACCTGCATATATTGATTTATCGGCAAAAAAATATGTCAACGAAAACTTCGAGTTTGCCCCATACCTATATCTGAGTGTCATACTCTGTTGCTATTTTACACTTCCGTTACGCAAGCAGGATACTTCAATCTTTTCTTTTCAAAGATACCTCTCTCCTGAAATATGCTGGAATAGGTGAACTATACTGTTTAGGGGAATTTTACAGGGGGAAAAAGCAAAGTGAGTTTTATGAGAATAAGTCGAGGTGGAGTTTTTCTGTGTTCAGATGTGATGTCTATGCCACTTGGGAATAAGTGAAAAAGAACAGGAAAATAGGCAGCTTCGCTGAACAGTTTCTGTCAGTGCAGCACAGACAAGAAAGCAGATATTATTCAGAGAAAAAACCAGAAAACAAGGAAACCTCCTGACTTGACATGAAAATTCATTCACTAAACCTAAGCTGAAATTTTCATTTTCTGAGTCTGCACTTTTTCACAATAATTTACAGGGCTCCAGGAAGATTAAATTTACCCATCAAGAACAGTGCAAAAAGCATAAAATGAGAAAGGTAACCCTTTTCATGCAGAGACCAACCACCCCCTACAGAAAAATGACATGTTACAACAGGTTTTCAGAGCACAGAGAAGCTGGGCTGAAGTACTGTTATTACATTGCAGAGTTAGTACCCAGCACACCCATGCAGTGAAGGTGGGAGAAGCGCCACCCGGAGTGTATGGTGTGTCTTCCTGAGAAGAGGAGAAGGTGTGTAGAACGCCAGTTTAGTCCTATGTAGATTGAAATTAACAAACTTAGATTGTATCCCTTTATAGGACAGGGTATGGAAACATGCATATGTGATGATAACCATTGTTCTCTTGATAGGCAGTACGGGCTTGTAAAGAGAACCAGTACTGCTGGCTTACCTTGAGGCCACAGGGATTTCTCAAGGCTCTTTTCTTCCTTCACGCTCTCAATCCATTTTGTTGTATGGTTTGTTTGGGTTTTTTAAAATCATTTTTCAGGCTAGGATTGTATTCCACTTTGGGAACAGCATAGCCCACCACTCAGTGCTGTGTGCCAGACTAGGAAAAGGCCTGTAGACACAACTGGAATAGAAGTAGAAATTATGCAGAAAAATAGTTGCACAGAGCAGAGGTTTTCCAGGCAAACTAGAATAACTAAGGATTAGGCCTGAAATGAAAGAAGCCGCAACAAACCACTTTGCAGATCTAAGCTTTCCCTGTGTTTTGCAATTATTACTCCATGGTCTCTGTTTCCCCAGAAAGCTTGTCTATTATTTTAACACATTGTTTTTGACAAAGTCTCAGCAACAACCTCCTGAATACAGGACTGCAGAGCTGGGACTAAAGCCTCCACCCTGAAGGGCAAGCTGTACTGTGGAACATCCTCCCTGAATGCCTCACAGCTCTCAGTAGAAAATGCAAACCCAAGCTGTTGCAAATGTTCCCCCCTCAAACTTGCAGCTAATTTAAAAAATAGGAAAGAATGGATATATTTAAGCTAAAGGCCATTAGTCAAATGGAAATATTAAATTCTTCCAGCTACTGTTGCTGTTCGAAAACTGAGTAGAAGATACAAGGTTTTAAAAAATTACGGAAACTGAACAGAACAGTTCCATTTTGCTAATTGAATACCTCTGGCCCAGAGTTATAGAAATAGCATAGTTTGAGAATGTGTGCCTAGAAATGCATGTCACACTTAGCTGAAGAGACTGATTGATCTGCAGAGAGAGCTGCCTGATGCCCTGCACACAAGATCTGGACTGTGAGCACACACATGGCCTTACTTGCCATCAACAATAAATACAATTCTATTGAATTTATTTTAAAAGACAAAACATAATTACCTCTGTGCCCAGGAGACTCCAATCCTCTCTAGAAGCAGCAGCACAGATCTAGCATATGGTTATAAGTCTATGCTTTTTAGAAATACTTTTACTCCTTTTAGCACAAAGACCTGGAAAGTGGTGTGGGGCAGAAACCCTGAATAGTAACAACTGTTGCGTATCTGTGTCCTTTTTTGGTCCTTAGTTATTACAATACATACAGTAGTTACGTGGAAAAGCATAATTCATTTTTCCCAGATAATTATAAATGATCTTTTTAGTCTACAGTGTTGGTCTGAGCACCTGCATGTTTCCATAGCAACTCCACAATACTTCAGGGATTACTTCAGAATTCCACTGTGTTTTGGGTCTAGTTTTTCTCCAAGCCGGCTCAGTTCCTCTAGTTCCTTCAACCTGCATATCCTGAACTGTGTGTTCTCCCATCTGTTCACTCTATTGTATGCACATTACTGGCTAAAATAAAGTGATATTTCTCCAAAAGTTCTCTGATTATGTTTTACTAAAGGTGAGCCAAGGGTTCATTCCTCCCTGCGCTGTTGTTCTGCTGTTTTCTGCCTGTGCTAGGTGAATAAAACAGATTCTGGTAGGAGAAGGATAAAGTGGAGTCATTAGGGAAGGTGAAAGGAACTGATGTGAATTCAAGTAGAAAGATGAAAGGAAATACAAATAAATTCTTAACTAATTAAGGAATCAGCATTAATCAGAAAGGTACCAGATTTCTAAGGTTAAATCACCTGTAACAAAAACACTGCCAGAGCACCAAGAAAGTGATTTGGAGACATCTTAACAAATATTTTCTCAAAGTGCCTGAAATTTATCAAACTTTCTTCAGTCTCAGGTGCAGGATATAAATCAGCACTACAGTAAATACATTTTACTAAAACCTGGCCTTTGAAAATCACTACGATGATTTGAAACCCATCTCTGGGACAGAGTGGCATGAGCCATTAAAGTCTCACATGGAAATCAGCAGGAGAAAAGAGCATCCCTGCCTGCAAAGCAAGCTGTAACCTTTCTCCCAGTGCAGTGCTGTAAGACCCTGGTACGCTGTGGATGCAGCAGACAATGGCTGTAGCCAGCCCTACACGCAGCAGCTTTAATCTGGCATGGTGTGTGACAAACAGGCATATGACAACACACCCCAGCAGACTTCAGCAACTCTTCAACAGTCGTGTGAGGCTGTCTTTGAAGACTGACAAGATTGGATACAGCTTTGAATCTGTCTCAGAGCAGGTAAGCTTTTGAAGTAATAAAGCCTAACTCAGGCCTAAACCCACTATCCTCTGTAGAAGCTTTCAGAGGTATTTTCTCCTTTCCGAGCCTCAAAACTAAAGGTTGGCAAATACAATAAACTGGCCTTTTGAGGTGATTTGTCTAGGTAAAACTAGTTGTCTGGGTATGGGTGAACTGGCTCTAGAGAAATCCAATCCACAACGTTACAGCATCACACTTGATTAAAGCTTATAGCACTGCAAATCATTGTCATTTAGTGTCCAAATGAAAGAAAGCAGAAAGTATGTTGGTCCTTTCTTTGTATCCCGGTCAATTTAATGCTTATTCAAGGCAGGATATGCACTACTAGAAAAAAGTGAAGCTCGGACAAGTAATGCTTCCCCAGAAGTCAAGTGGTACTGCAGCTGGGACTAGGGCTCACCATTTCCTTCCCTTGCTTTGAAAAAGAGAGAAAAAAAAAAGCTTTCTCCTCTACTGATAAAAATTTGGAAAAAAGGATCTGGCCAGTTTGCTTCACTTCCACATTTGTTACTCGGACCATTAGGGAATGTATAGAAAGTAATTTATCCCAAACCCAAATATGCAGAGGAGGAATGACATTTTCCAAGCCTACCTCTAAGCAGCCAATACTCAGCTTTGGCTCTCCCCACTGCAATCAACAGATTGCATGCAACCAACATGCAAATGTGGTGAAGGCATAAAAACAGGCAGTCTAGTTCTGTGTAACAAACCCGATACATCATCTTCCTCATAAGCACAGCTGTTGCGCTGAACTCAGCCACATGTTCCCCTTACAGTGTTTTCCTACATTTTTCCTCATACTCTTAATAAATGCTATTTACATCCTGTCCAGACTAGATGAAGATTAATAATACTAAGCATTTCTATGAGACCTCCTTGGAAGAAGCCTGGGCATATTTCACCTGGTATTATTTTAATCACCGTTTTAGAGGCTTCCATTGTAACAGTACCTTGAGCAGCTCATAGCTATATACAGCTATATACACAATACAGGAAAATGGGAACCAGAGAACTGCAGATGACAAAGTATAATGTAAAATTAGAGGAGATTTGGAGGACAGCAAGCATAATTAAGGCTCTGTAATAGCAAAGACAGTGAATTGCTACCATAAAAAAGATGAGCAAGAGCGGATGTGATTCAAAGACAGAACATACTGAATATTCAGGAGACACTGTTCTCCCTTTCTCACAACACTAGACCAAATGAATTTCAATTAAAAAATGGTAGGAAATTCAAAACTACAGTGAAAGAAAGAAAATTCTTTTCACATTATACATATAAATAAGTGAAACGATGAATCTATCAAGATTCAAAAATAGCTTTAGACCTTTATGGACCTCCAAATTAATATAATACCGTACACTGAGATAGCAAGTTCTTCACAATTCAGACTAGTCATTAGCATAGGAGGTAAGATCCAGTGTCCTGTTCCTGAATACTTGGTTAGGGAATTTTTGCACTTTCTGAAGTGCCTGTTACCTCCTATTCCCAGAGACAGATGGGGGGCTGGATGATTATCAGGCTAATCCAATCTATTTTAATGAGTCCTATGTCTCCCCAAAACAAACTATGATCGCTGGCAAGACAGGAGATGCTAAGAAGAAATCCCGTCACTCAATGCTCAGTCTCAAGACCATGTTTAAAACCAAAGGTATTTCATTATATATCTGTGTTGTAACTTGGCATCAGCCAGTGCAGATTTTCAGCAAATAAGGCCCTTTATGTGCAACAGTTCCAGCACTTAAGTACAAGATTCAGTGAAGTAAATCGAAGTCTCATTAGTTCAAGTAAAGAAAAATTACTGTCTGCACATTAAGTTTATGGATAGAAGTGAGAGAGAAAATATTACCCACTTTTTAAAAAATCATATGCATTTGCTAGTAAACCCCTCACACACAGAGAAAGAAGAGAGGGTATTTTGAAACCCCTGATTTTTCCTTTTAGAAAACTTCAGTGTTTTCATTTCCTGCTTATTAGCACTCTTAATCACACACCAAGTAAATAATACTATTTTTGTGATTAGGTACTGTTTTGAATTTCTGGTACTGGGCAGAACGCCTAATTTCAGCAATAATTCACCATCTAGATGTGATTAGAATATAATTCTTATGGAGCTATATATACATTTCCTACATATATGGTACATAGTAATCAGTCTTTCTGAAGATTGGATTAAAAAGGATTGAAACAGCCTTGAAGTGTGGTCTAGAAATAAATTTCTGCCATTAATGACCTGTAAAGCTTTTTGAATTGCAAGGCTAGACAAGACAGATAGTAAGGAGTGGTCACGTTAGCAGTTACTGGCATGCATTCCTCACACATCACTGAATTGATACTTTCATATTCTCAACCTGTATAATATTCTCAACTATACATAAGAAAACAGCAACACTTGTCATTTTAAAGTAAGGAATTATGGGGACATGCAATTATTTTTACCAGACATATCTGGTAAACATAGCCAAACATACCATCCAACATAGCTTGGCTAACAGACACCTCTGAAATTCATTCTTGCAGGGTTAGAGGGAAGGAAGAGAGGAGGGCTGTCTAGTCTTCAATACATTTAAGATTACCTAATAAATGACATCATGAAACCCAGCATAGAAACAAGTTTTTGAGGTACTCTTCCATTCTGATATTTTAAAAACCTTTGGAATTCGAAAAGAAATGTACCCTATTGCTGACTTCCTCAGATCTGTTCAGAGTGGGCTGAGTAAGGGTCACAAACAAATAATCACACTTTCTTTTTTATTTTTTTTTTTTTAATCTCGTTATTTGACAAACCCAAACCTTTTTGCCATTTCTAAATGCCTCCGCTGCCCCCTGGTGTTGCTTCTCTGCAGCGTCACACACAAAGCGAATGCAAGAGAAATCCAGGAAAAACCTTCACAAGCTCTCTGCCACAAAGTCCCTGTGTAGGAGAAGTTATGCACAAACTAGTGGACGACGCTTCCCGATGCAGTTCTCAGCTACATGAATTTCCTCATGCAAGCATCTGTGGCTCAGTGCTAACGTAGATACCAGAAAAACTGTCAAATGCATATCAAGATGAACCTGATTTACATAAAGATTGGAAGAACGTGACCCAACACAAAAGCTGCAGGTGGAAACAACTCCTTACAGGCAGAAGCAACGCCAAATCCACAATCCCAAAAGGTGGTGCCCCATTATGAAAGCTGGAAGTACTTGAAAAGAAAGCAAAGTGTCTAATTCATTATATGCAAAAAAAAACCTAGAAAAAACTTCATTTTATATTTTGTAATATAAATTAACAATTCTAGCCTTGTCTACAACTGAAGACTGTGAGCAGAAGGCACCACTGCAATTACATCCCAGGGGACTGCAAACTGAATAGACAGAAATTGCAAGCAGACAGATTTTTATCACCATGGGCTTCTAGAGATTTCAGAGAAAGGAAGTATTTAATTCAAGATCCAAAAACATTTCTGGCACCTCTGTGGTGCTTATCAATTTGACACAAGAATCCTGGAGATCATTCAACAAGGGACCAGCCTGGTTTTGCCTCACAGGTCCTCAAGCATAAAAGAAGCAAACAAAAAATATTGTCAGGAAGGTAGAGAAGCACACACCAAAGTAACCGTTCAACTTCCAGTATGTAAAGTCTTTATAATACATAATCTAATTACATGAACACACAAAAGCTAAACATTTGTTATCAGCAGATGCATAGCAACATAGCACACTAATACTCGAGCCCCAAACCATTTCGGTAAGTTTACACAGTAAACAGTAATTAATCCATAGCACAAACTAACTAACATAGGACTTAAAAAAGGAAAAGCCAATAGCATCTGAATTAACAACAGTTAATTACAAATTAAAGTGCTCTGTGGCTGCACTACTGGTTGAAAATGAATGCCTGTAACAGTGTGGATATGAGAACAAAACCAGTGGAGTTCTGAACAACAAGTATCTGTATTAAGTGTAATTAAAATGAGTTATAATAAAAATTATGAGAAGCTACACACAGGGAAGTTAGATTATTACTGCATTGCATATTCTGAAAAAGCATTGTTATGCACTTCATTATACACATGCAGAAAGGAAGAGTCAAAATTGAGATGTGACTCAGAGGCTTCCTACCACATATCCATTATGTAGTTGTACTAAAATTTGAGTATGGCCATTCCAACACACTGCAAAGCAATTTCCTGACAATTACACTTATGCAAAATCAGATTAAGTGATCACTGACCACATTATTTTAATTCCACTTCTTACCAAATCCCTACTGTACCTACAAAAAGTGCAATACCTCTGTCTTCAGAATG
Organism: Corvus brachyrhynchos; assembly: GCF_000691975.1. NCBI lineage: Eukaryota > Metazoa > Chordata > Aves > Passeriformes > Corvidae > Corvus > Corvus brachyrhynchos. The sequence continues at coordinate 2,376,450 of NW_008236478.1, forward strand.
TTGCTGAGCTGTAATTGCTGGGAAAACACTTGTACATTTGTCATGTTCCTTATTATTTTCCTTCAGCATCAAACACTGCCCCATGCTGGAGATGAAATAAGAACTCTAGGCAGTTCATGGTATGTAGCATGGCTCAGTAATGACATGTTCTTCATACCAGGGGAACTTTCTATAGTAATAATAAGCATAGAAGTCACACAGAATGACATTTTTATCTTATCAGTGCCCAGAAGAATGATTGTGAACATTTTTTTCCCACGCTCATCACTCTGAAAACTTCAGGTTTAAGAATTTTCAAGTGAACTACATGAAATGGATTTCCTCCAACGATGAGATTCTTCAAGTTACTTCTCTTTCTTTCAGTGATCCTCTTTCTTCTATTTTGGCCCACCTTTTGACTCTCATAAGCTGTTATCCTTTGACTGGAATGCAGCATAGATCATTTTAATACCACAACCAACCAAGTAGCTGAGGACTTTGACAAGACAGGGAACATGACATTTGATTACCTAGATACAGTGTGGGGGGATTTCTTTTGTTTTGATGGTTTGTCATAGCTTTTTATTAATCTCTTTTTACAGGAACACTTGATGCTTATAAAAATATTTCATAAGCATTAAGGGAATGAAAGAGGAAAGTCTTTCCAGTAGGTACATTCTTCCAACAGGACTTTCTGCAGTGGCTACATGATCATTAGAGGTGTCTCATGCATTTACTGAACTGCCTTTATACTGTATCAGCTGAAGGGGAGAAAGGTTAATACATGCCCATTTGTTGGGCATCGATCTTGCCTTTGCCAGCAAAACTGTAAGACTTCAGGCAGTTTATTTAAAGCACACAGTGTTGGTCACACTATACCTAATGAAGCTGGTGGGAATTCTTCCCATCAGCTTCAGTATGAACAGATATGAGCCAGTGCTTGTGGAAAAAAAAAAAAAATATATATATATACCCTCCCAACAGAGCCCAACTTTTAATTTAGGAACACACTGTAAGAGGGAAGTTATTTTGTGCACTTATGACAGCATAAACAAGAATAAAATTTAATATTTATTAGAATTTCTTCCAATAACAGCATTCAACATCTTAACAAAGCAAGTTGTGAAGTCTTAAAAAAATCTAGGATTACAAAAAAAGTTAAAATAAGTTGTTTCTCGTATTTAATGGCAACAAACAGGGAACCTTCTATTTAAAAACAAACTTGTCATATAAACAGCATTATTTTAAGAAAATGTGATTAAGATGATATGTAATTTTCAGAATGGACACACAATGTATGAATATCAATCAGAATGAAACAGAGGGGTGGAACACACTATCCCCTTAAAATCTCAAAACAGGCTGTTTGAAGAAAGGGGAGGGAGGAGGATCCTTCTAGTGAAATAACTTAGAAGATACCACGCAATGGACAAAAAACAAGAGTACAGAAGACATTACATGACACCCTCATTACAACACCCCCTCAACTCTGGTTATACAGTAAAGTTAGTAAAGTGCATCTTTAAAGACTTGTCTAGTGAAATAGCTTTCCCAAATATAAAACACAACACGTGCAGTAACAGTTAAATCATAGTGTAAGTTTTTAGAAACTAATTTTTAACCTTTCATTCACTCAAGAAGAAAAGTTTTAACTGCAGTAGTGTTCACATTATTCTTCGATGCATCCTCATGTGCTTTTTTGTTACTTGGCAAATCTTTAAATATGGAGCATGGCAAAATTATGCAGTTTAAGCAAGTGCTTCTCTCAATTCAATACAATTCTTCAATGGCAGAGTGGCCACATGCAGCACAACCATGTCAGATTTTGGGAAGCTTTGGTGCACTAACGATGGGATTGGTCTCCTGCAAATACCTCCGCCCCGCGCTCTTGTAGTCGTAGGTGCAGGTGTGAGTCTCTGCGTAGCGGTGCGTTGCACAGAAGTTGTTTCCACATCTGAAGAAACAAGAATATTACATGTTACAAGCTTTTAGAAGCTTTTAATGCTCTGACATGCTGGGAACCATTTTGCTTAACCATGTCTTAAATGACAGAGCTGTTTGAATTGTCATCATCCTTGACTGGTGACATTAACTGGTAGGGTACACAAAATGACATTTTTCACACTGAATGTTTCAGTTTTGACCCAACAGTCTCTTCAGCTGGGAAGCTAAGCAAGAGCAGTACTCCAGGAACCAACCAGCAAAGATCAAACACACTTATATTAGAGGTGTCTCATGCATTATAAAATTAAGAATGATGAGCTTTGTTTTACTTTCTTTTTTAAGGACCTCACAGAATATTAGTTGGTAGAATTCAGAAGACAAAACCATGGACAGTAATTCCATCAGGTGAAATCCATGTAATGCATTTCAATTCAAAACCACGACATCACTCAGACAATCAAAACAGTTGTTTTCAGCACAACTTCTGTCTGGCATAAATGCACATTAGCCATTTAAGATTAATAATACAGATTTAGTCAGCTGTAAGACATCAGAAAAACTACAGGGAACATAACTTCCTGTAGGACTGGAAAAGGGTTCATCTACCTAATATCAGTTGCAATTTTGATGAGTTAAGATCAGAATTTTTGCTTCAAACTTGACAGTTCTGCAGCTAAGACTCTTACCAGGAGAAAAGCGTACTTTGGATGTTGGATACAATCTGGACAAGTGCTTTACCTGGAGACACATATTGGCGTCCTGTTGCCTGATTATTGATAGAGATGCTTCTTGACAGTAAAACACTGATACCATTCAAAATCAGAATTCTCTTGAAATGGATTAAGTGTTACCCATTGAACTCACACTATAATCCCCTATTTACTTATCTGTCTATCTGGGCTCATAATAAACTCTGCAGCTGTTCCTGAGGCTTTGTGTGCCTGGAAATAAATTTGTTTTTCTTTGGTTCTTGGTCCCATAATCACAACTTTTCTCATAGGATTATATACATATGGTTTATGCTGCTTTCTAGTAAAAGGTCCTATGGCTGCTCCTTTTGAAACCAAAACAAATGCTATTCTTGGAGATGAGCCATTTCCCCCTTCATTTTTAACCTTAAGCAAGCTGCTTAGTTACTTTTAGAAGAGCTTGCAGCTATGTGCTCATCAGGAAAGTGAGCAGTGTCCAAAACTGTTTCAATATCAGAGACTGAAGAGTCAGTAAGGAGACAATTCCTCACCCTGAAATTCTCCTATACAATTGCCCAGTGGCAGAAGTTCTTTCATTTTGCTGTTGGTTGGCATGAACCAAGATCAGCTCCAAATGCAGCCCTCACAGCGCAGCAGCTCCCAACCTTGACTAGCTCATAGGAAACAATACTAAGAAAAAATATCTCGTACTTGAAAACTAACAGAGAGAGTGGGTTTTTTTTCTGTGTTCTTTTGTTGTTGTTCTTGTTGGGAGGTTTTTGTTTGTTTGGAGGTTTTTTTGTTTGGTTGGATTTTTTTGTTGTTTTTTTTACAGTTTCCCAAGATCACCACCAAGCACCAGGTCTCACTGTGTTGTCTACAAGCAATGATTTGGGGGACCAGCACTTGGGTGGTTCTGTGTTTGAGATGCTCTAGATGCTCAAAGGTGACTGAAGTCTTGCAAAAAACCAGAACACACATATCAAAAATTTGTTGAATACAAATTTGTATAAATTCACAAACTGTGAAGATGTGTTGCAATTGGGCCAAATCTGAGGGAGATTTGTGAGAAACTATCAAACCCAGTTTTTCGTCAAGTTGTTAATGATACCATTATTGATGAGAAACTTTGCAGAACATGTATCTGTAGCAGGTTCTTCTCCCACAAGTATAAAATGTCATTGTTCTTTTTTTGTTATCTTGTTCTTTATTTCCTGGTATCTTCCATTCTGTTACCTTCCATTTCTTGGTCTTCCTGGAAAAACATACACCTCAAGAGCACAACAGGGGCAACATTCCTGAGTTTTAATTCCTGCAGTTTTGCGGAACTGAGAACTGCAACTTTCTTGAAGGGTGCCTTTTGATTTGCTATGCTTAAGGAATACTATGCAGCAAAGAAAACTTTTTGGTTAACTCAGCTATCAATTTTAAGTAACAGCTGGTTATATACTCCACCTACCTGCACTCATAGCTGGTTGCCAATCCAGTTTTCTTGCCACAAAGAAAGCAGTGCTTTGACATTTTCTTTTTTGCTTGAATTAAGCCATTCACAGGTGGAAGATGGGTTGCTTCACCTGCTTTCAGAAGTAGAAAGACAGTAAAGACATTATAACTTATTCACAAACAAGTTAAATGTTATCTTTTGAAACGCAGATTCATTTTGCATTTCTTAGGATACTTCAGGTGGGAACCCCAAAGCCTAAAAAGAAGGGGGAAAAATAAACCCTGAAAGCCAAAACAGGAAACACACCTCAAGACCATGAACACCTTTGGAAGAGGCATCACAATGTGGGCCTTAAAACTGTTATTTTGAACACCCGTTAAAAGTTCACGTAAGCAAGAAGTTACAGAACGAATCAATAAACACATCTCTTAATGGTCTTCCCAGACCCAAAATGAACGCACACAGAGCGTCATTGGGAAAGGCCTGTGCACAACAGCTTTACAAAGAATCACCTGGGCATTCCGCTGCCTAGCATCCAATATACTCACTATGCTAATTTGCCAAATAAGTACTGCAACATTTAAAAATTTTGCTGGTACTCCGTAATTGCAAGAATAGTACCATATTAGACTACAGGCCTCTACCTAGTTATATGGTTACATTAGGCACTTTGCAGATGTTTGTAAAATTTCTATACTTAAAAAAACTTACTTTATTTTTACTTTTTGCCTTGTAATTCTTGGTTGTTGCTTTATTAACCGGAGATCACGTAAAGAAAAGGCATCTCCCTTCCTTCTGCAGAAGTAAGTTCTTTGTCCACAACTTGCTCAAGCGTATTTCCCACATGCTGGGTCAGTAAAGTGAGCAATGCATCCTCTCAAACATTCTTTCAGTGTTTCTATAGCTATATTGTCAGGATGTTCCCAAAAAGTTCTCTCATGAGTTCACAAGTATTTTTCATCCAGCACACTTTTAATCCCAACAGTCATTTCTTAGTTGAGATGCAGCAGACTACACTCAATAGCAGCACCAGGCAGTCACTACACATCACAGTCATCACTACCCACCACTCCCACCCCATTCCTATCCAGCACTGAAACTTCCAGGCAACATTTGTCCACACTAACAATTTCATCATCTAAAAGCACACAATTTCAGAAGCATCAGTTAGCCCAGTTTGTGAGAGAGACAGAGCTCGAAGACAGCTGGCCCTGAGGACCTACTTAAACAGAAAAAACAATACACCTGTCCTCACATTTACGGTCCCTACAGCAACTACAGTGAAAAGTGATCTGTCCTTTGGCCAGTTATACAACAGATCATTACCAGCCACATCTCTCTCAAGAGCCTGCATGATATGACCACACCAACTCATGTCTGGTATCTTTTGGAAAATACAATTTTGTCTGATGTAAGATACACCAGAGGAGTGTCTTCTTCATGGTCCTATCCAAAATGACTCAGGTGCTAGTAGGCTTCCCCATCATGCAGACAGGGCCCTTAGGGTATCACCTCTGGAGCAGCAGAGGACAGGACAGACCTGTTTCCTAACTGACTGCCAAGTCAAAGCTGCCTCTACAGTTGTGAAACAAAGGCACAACCCACTCTTTTAGCAGCTTTTGCTCCAACATTACAATTACATAATTTTTTTCCGTTGCATCTGCTATTTGAACATCTATTTTCTAGTTTATTTTATATGCCAGATCTGGAATACATACCCACCTAAGGTAATACAGAAAGAAAAGAAAACTTGCTAACTGTAAGTCAAAGATACATAGAAGAAAAATTAAATGGGCTGAAAATCCTTAGCTCACTCTTAAGAGTTTTGAAAGCATTAATTTAGACAATTCCTTTCCTCCCAATAGAATTAATCACATAAACAATTAATATCTATGCATAACACATCGATTTTCAATAGATGTCAAGCATTGAGCACTCCACAGTTACCATGACTAGGGTGGAAAGAATGATGAACAGCAAAAAAATAGTGAAAAATCTGCACTGTATCAGAGTTCTGCAGCATCCATGTCCTTATTGCTTCCTCCCCACTTTTTTTTTGTGATAAAGACAATGCTACCAATAAACTTGGCTCTGATTTTAGTAGACTCAGAAGTATTCACAGAACTGATAATTTGGCAACTTCAGCACAGAAAGTCACATTTAGATCTACAGATGACATGCAGGCTTCACTAAGTATTAAAAAAACTAAAAAAGAGTTGCAGTTATGGTCCACCTAAGATCTGGATGCCATCTGCACGTTAAAGAATTGCTTAAAATATTAAAAGATTAACCATGCTATAGAAGTGGAATACAGCAAGGACTCTAGAAGTCAAATGCCTCACAAAGATAGATTATTTTTGTCCTCTCTATGTGTGATATATCAGGAAAGATTAGAGTCATCTTTAATTATTATATGAGTTACTTACATACTTTTTTCCCTACAAAAAATACTTCCATTCATTCCAAGCCCATGCGCAAACTAAAAAAAAAAAAAAAAAATTTCCACAACGAAATTACTAGCAGATGGAAATTAAATGAAAATGTAGGTAGTCTGGTATCAGCTTATTTGATACCAATGTTTTATCAATCTACCCAAGAGGAGTCCAAGACAACAGCACACAAAGTTAAAATTCTGCAATATAAAGCCCTAACCTCAATGACTATTTAATAAATCTCCCCACACTTCAAAGTACACCAAAACAACAAAGTACATTAGAGAGCAGAAGCTTGGCACATATGGTGCCAGTCACTGGGCACACTTTGGAATAAATGACAATTAGTGAGCAGCAGAAGCCAGATGACACTTCTAACATACACACTCATAATTCTATCACTACAATAACTCATAATTTCAGTTGTGAACTGAACAGCCGCTTTAAATCTCAATGAAAAAATTCTTCTTGGACCTGTTTAGATAAACAGGCAGTTTAGAAACCATCAGCCATTCAGAAAACAGTTTAAGACAACCAGGGATTTAAATACACCTCCCGCACCCCATCTGCCTCTCCTGACAAGACACACACGCACACAGAGTAGTTTTGTAACATCAGTATCACAAAAACAGGAAAACTTGATTTCTTTGGATGCATTCATACTCACTAGAATATATTCAGCAGCTTCATTTGGAGGAGCAGTTTTCCTAAAGCTTTCTTCCTGAAAATGCTGCAGGTTTGTAGGCAGTGCAATACCAGAAGTCCGAAACCTGTCAGTCCCACAGGAACTCTGTAAACTTTCCCTGTTTGTGCTTCGGGCCAGCGAAGCCAGAAATCCTAAGTTAGTTACAGAACTTGCAGGTTCTTTGGATGCCTTGCTAGCCACATCTGTGATGTCCCTAGCCTCTACTTTAGAAATTACATCAGGTCTTTTTCCAAGTGACTCTACTTTCACACTACAAAATCTAGTGGTCCTAGAAAAAGAGGAGTCTGCTATACTACGTACTTCCAATGATTGAAGCACATTAGGGGAGGCTGTAGATCTCAAGTTACCAGCCTCAAAGCATCTGGGCTGTGCTTGTGGTTTCAGAGAACTGTGATGTGCCACTTGTGGTGAATACCGAAGGGGAGACAAAAGCAGATTTTTCTGAGGACTTAATTCACGAGTACTGAGAAGACCAGTCTCCATTGCTGCAGTGCTCAGCACTTTGCCAAGAGGTTTTCTATGCTGCTCTACAACCTTAGAATCTTTGTCTCCATCAGGCAGTTCAAGTTCTGGGTTCACCTTTCCTATGTCATAGATCTCACTACACTGTTAAGCAGGGATTGCTTCTGTTCATCTGGTTCAGGTAGATGTTCTTCTTCCGTTCCATACAGTTCCACGTTTGTTAGACTTGGAAACAAAACAGCATCCTCCTCACTTGCTGAGGTCACATTTTCAGATGCTTTTTCTGAATTTGCAGGCAGGGATGAAACAGGAGTCAGAATACTATTTGTAGGTAGTTTTGCATTTTCTAGTTCAACGCGAGATATTTTCGGTGGTAACCTGATGCTATTGACTGGCTGAGACCAAGAGTTGCTCTGCCAAGTGTCATCTTCCTTAAGGAAGTGATTAGGTGTGGATGGCATCGTTCTACCAGCAGTGGCCAAAGTAGCCAGTGCTGAAAGTGCATTTTGAGGAGATTCCGACTGATGCAAATTCCCAGGAGGAGGTAGGCACGACTGTCCGATATGGGGGAGCACTCTTAAAAAGCGGTGACGGGCAGCAGCCACCGAGCCACTAGGTGGTCGAGGAGTCATTGGAGGGCGAGGCTTCACCTTGACAGTTTTCTTAGGCTATTAAAAAAAAAACCAAAGCTCAACCAAAATCACAAAACATGGATACAAAAGCAATTAGTATTTGAATTCCAGTGGTGCTCAGAAGACCTGACTGAAAATACATTCTGAGGAATTCAGACAGTGTAAGACCAGAAAAGAGCGTATCATTCTTTCTACTGCCTTACGTATTACTAGCCATCAAGATTTCACCCCAACAGCTGAATAATAAAATCAAAGATTATAATCAGGAAATGTTTTCAATAAATAGGTGACATGTCAGAGAAACAGAAAAGGAAGCCAGAATGTCATCAAAGTTATCCAGAGGAGCTTCAGATCTCAAACACAACAAAAAATGAAAGAAAGTATAATCTCTTCATTTTACATCTAGGCAACCTAGTCGCACATGAACACCAGTGTAATGTTTTATCTTCACGATAGTATCATTCCCATATTTCACTTTACAGGCTTTTCAGTAACAGTGTATCTAATGAAATTCCATTTTAAGAGAAACACTGACTTTTTACCAGAACAGTACTGCAAAGCAATGCTACTTAAAGTATTGGAAGAAAAAAACCCCAAACAAACAAAACCACAAAACCCACCCACCCCAAAAAACCTACCCTTGCAAATAAATCCAGGACCAGTAATGAATTCTTTGAATGAGGGCAGGTAGGTCCAAGGAAAGCCAATGCCCCTCAGCAGAACATTTATACAACAGTATTTACATAAACAATAGTTGAGAAATCATCTACCTGTGATAACTTTACTTCTCAAAATGGCAGAATCTGATCTGCTTTTTAGAAAAGTCAGCACAAGGAAAGCCCAAGCCATTTTATGACAAAAAAACTGAAATCACAATTTCACCTTTTTACTCAGATTCATGTTCTCCATCTTTGCCTTGAGCAGTTTCATTTTATTCATAGTAATTGAATTCTCAATAATCTGTTGGCCAGAAGGTGATGCCTCTGTCTCATCTTCATCATCAGCATATAAATTATAAACTGAACCACCGCTGAAAATAAAAGAAAGTTTGTATTCATCCTCTAATCAAGTAATTGAATTATGTCTTCAATGTAGAGTATTCTCACAACTAGGAAGTCATATCCGTAGTTGATCTGTTGACAAAACATTATGTAAAAACCGTATGCAAAGACATTTCAAATCCATTTATCCACATAAGCATCCCTTATAAGGGCAAAGTGATGTAGCTGAAATCTGAACATAGCCACGCTTCTGGGAAGTTGTTATATCATATACAGTTGGTTCACACTCACTATATATTTCCCCCACAGAGGGGATATCCAGTTCCACAAATGTCTCCTGAAGATATGGCCAAAGCTGTTAAGTGTGTGACTCAGACAACAAGCTGATCAGTTTTCCAATTAACCAGACACTGGCATGGAAGGAAAAGTCCAAATTTCTATCCATCCTGAGGGGTGTTCTCACCATAAATGGAAATGGAGGGGTCACCCATGTGGATGTGATATTCTATTTCTCCTTTTCAAAATAAAAAAAAAAAAAAAAAGAAAAAAAAGAAAAAAAAAAAGATCAGTTTAGGTTTCCAAAGATGCCAAAGAGTCTCACATTTGGAAAAAAAAAAATAGATTAGAATTGCTAGTCCCAAGACAAAATATTTTAAGTCAGTAGTCACTGGAAGTTTATAGCATGACATTTCCTTCTTCCATTCTGCATTTTAACAGAATGCAAAACCTCACCTCAAGGTTTTAAAAATCAGCATCTAATTTGTTTTTCCTATGAAGCATCAATCAGTAACACATTCAGCATTTGACAGTGAAATGAAAGAACCATTAGGAGTGTCCAATTCATTACAAATTGATGCATTTTCAACACTGTAGGTAGTATATTTTGAAGAGTGTTTTAGTTCTTCCATTAGGTTGTCAGCATCTAGAAATCGTGACAATCAGGCAACTCCCCGAATTCCCCTGTGTTCATAAAAATGTTTTAGTAGATTTAGCTCAAGTTTCTACTCTCCAAAAGAGATCAAGGAAGAACTAAAAGTGTCATGTGGAAGTCAGTACCAAAAAAACCCCACAACCCACTAATTAGAGCTGGCATCTTACCTGATTCTTGGAAATATTCTGCTGCCCTTAGAGCCAGCATTTTTTGCACTGACTCTCCAAATCCATTTCCTAAAATGTAGCAAAATTCCAAAGGCAGCACAGCTGGGAGACAGCGTGAAGAGCAAGACAGCAGCAAATTCAAAGCAAGAGTCAACAAAATAGACCAGTCATTTCTTACCAAAACCTGAATAGGTCCACATGAGGACAGTCAGCATGCCTATTATGTATACATACTTCTCCTGGTAAAAACCCAACACTAAAAAAAATTATTTCAAAATTTTAACTTTATAAAGGTTTACATCACCCAAGTCAAAAGAATTTGTTGAACTTCCTTTCCTGCAAGGTAATGATAGAAAGCAAAGTGGTATGTTTCATGTCTGGTTGGTTTTTTGGTGTGGTTGGTTTTTGATTTTTCTTTTAATGAAAAAATAATTGTTATCTTTTTGTTCAATTTCCTGACAAACAGGGGCCAAAAACACACACCAAAAAAAAAAAAAAAAAAAAGACTGACAAAAGGATTGTTTGCTTTGATGTGATTGTAAGATTATAAAAGTTGGACAGGGAGTTTTGATAATGATATTTTCAGCCCATTTTACAATGACTAAATTTTAAATTGACTTTGTCCATAGGTGTCAACATTCCTGAGCTCCTGCTTGTAAAATGCATGTCTCAAAAATTATTAGCTTGCTGAAACCCTTTCAGCACCAGCGTCCGCCAGTCCTCCACCACAACTTCAACACTCTTCTTCTAATCCAGAGACAATGCCCACTGTATGCATTTATACTCTTGTCAAGTTTTAACCAGTAACTCAATCGCAGATGAAATAAAATTATCTGGAGAACTATAAAACAAAACCAAAACCAATGTCTCATTTCTAAATTTCAGTCAATGAATTCTGCTCCACATATCAGCAGTGTGAGAGAGGCTGATAAACAAGTGCTTCGAAATGCTTAGTCACCAATATACCCACATATATGAACACAACTGTCAGTATGCAAAATAGTAGTACTCAGAGTGACCCATAGCTTTCCTCTACAAAGATCAAACAAAAAGGTCTGATTTGTTTCCATTCTCTCCTCCCTTTGCTACTTTTCCCACTTCCCACAGTTTCACCCAGACATGATAACAAATTAAAAAATTTGGATTTCCTTCCCCTTCAAATTACTATCTGCCTTAGTAGAAAAGCTAATAAATGAACTCCCATAGAAAGCACAGAAAAATAGAAACAACTCAAGCTGAATGTTTTCAACTCAGGTGGCTTCCAACCCAACTGGTTCACTTGACCAGTGACAGCATATTTCTTAAACCCAATGTATTTGACTTTTCTATGTACTGCTGTGCTTTGAAAGGCTTACCCAGGTAATTGCAAGAGCCAAAAGAGTGTTTCACTCCTCCCATTTGCAATGTTTAGCCAATCTCAATTAAATTACTATTATACCTATACACTTGGATTACCCAATGGAAAAGTACAAAGACTTTCAGACTATTGTCCACACTAGTTTTAAATGGGGAAAAAAAAAAATACACACACACACACACATTTGAACATGTAGGGAGATACCAGGGAGCCCACTCTATCCATTCAATTTCAAGCTCCTTATGACAACTCCTTTCACAAACTCACAGTATAGCAACCCCAGTCCCAGCTTTTTGAATGGGTTTGGATGTTCACTAGAGTCAGAAGGTTAAATAGGAACAAAGTGGTAACAGGCAGGTTAGCAGCAAGAACAAGAATTACACCAGTCTACTCATCTTTCCAGAAGTGCATCTAGCCCAGTGCAGCAGCAAGGTTCTCAGTTCTTACCAGTTATGCTTGTTTTAACCTATTTCAAACAGTACCATATGTGGCTATTTACTGAAAGAGTAGAGGGGCTGAAAGATAAAATCACAGATCTAAAATATTTGCGTCTTTTCTCTTCCTTGTATATCAAACAAGTCTTTCTACTCTGTATAACAATGTGGGAATTCAACTTTGATATTTCTTTCAGTCTGTGGGTCTTAAGTATGGATGTCTTATATTTTAAGAGTAGTATCATTCTGAATACGAGCTGAATACAAACCCAGTACAAAGCTCTTGCTTTCCCTCTGCAAACAGAAACAAGAATAGTTACTTAAAACAGCTTGAGCCTTAGCCTTGGAGAAAACACAGCTAGTGCCCAGAAAGGGAACTCCTTTCCTCACAGCTGTACAAATATTAAGTTCTTGAGGGGATAAAAGACCCTACCCAAAAGCTGCAGTATAAAAACAGAATTCAATCGTTTTTAATAGGTATCAATTTTGATAGTTTTAGGAAAAAGATTACCAAACAGTTTACTACAATGTAGTAGGTAAAGTGACACACCTGTCCTCCTGATGGTAACAGCACTGGATTCTGACAGCAAATAACACAAGCTTGGTACTTCAAGTAGCTAACCCGAGGCCTAATAGCATCCAAAGGCTGGCTATATTGGTAATTACTTCAGTAGATTAAAAAAAAAAAGACAAAAAACAACATACAAAAAAAACCCAAACCAAAATCCATACAAAACCAAAAAAATCCCCACCCCACATAAAGCACAACAAAACCACCCTTCCCTTCAAACCAACCACCCACCTAAACAACAAACCAAAAAAAGCCCACAGGATTTTGCACTGCCAATCTACTATCTTCCTGACTAAACATTTAGTCAAGTCATATCCACAGAAAAAAAAATTTCTGTGAACAGAGAAATATTTACAAAACTAAACAAATGCCTTAAGATGTTAGAGAAAGTGCTTAACAGAAGTTTCTAATATCTAATAAAATACTGATTTGACTCTACTGCAACATGCTCCTTCTCAGAACAGGCTGGAATGTTGAGAATTGCCTGAAGTATGAAGTCAGTTTTAACTCATTATATTAACACACACAGTGATAAGAGAACCATCAGCAAAACCACTGACCACAAAGCACTACTGTGCTGTTAGAGTTACAAGAATTAAATAGCCCCTAGGCAATAATTCTTGCAATATGCCAGGTATTCTTTTGATAAAGTCAACAAATACAGCTGAAAATTACACAGCAACCCACTTTTGAAGAATAATATAAAGATTAAAACCAACTTTACCTCAAAGACTCAGACAATGGCGTTAAAGTGCCATCACCCCGGTCAACCACACGGAAGAAATTCAACCGATCTCCTTCTCGATACACCAGGAAGGTAACTTGTTTGTTGGATGGCCCTTTCTCCCAGATCTTGTCTCTAGCAGGATCCATGTATTCAGCCATTTCCCTGATAGGATCTTTCACGGGAACTATAAAGACAAAAAACCAAAATAAAACCAAAATATTGTTATTGTTGTTTTGATCACCTCTGAGAGCTCAGCTCAGTTTGTAACAGGAATTCCCAGCCTAGAAGATATGCTGAGTTTTTTCCCAAGTGAAAATTATCATTGGAATGTCTTCATTTTCACTCCTATACAGACGATCCACATAACCAAGTTTATTGTGTGACTGTAGCAATGCCTGACTCTCATCGACCATATTTTAAAAACTATTTGTATAATGACATTACAGAATAATTTTTTCTTCAAGCAAAGAGTTGCTGATTTTATGACTTGATGATTCTATACATATAAATATACTTAATCTAAGAGTAAACAAAGTGCACTTGATATGTTAAGTAAGAGAAGATGGGGAAAAATATCCCCCCATTTTTGTTAAGTATTTTTCCAATTAATTTGGAACTGAAGTCTGATTGTCTAAAATGCTTATCTAAGAGAAGCTCTTCACAGTTTTAAGATGTTGCATGAAAACCACCATCTTTAATTTACTTAACACCTACCTCGTCTGGTGTTAACAGGTCCACCTCGCATAGCCAGAACCAACTTCAGAGTGCAGCCTTCTGAAATGCTGTAAATAACAATAAATAAATTTTTATAGCATTTTCTGTTGCTTATGCTAACAATTATTTAGAAACATTAATTAGAAACATAATTTTATTCTATACTTACTTATAATCATTCAAACAATAGTCATCCTTCAGTTCCATATTATTCCAAATTAAGTGCTGCTGAGAGACAGGAATACCTACACAAAAGAAACAAACAAATGACTTAAAATTGGAGCTTGGCAAGAGGAGTTAGCCTCTGGGGAGTTTTGCTTTTTGAAGAGTATGCAGCTGATGGATTGAAACTGGATCACAGGAGAAAGAAGAGAGGAAGCAGGACAAGGACAGGCACTTGAGCAGTCTTCAGCTGTGACATCCAACCTCCAAACAGTTATTAAAAACAAAGACTTTCAGAAGGCTTTAGCTCACACACAAAGTTCAATCTTTTGGCTCAGCAGAGGGTGTGTAGAAGTGTTCAACTGCTTCAGGCTTATTAATACTTGCTCTTTTTCTATTCATCAGATAAGGGAGGTTTTTTCCTGTTATCTGAACTTCAGAACTTTATGTCTACTGACAGGAAACACAGGATAAAACTTCTACCTACAAAACTGCTGAATAATTTAAGCACAGACTGGCATTTTGTATTATTCACAGTACAGACATAGTCACATTAAGGTGACTGGTGGCAGCTCTCTAACCATGGTGAGAACTGCAGTTGTGTTTTTATCCGTGCTTGGTTTGGGACCTCAAAGTTGGCATGTACAGTTCAGTACCACAGCAGTTAATTAAACTTCATCCTACACACACTTTTGTTTTGTTCTGGGTGCTTTTTATGCCATTGGAATGTTATTTTTAATATCCAGTAATACTCATTTTCAACTCAAATTCTGGGATGATTTGGCTATTTTTTGTTAAGAGAAAGTAAGCATACTGAATATTTGTTCCTTATTAAAAATTCATATTCTACACAAACAGAATCCAAATTCTACACAACTTCTGCCTGCATAGTCACCTCAGACACAGATGCAATATACATTAGAGGTAATAAGCAAACGCTGGTACAATCTGAGGTCTTCACACATTTTTATTGGAATGCTACCATGGTCCAAATTTTGGATAGAATAAAAATGAAGACAGTTATGAAAGGATGAGACATCTCAGACCACCAAAAAAAACCCCTTCCCTCCAGCATCAAAAAGAAGTTGCTCGTCTAGTGAAACCCAGGCAATTAAGATCTTACTGTGCATTCATGACAAATGTTAATTAAAATGTACATCTATAGAGACCAAGAATTACTTTTTCAAAAAGTTCTAAACACTACTTCTCATACTAAGAGACAAAACCTATAAAGGTATTTTCCTAAAGGTTACATTAAAATAATCTTATCCTATATTTTTATTCATTGCATGTTCAGATACTTAAAAGGAAATGCAATTGGCAATGCTACACAGTAAGACTTCCCTAAATACATCTGGCAGGAAGGGAACACAAAGATCAGTGTCTTTCAGATAGTTTCCAAAACCATGTAAGCTTTTGAAGGCTTGTGAGAATGCTTAGCAAGCTGTGGCAGGAGATAGCTAAGTAGCCCCTTCCTAAGTAGAGGAAAGGCATAAAGCTACCAAAATCCATCACTGGCAAGGAAGAAAGGGGACAAGATCCTGTCTGGTCAAAGTCCAAGCACATTAAACAGGCAAGTAGGAGACATCCCTGTGCAGAAGGGGGAATGCCCTTTGGAGGAACTGTCATTGTTTTTCTTTAGGCTTTACGGAAGATGACAATTTCCTCTTCTCAGCACAACTCATACCCAATCTTCCCTGTTCTGAATGACCAACACAACTTTACTCCATTTGACTGCATTTAACAGGAATCTTATATCCTCTGAAGTCCACAGGACATTTATAAGAATAATATGTTCATACAGCAGACTAACATAACTGCCAGTACACTGCCAGCTATTTAATAGCTGGTTATTGGTTATGTTTCAAGTCAGCAGTATAAGCAAAAGAACAAGCTGGCAATAGCCACCGAGTCTACAATAAAGTTTTTTGTGTTGTTTTGCACTCTTCTGATTACAAACAATCTGATTACTGTCTGCATTTGTTATGGCTTCAGCAGCCTCCAACCAGCAATTTCCAATTCCTTTGATAAACTGAGAGAGTATTTGTTAAAAAGGCTGGCTTGCAGCTGGCAGCACTGGAGTGAAACATGTTTTTACTCATTCAACAATGACAATGTATTTTTGATGAAATGAACAGATGAAAAGAGGATACTCTGCTGTAATTGGAAACAGACATGTCTTTATTACTTACTCCCTTTTATACTGCTTTCTTAGAATTCTGTATTTATACACTGAGGAAATAGTATATGCTTTATAGCTTCAGAAGCAGCAAAATATTCATCAGCTGTCTTTTTCTGGATTATAGTAAGGATTTCTTGAGGAGACATTTACACATGAGATCAGCATGGACAACTGCCAACAATAATGAGAACTGTGACATACACATCCACTATACCCTCTCCCTGAGTAGTACATGACAGTATCACTGGCCTGCTCTAAATCAGGACCGAGAGGTAAGTAGGGCAGTAAGCTACATCTCAATGCTCAAGTGGAAATGAGCTGGCCAGGTGATGCTACACGAGGATAGAAGAGTCTGCAGACTACCTATTGAAATGGCTGCAGGTGCACTGACAATCTGACCTACTAAAAAGGGGGGAGGAGAGAAGCAGCTACCCTATCCTGTCTCTGAATCAGCATATCACATACAGCCTTAAGTTTCCCTCCCTTACTCTTCCCTTTTGTTCACCACAGAAACTGATTTGGTCAAGATTAACACAGGGGAAAAAAAATTCCTTGTAAATTTCAGAAAAAAACCTTGATTTTAAGTTGTGGGCATAAAGTTCCTACGTTTAAGAATGCTACAGACATGTCACTGACAAAATCCAAACAGTGCACTTATCTTTCATTTAATGTTGAAATTGCTGGAGCCTCTGTTTACAGACAGGCTGGGCTGACACTATTATTTTCCCCCACAAACTGGCTACATTAGTAAGAGGTGCAGAAATCCACAACTTAAAGCAGCACAAGCTTAAAAAATGCTTCATGAACTTCTAGTCTCTATCAGCACAGTATACAGGAAAATCATAAAGCAAATAGAAGATGCAGGAGAAAAGTTGTAAACAGAAAAAAGCAGGATTGGTTCTGTTAAAAATTTATGACACTTGTGCAAGCCACTTACTCCAATCCTGGCAGAAGCACAGCTATTTTCTCTAATGCAAATACTAATAAATATCATTATGACATACTCTGAATTCACAGAATACTGAAAGAAATTACAACATCCATATGAAGTCTGCTTGATGTTCGTCTAGTTCCTTTTATTTAAGGTGAAGCTGCTGTACACAGGCAGCAAAATAATGACAGCAAAAAGACCAAAGAAAAATAACAGCTCACACGATGAACTGAGTACACACACATATACAACAAAATTATTGCTGCATCTGTCATTTCCTACTGAACACAAGGGAACACCTATTGAACACTGAAATCAAGATGTACTTTGAAAGCTAGTTCTCTTTTCCCCCTTTACAATCATACAAGAACAAGAGAACACCTAAATTTTCTTTTAAAAAGGTCAATGTTTCCACGTACACAGATCATAAAATTCAGTGGCAAGTACTCACCGAACAAACCATGACCAAGTTGTTTTTTTATTTTAAAGCTAACTATGTAAATTAATGTCCTAACACTTCACACTGAAGAATTCCAATTAATTCCTGCAAGCTAATAACAGTAATACCACCACAAAATCCCAAAGCCCACCTCCTCCCTTGAGACTCAATCCTATCTTTCCCAACAAAGATGCTTACAGGTATTATCTATGGTTCTTTAAGAGATTAATTAACCACTACTATGAATATGCTACCTGAATGCTCTGTCTTTAAAACAGTGTAATAACTGGTATTTCTGAATGAATACTCAACTCTGCCCAGCCCAGCAGCTACAAGGACTTGTGCAATGGAGAAACCAAAGAGAGATCTCAGTTTAAAAAACCCTATTACTTCCTCTTTCAATGAAATCCTGTTTTTTTTAAGTTCTACTTGTGTTAAAAGCTCAGTCTTTCATGCCACCTTGAAATTCAGATACCATCCTATCTGTGTCCATCAACACTGATTAACAAGTAAAACCAATGGAATAGGTAGCACTGCTGGTAGTACTGTGTGTGTATTCCAGCTTTTATGACACCAGTAGAGACAAAGGGAGCTATTTCTTCCCAGGTGAACCATTTTAAAAGGCTCAGTCAGTGAATCTGAGACTAGGAGCAATTTAGCCCTGGGGCTCCAAAGTCAACGCTGTAACAAATCTCCTGCTTACTTCACAGAGAACATATTTGAGGACAAATGCCTGGATCTGATCCAAACACACATCAGATATGCTGTAACTTCAATTTATGAGTAGAAGACTTGCACTGAAATTTCAGATGCATTAGAACCCGTAAGTTTTTATGTGTATTCTATACTGACTAAAACCACTGAAAACATGGAGCTCTTTCTTAGTAAGGTACCAATGTCTAGTACAGCTGTCTAAACAAGCCTTTCCATATCAGATCATTAGTAGGCATCAAGAATGACAAACAGTATCTGAAGTAGACAAAATTCCTAACATGCCATCCATATTATGCTTTTTTATTATGGTGAAGACAGTCTACAACTATTGATTTTCCAGTTGTTGACAAGATCAATTTGTCTTGTTTTAGTTTTATTATTAGCCTTTTACAATTACAGGCATGGATAACATTTTAACAGTTTGTTAACTTCTGATACAATTCTAAATTTTTTTCTTGGAGCTTTCAGGTCTCGGCTCATTTTTCAAATTGTCTCCTTTGCTTACATACTATCATCCCCAACATCCAAATGAAGACAATACACATACTAGGGACCTCATGTAGTCTTCCAGCATTGTAGGAGGCATTCTCCAACCAGAAGTGCAGCTTAACTAAGAGAGATTCACACCCCATGAAAGCTGACACAATACAAAATAAAAAGTGAAAACCAGCAGCAGAAACAGGAACAGATGAAAGCTTTCTCCTTCCCAAGCTAAATCACAACAAAATTACTTCTGAATTTTTGCTCCATCTGGGTGATTGATTGCTCAAACTTGTGCACTATAATAGGAACTCTGTCACTGAAAAATTGTTAATTATTTTTTAACATACAATAGCAACCCCAAGAGCAACATTAAATTAACTTGTCATTGTGTATCTGTTTCCTCCACACGTAACTGATCAATTTGTTTTCACTCTGCCTCCCACAAATCCTTAATCAGAACAGTACAAATATTTTAACTCTGTTATGGAGTATCAAAGTATTTCAACTGACTTCTTACAAATCAGTGATAAGCACCAGTGAACTCATCTTCCACGTTTAATGCAATTTACTTAATATTAATTCTATACAGCAGGCAGCCAAGCCATAATTACTCACCATCCTATGAACTACAACATGCGAGCAAAATTCCAGATAAGCAATATTATAACTTCATTACTGAGCTGTTCTTCTAATAAGAAATGAGGATTCTTTTGTAAGTTGTAGGCATAACTGAGTATGGCTATTCACAGTCTCACATTTGGGACTCCAAGGAATTCAAATCTCTCTTCCTCACATCTCCCACTGATCTCTTCATGTATCCTTTAAAGCTCACTCCATCGTTTATACTACCCAGATAGCCTTCTGTTCTCTACTGCCTATGCTATCTTTTAATTCACTGTTAGCTAGCATTCTGTGCATCTCTCCTATACCTATATTCAGTTATAGGAGAAAAACCCCTTTCCTTTTCTTGCTTCACCTCTAGCCTCCAGGAGCATCTTGACACATTCTCTGACACGCAATTAATTATGGCCCTGTCCCCAGGAAACAAAAGCCCATCCACACACAGCTGCACTAACATGCAATCCTACATGGATGTAAGCTCCAGTTATCTGCACGGTGGAGCTCCTACTGGGTGGATCTTACTAGTAAATAGTCCCCTCTGTTGTTGCAATGCTTCTGTGTTTTAAGTCTCATGCCAGCTGTCTGGGCTTTTTTTCCATCCACTAGAGCAGATTTCCGTAAGAGGAGTAGAGTATCCTATCCAGCCTACAGAATCATGTTACATCTCCCAGAGGATGGGTTCCACAGAAGGAGAGAAGAGATGAAAGAGACAGAGGGATGAAAAACACGTACAGGTATACTAGGGAAGGAGAGGATCCCTTTTCTTAAAATCAGCAACTCACAAATTCTACAGCTATACAGTTCTTTAACCCTTCCAAAGTGAAAAAGAGGATAGAGGATGCAACGCTTCAAAGTAGTTAAACTATGTATATCTTAATATTTCAAATCACATTCTTTCATGCACGGTCATCCTCATTACAGAGGAAAGGAGGTAAGACAGGACTAACCTACACCTATTCTTCTTGCATAAGCATCAAGACTGGCCTCATAACTTAAAGATTTTTCACTTGGCAGAATGCATGAAGTTTATCATTTTAAGACAAAGCATTGCTCAGCCAGATGTCTACCAGCAAAAGATCACTCACCTAAACAAAATTCAAATCAGTAACTTAAAGCTGCCTTTGGGATTTGCCTGCACTGCAGTTGCTCTTGTGACTGCAGTATCATAAAAAAACCATAAACTGACTAACCTAATCAGCAACAAACATAGCAGCAAGTTTAAAGTATGCTCAGTTACTCAATATACACATATTGCATGGCTCTGGTTTATAATCTTGCTAGTTAACAAACAACTTGGGTCAGGGAATCCACAGACTTTTTAAGATTAACCTTAATAACTGTATTTAGAAAAAAAACCCCAACCAACACATCAGAAGAGCAAACATACCAACTCCAGTGAAGCCTAAGCCATGAACTTACAAAAAAAGGAAAGAACAAAAAAACAACTCAACTTCAATTAAACCTAAGCCATGAACTAAGCACCAAGTTTTTACACATATTGCTAAACATGACACTTAAGTTTTTTGGTTTGATTTTAGCAATCATGAGTTTTAAAACAGGACTTCTTCTAAAGTGATACAGTTTACACTGAAACAAGAGAGAATAGTACCTTCCAATCTTTGAATTTTAGCTTTCACAGAAATAACTGTTTCAAAGGGGGAAACTCGCAGTTCAAAGCAGGTTCCTGTAAGCGTTTCAATGAAGAGCTCCATAGTTTCATAGAAAGGAAGTTTGTAGTGAAATGGTCCCATATTATCTTTATTGAAAAAAGGAGGCTCTTTCTTGTCGGCCATTAGAAAGGATTTACAACTTCCTTGTAAGAAGATCTGTCAGGAAACTACATTCCACTTCTAGCCAAGGCAGCTTTGAAGATACGTGTAGCGCATTGCTGTTCATCTTTAGGATTTTTCACCTATAAAGCAAACAAATATAGTTCTGACAACATCTAAACGTAACTGTTAAAGAGAATTCAAATTTATTTTATATAAAATGATTGTTAAGAAACATTGTGATTGCCTAGTAGGGCAAGGTAACCACAAATGATATTAGCAATGTTGTAGTTTTAGGGCTCTAGTGTCAGCACTCCAGACGCAACCTACTACCTTTGTTATTTTTGTTCCCACAAGCGACATGACAACCAGACGCCCAATGCCTCCTGACAAGAGCTAAGCCCTCCTCAGTCTCAGAGCCAGAGAAAAACTCCGGAAAAACGTAAGAACAGGGACTGGTCCGGGCTCAGGAAAGGCAGTTGGA
>NW_008236478.1:2399191-2401552 GCF_000691975.1 Corvus brachyrhynchos
CTCGCGGTGCCTCAGGGGTGGGCACCCGCCGCGCCGCTTGTTGTGGTCGTTAGGACGCGGGGCGGCAACGCGTGCGCAGGGAAGGACCCGGATACACTTCCCCATCCCCTGGGAGTGTTGAAGGCCAGGCTGGGTGGGGATTCGGGCAGCCCAGGCCGTGGAGATGTCGCTGCTCAGGGCCGGGGTGGATAACGGGATGGGCTTTCAGGTGCCTTCCGCCCCAAACCGCTCCATGAGTCTGCAACGCCCCCAGCGCTACCGGTGGACACGTGACAGCGGCGGCGGCCGCGCTGCCTCCTGGGACACGGAGTGCGGGGAGGCGGCCAGGGCGGATTAAGGCTAAGGTGGCTCCGGCGGCTCGCCTCGGCCCTACCACCGCCGGCCTTTGCTCAGGGCCAGCCTGCAAAGTCAGCAGGGACACTTTGCGCTCAGCCCGCCAGGCTCCCAGGCATTGCCGGTGTGTCCAAGCGCAGCGCTGGCCCGGGAGGCAGGGGCGCGCCGACTCCTAGCGCGTGCAGCCACCCCGCTGTTCCCAGCCAGGACAAGAACATTCCCGGCCCTGGCAGGGGCCAGGCACTGCTCTCGGGCACCCTTCACTGAAGGTCAGCGCTCGACTGTGCTCCCGTTTCAGCGTGAGGTGGCCAGCGCAGGCTCCAGAAGCAGCGAGTCCCTTGGATGATCACAGGCTAGAGAAAACAAGCTTATCCTATTAGCAGGTGCTAATTACATTAACCACTTTACTTTCCATTTAGGTT
Source organism: Corvus brachyrhynchos (assembly GCF_000691975.1). Classification (NCBI taxonomy): domain Eukaryota; kingdom Metazoa; phylum Chordata; class Aves; order Passeriformes; family Corvidae; genus Corvus; species Corvus brachyrhynchos. The sequence goes on from NW_008236478.1 coordinate 2,399,947, forward strand.
TTAAAATATGCAAGACCTACCTTGACTTGCTGTGAGGTTTCAGGCCCAGTTAAAACTGTGGCTTTTCAGAAGCATGTAGCAGGTATGGGAACCTGTCAGAGCTTCTGGATGCTGTAATATTGGGCCTTCAGCTCTGCCCTTCCCAGAAATACGCAGTCATGGTTTATCGAATTTCCAAAAAAAAACCCCAAAAAACCAACACAACCCAAAACCAAACTCTATAGCCAGAACTCAGTTTAAAAAGCCACCACTCAGACCAAGCCCTCCCAGAAGTGAAGTGCCTGGACCAGGCTCTGTCTGTTAAAACTGAGGAACGTGCATTTTGATATGTGGAGACACAGGGAAAGGCACAGAGACTCCCTATGGCAGTTTAGAAAGACCAGGTGGGAGGAAAGGTTCTGATCTACATGACAGTGCAAGTTTCTACGAAGAGCTTTTCTCTGCTGAGCTTTCACATGAAAGTTTAAGAAACACTAAGGCAGGAGGCTTTTTTTTCTTCTACTTCAAGAGCTTTTGGCCCTCAGGGTTATTAGCTTGTGAACAGCCCTCTTTGCAATGCTAACAGAAGTTATTAATGTGAAGGGGCCAAGAAGAAAGATGCAGAGAAGAAACAGAAGAATTCACCATCTTTTTCTTCTTTCCTCCATCGTATCTTTGAAGCCCTTCTAAGCACAGAAGAAAGGAGTACAGAAGCAGTCCAAATCATGTATGAGGCATATGCAGCAGACGTAATGCCTATAAATAAAGTTCAAGTGCTTTCACTGTAGACACCCATTTGCAAATAGCCCCCGCACTCTTTTTCAAGCTTCTACTCCCAGCTTACCCCCCCCACTTAACATGAATCATTGCCAGGCCCACCTATGGCGCAAATCAATACATCATGTTTGTCCTTTATCCCTTCCAACCTTTCCTTCTGCTTTACCCTCATTAGTGCTAGATGTTTCAGCTGTAGTATTTACCGTGCCTGATCCAACTTGACAAACAAGACACTGAAGCAGGTATCTCAGAATGAGGACTTCAGTGCAATTGGGAATTGATCTCAAAGAAGTCCTGTGAGCACATGCTTTAAATTCACAGCACAACAGTCTTAAGAGTCCAAGATAAAGTAGTACATCACTATCATAAAGGCAGTGAATCTAGTCAGCATTGCAGGCAGTCACTTGTACAATAAAATAAACATTTGATCCTCCTGCATTTAAGCATTTGCTCTGGTTGTATGCATACAGGAGAGCAAGCATCTACCACTGGGTATAAAGTATGGTTAATGGCATCTGTTCCAGAAGGGAATCTAGAAAATACAGGAAGCAAAGTTAAACCAAATACATCTGACAGAGGGATTCCAGAGCAGCAACCTCCTGTATACAGCTTACACTCTGTTACGAATGAGAAGGAAAAGCAGACAGCAAGCTTTAGGCACAAAAGAGTCTCTGCATAAAGTATGGATGTAGGCTTGTTAGCCTGCAAGTGACCAAGTGTGCTCTGTACAGATGGGTTTTGTGCAAAGTGTTATCTGCAAAACTCTGGCAACTCCATGCAGGTGAAATCTCATTTAATGGCCTACAGCTTGAACAGGAGACACTGCTAGGTTTCTGTTGTCTTCATGGAG
>NW_008236478.1:2401618-2438654 GCF_000691975.1 Corvus brachyrhynchos
ACCTGCCTATATGAAATAGCTCATTCTAGCTGGTGTCAAGTCCTGCTCTGAGATTTCCTAACTGCTTCATTCCATAAGAGAAGCTATACCTGATACTAAACCCAGCCTTACCCTCCCATTAGCTCAGTAGGTGGCAGCTGACCCATACAAGGCAGGGTAGTGGTTTTGGTTGCTTTCAAGTCATGATGCAGACAGTCTAAGCAACAGGTAAAGAGGAAAGTAAGACATGCAGACAGATCAAGTTTAACAGACTCCATTTACTATTTATCAATTATTTTATCTATATATCTGTTCAATAAAACAAACTATACTTTATATAATAGATTACTTCATTGCAGGTATTGCACAGGCTATATTCATCTTGGCGCCATTGAAACATGATAGCAGGAGGTTACTGTATTTTTTAAAAAATATATAATTTAGCAGAATTAGACTAGCACAAGAGAATACTAACCATTTTAGATGGGTAATCTCATTTAAATATCCATGTCCATCTCATTCCAGCTCTACTGAATTAGAGAATCCAGAGTATTAGTACTGGACAGGGCTAAGGAAGGCTGCTTCTCTGTAACACATCCCCTTGTCTACTGGCCTCCAAAGGCATTCAGCGGGTCATCAAATGTGCTCAGGATCTTGCTTTCAGATTTTGCTTCTGAGGCTGCTTGGGAAGATCTGGCTTTGGGAGTGGGTATCTTGACTTGGCTGCTAGAGAAGATATCATCTAAAGAGGGTAACAAAAAAAAGATTTTAATGAGAAGTGACTACTGAACAGAAGCAACATTGTACATGAGAGACTCCATCACACAGTGGTGACTGCCAAGGACATTCTGTGATAAAAATGCTTTCCTGCTACTTGCAATTCTGGATGCATTTGTAAGGACATACGTGGGAGCCATTAGCTGTAAATCAGATTAAGATTTTTTTTTTTTTTCTTCTCAGGAGACAGCATAATACTTGTATTTTATAACAAGTTCAGGCTCTCATAAGTATTTGAAAAGTACTAATAAATTAAAGCTCCACAATAAATTCTATCAGGCAAGTGCCAGATAACATCCCTTTTATCTAGAACATTAGTGTCTGAGGAACCTGAGAGATCCAAGAGCTGTGAGGTTGTTGCTAAAAAAAAAAAAAATCAGAAGAGGAAAAGAAGGTAGTTACTAGTGACTACTGTGGTGATATCCACTAACCATGAGTCTAATCTACAGCACAATAAGAACATAATATAAACCACATAAAAACAGACTATGGCTAAGATGCAAAGAAGCAGACAGCTATAACCACCATCCTGATGAATATTCAAAAAGTCTAGTCTACAGTCTTGAATCAAAGTTTCCCACCATCTTCCTCAATACAAGCATTTCTGATGTGAATAACTAGGACCACAAAGTGGAAAAATATCACACGGCCATTAAGGCCGAGGACACCAATACATAGAAATTTAATCATCCAACACAGATATCCTATGTTAGCTGCAGAGCTCACAGTCCTGCAGTTCCTGCTGTGACTAGAACTGCTTATGTTTAGGACTGTGCTCATGGAAAGAGATGAAGCTGCTACCATACATATGCTGCAGGGTTTTCATGAGGTTTTCTAAGCATACACAACAGTGTATCTCTTACTGTAAACTAAGAAATTTAGGATACTCAGATTATGCAGTTGGAGTAAAAACCAAAAAAATTACAAGACTTAGATATGACGATCACCAGTGATTCACCAGGCCAGTGTAAGTAGAACATAACTGGTCTTGAATCCCTATTAGGAAAACACAGGTTTTATATATAGCCACTGAGACTAGCTGGTCACAGCATGGTGCTAATAACACCAAGGCTGTGGGTTTGATCCCCATAAGGGCCATTTGTGTAAGAGTTGGGCTTGATGATCCTTGTGGGTCCCTTCCAGCTCAGAATATTCTGTGAATTACTAGTCCAGAGTATAAAAACTAGTATTTCAATCTTCAGCACGTAGCCTAACCTTGAGCAGAGACCAAGCACAATGTGGTCTGTCACAATGTGTTTCCCTGTCTCTTCTCACTACTTCAAATTCAGCATGTGTCTGCTACTGTGCTGATCACAGGGATTACACAGGAATAATCCAGGACCACATTTCAGCACAAGAGCAGTTTAGAAAGGCAGCAAAACAGAGTAATCCCCTACTGGCATCACTCCAAAGCAAGAAGCTATCACATGGATTAGTTTTACAGCAGAGGGGAAGTACAGTGAGTGCTATAAACAGCAGAGGTCTCATTTCCATTTTTTATAAAGAGGCTTAAAGAATAGAAACATTTTGCCCAGGGAAAACAGTATTTGTCAGAGTACAAGAAAGCTCAGTCACCATTTTGAAGATAGGCAGAGGTGACATCAACTGTAAGGTGACTGAGGACTCTAGTGACTGGAAGGTGTGGTAGGACAAAACAAAATAGCCTGCAGCCTTCACACCCCTCCAACTGCAGCTGAAATTTATTGTTTCATTTGCAGCACAAAGGTTCTCCTAAGACAACAATATAATGCTCTGTGAAAGTGCTACCACGATCACTTAAGCCAACCCTTAATGTGAAAGGTAGGCAAGTGCCAGTTCCACAACTCTACTGCCAGCTGGACATCCTCATGTTCAGGCATCTTCCTGCACTCCTGTGGGTGTTCTGGAGCTCCATGAACTCTAAGAAGCTGCATACCTATGGCTGTACCACTGAACAGTCACCACTCTAGAGAAAGATGAAGACCATCAGATGCAGGTGCTTTAGATGCAACAGGAATCAAGATCAGATGTGACATCAAACACAAAGCTTTAGCACCAGTCAATGTCAAAAGTGGAAATGCAAACAACAGATTCTGTTGTGGCTTATTTTCAAGTAGCACTCTACAACTGTTTTTTCAACATTCAGTCCAGATTTTTGTGATGAATATTTGGAAGGGTTAACTGCCTGGCAAATTCTTTCATTTACTATCGATGAAAAAACATAAATTATTAAAATAAGACTTTTTTTAAGACATCCAATATGTATTTCAAATACCTTCCTAAAAAAACCTTTAAGTCTTATTTTTTACATCAATCAAGAAGATTTTGAAACCTCAAGGTGCTCATTCTCCAGCAAGATTTCTAGAACATTTACAGACTTCAGCCATCAGGCTAGAATGTTTAGCAGCAGTCCAAGTAAAACAGCAGTAAGTCAGGTTCAATTTGAGTAAGTTAGAGGGAATGAAGACTTGACAAGAACCAAAGCTAGAGAAGAAAAGAAATACAAACAATCTCAAAGAAGAGCTATGAACATGAAGAGCCTGAGAACAGGCGCAGCTGAGAATCACATTACTTTCAGTATTTCCACTGATGGAGAAGAAAGGAGCATGCTCTGCATCATTTCACATTACTACTTGCTGTTTTTTCAACAAATTATATATGGCAAACCTTTGCTTTCAGGTGAAGTATCTGTAAATTGTCCTGGGTACACACATGAATGTAAACAAAAGCTTATGGGCTCCAAGGTAGTTAACACAGTAGTGAAGGTGGGATGGGCAGAGATGCTAATTTGTTCATATCAGTGACATATCTGAAAGTACAATACAAAAAGCTGTGCAAATTAAATACAGAATCTGTCTCAGAGCCATAACAATGTGAGATGAGTCTCTTAGAAACTTGTTCAGAGTAATTCCCTACAGGAATTAAACTTTTTCTCAGAACAATTTTATACACTCTCCTAAACTACTTAAATGCCATGCTAGTTCTACAAATCTAGAAAGTTCTCATCCAAGGTTAAAATCCAAAGATGACCAGAGATTTCAGAGCAGCTTAAAGTAAAAGAAAGCAGAGCATTCTAAAACATCTTAGATGAATGCAATTCAGGACAACGTTACAAGACTGGTAGCAAGATTTTTTACTTACACATACACTTACCCATATCATCGTCAAATATGGATTTTTGTTCCACCTTCTTCTTGGGCTTCTTTTCTTTTGGTTTTACAGTTAGATCCGCAAAAATATCAATGTTATCATCAAACAGGTTAGTCTCTGGCATCTTCTCTTTAACTTTGGTCATTGGCTTAATTGCCTCAGTAGCAAATATATCATCCTTGGAGAAAAACAGAAAGATCTCATCAATCCACAACACACTTCAAAAAAATAGTCAAATGATCCATACACAGCATCTGAGATGTTTAGAAGACTTGGGCTTCTTGAGCTTATCAGTCAATGGTTGACCTCAGTGATCTGAGAGCTCTTTGCCAACCTAACTGGCAAGAAGTTCAAGACCCTTTTCCTCATGGGAGACTTGGCAGAAGTGTCTTAGTAGTGGATTGTACACAGGTCAAGTACAGCACACAGAGGCCTGTATCAAGTGCCCAGCCCACCAATTTTATTCCTTTTTGAAAGTATTATTTGGCTGCTGGGAATTGAACAGACAGTTAACAGACAAGAACCAAATACCTTATTATTCTGAAAAAGATATGTTGTCACAGCACATTCAGTGCATGCCTGCTCTGTGTTAAGGCTCCACCTTTTAAACCACTGCTGCTAATTAGGGGCTGAACAACCAAAGAAAGGGTTTCCATATCCCAGCAGTGGAGCAGGACTGAGAGTTTACTTCATTCCCTATCCTGAACACCTCATCCTATTCAGCAGCCTCTATTAAACCCAAGTTAGAGGGGTCTGCATATGGCTGTGTGGAAGAAAAAAATCAACATGGCAGGCTCAGACATTACCTCAAAGATATCTTGGGCAGTAGGGTCAACTGCTTGGTGGACAGCAGATTTTACCTCCTTTTTTCCAGTTTTCTGAGAGGTGAAGAGAGAATCTTCCTCTTCCTCCAAAAAAGGCATAGGGTTGCTTTTTGTTGAAGATTTTTGTTGTACAGGCTGGAAGAGATCACTGCTGTCCTGATCACCCAGATCAGGCTTTTTCTCCCTGCCCTTGATGGGTTTGTTAGCCACATTGTCTGGCATTCCCTCCTTCAACTTTGATTGTGCAGCTGGTCTGGATGTTGAGCTGCTTGCAAAAAGGTCTTCAGATTCAAACAGATCATCCCTATTTTCTGTGGATTCTGGAGGAAGGAGTTTGTTTGTCCCAGCAGACAAAACACTGCTGTGAGCTGGTAGTGACAAGCTAGAGAGAAAGCCATTTTCCTTGGACTCTGCTTCAGTAGCAAGAGGCTCCTTTATGTTCACTACTGCTGACGTCTGTTTTGGTAGAGAAAATTGTGCCTCTTTAGTAGTGTCCACCTCCTCACGCCCTTCAGCCTCTAGGGCAGCCAGACGGCGCGCCATTCTGCTAGGGGGTCTGCGCTTTCGTGGAACCTTGATCCTGGTCTGCAAGGAAGGAGGAAAAGCAAAGCAGGATCATACATATGGAAAAAGCCCCACAGGACATTCAAGCTTGGAGCAGTTTGGAGAAAGGTTCAGAAATATAACCCAAGACTTTTGATTTTCTGCCCTTAAGTCATTCCACAGCAGTGTAACTGGTGTACAAATGCAACAGCACTCGCAAGTAGAGTCACAACAGGTCAGCAAGCCACTCTAGCCCCTTGGCTTTAGGTAATACCTTAGTCAGCCTATTTCCTTGCTAATCTAGGGGCTTTTATACTGCAGTTCAAGCCATGACTAATTATATTTTCCATGCAACTTCATTTTATGCATAGCCTACTGCAGTTAATTGCTGCTTTTAAGGAAGCCCCCTGCAAGTTTCCATTATAGCCTCTCCCCTATCCCACATGGACAGGAGTATTTACATGGGTAGGAAATGGATCACTACAACCTCTTCTTCCCTTTTGTTAATTGCTCCATGCACTGTTCTTTGAAAGGGCGGGCAGAATGCTGGGCAGGTTACTTTGTTCCAGCCTTTGGAAAAAAGTGCATTTAACTGGATATATTTACACTCAAACTTGAAAGGCTGAAGAAGCAATGCTTTGCCAAAATTACAACATCTAACCTGAGCCACAAAAAGCATTCACCATATAGTTACCAAGATGCTTCTTCTCAGATTACTTCTGTAAAGAAACATGCATCATCACTACACTAAAATGAACATTCAAGGTTAAAATTATGCAGCTACAGGCACTCTATTCTTTGCAAGCCTATCTCTTTAAAAGTATCACAACAGAGAGCTTTGTCTGTTGGAACACGCTGCTGTTGGAAACAACCATGCCTACATGGTAATGCACCAGGCTGATGAACAAGCTTCAAACCCATTTGTCACTAAGTGGTCACGTCAGCCGTTGTGGTGACGGCTGCTGCATCTTCCCAAGTCACCTCTGCTGCTCATCTAGTAATGAACAGCCTCATCAGCGTTAACAGAAAAAAGAATCAAAGTTAAGATTTTAAGTTATCTTACTCAAATTGCTGCTCTCAGGAAACCCCACAGACTTATAAAATCATAAGCACCTTAGATGAAATCTTAACTACATGGTTGACACTTGCATTTTTTTAAAGAACCACTAAGTCTTTAATTAGAATATACCTTTTGCAGTCCATAGAGTAAAAAGTGTGAGTGAGAAACAAGTGAGTCAGGAGGCAGAGATCTGCCGTGTCAAAAGCTGTAACACTTCTTTTTGTTTTGCTTTGTGTGAAAACAGAAGTTTTCTTTGAAAAAGAATTGAGAGTTTTTATCCACAGAGGAGGTAAAGATCAACCTACAGCAGTGATGTGTTCTGGATAGCTTGCCAAAGCAGCTGCCTGTAACCTATTTTATAGTTAGCCTAGCAAGATGTCTTTTAAATATTTTTTTAGGTTGGTGTCTCCTGGGATAGGACAAGATATTATGCGCTAACATACCTTCAATGAGCAGGGAAATCCAGTATTTGGAAAAGGTGCACATGTACTTTAAAAAGGCACCAGGTATATGCATAAGCCCCTTACAGAGCTAAGTATAGGTGCTAAGCTAAACTTTCTCTTCAGTGATCCACAGAAGTGAGAGGGGATTAGATTTTCACACTCCCATTTAGGTTCAGATAAACCACACTGTTAGCATACCAAAACAAACTCCTGCACGAGGACAGACTGTGTTTTTAATCCCCCTTCCTCTCGTCCTAAATGCCAAGGTTACCTTATTGGCGCTGTGCAAGGTGTCTGCTTGCATGGGCTGATCAAAGCTTACACCGAGTTCTTCATTGCTTCCTGCAGCAGAGAAGGCTTCGCTGTTCTGTACATCCTTGGGCTCATGTAATGGAGTGTCCAGCACTGGTAAGGGGGACTTGACATTGGAGACCTTCGGCATTGCACCAGGTAGTAAGGCTGAAGGGTTAATAGCTAAGTTAGCCTACAAAACAGAGACAACAAAAACATATACACAAAAAGAGATCACATTACTACTGCTCCAGAGCAAGCATGGCTCCAGAGAAGCAGCAAGAACTAGTATATCTGGGTATTCAAGTTCTACTTCTAAAGTGCCTGGCTTTTCTCAGACCTAAGAACTTCTGTGTCTCCCAAATGCTCTCACTAAAACTGTGGAGTAGTCAACACTATTATTCTGTTTAAGAGTTTCAGGAACAGCTTGGTCAGGTTATGCCAGACCAAACACCTATGGAGCTCAATATTCTTTCTGAGGACACAATGGCTCTGACTTTGAATGGTACTGTTATATAGACAGTTATTAGTCATTTCGTGTCAGAAAAGGGACATAATGATAGTCTCCCCTAAGAGTCTCTAAACATACTTAATAGTGCTAAGAACAATAGCAGTTCAAAGAGGAGCCCACCCTCTGCCCTCCAAATATGAGTAAATAGTGCTGCTTAGAGTCAGGACTGAAACAGAAGGAGGAAATAATACTAAACATGCAAGGCAGAAAAAGCAATCCAAAATATGCCATCTGAAAAAAAAAAAAAAAATTGCAGGATTAAGGTAAGGAAGCAATAAGATTTGTTTCAGGGAAAGTCATCAGTGAGGCAAGGAAGATTTTCTTTTTTTTTTTTGAAAGTTAAAGTGCCAGTAAAGTTAATTACTTGTAGCTTTCCAATCCGAGATGAAGGCTCTTTGGTTTTAATGGGAACAGGACCTGTAGATTTCTGCACAAAATTACATTGGATTAAACAAGTTGACATGTTGTTATCAACCAGACCATAGTTTTCATTTTAATACATCTTTAGAAAGCAGCTAATTGCTTGCCAATTTCTTTTGAAGATACTTTGTTATCATCACTTTCTACCCTAGAGCTATAGTCACTCAGTTTTCAGTTTCAGTTTCCCACATGCCACAGCACCATCATTATTACCACATTTCATTCACCCTTCCTTCTACCCAGTATTATACTTTGCCATGGTACCTTGAGGAACATCCATCTTCTCCAGGTCACTGCCACTAGCCAAATCAAACCAGGACCACTACCTTCTCTCTCCTTGCTTATTCCATCCCCTAAAATCCTCTGAAGCCATACTGCCAGGCAATGATCTAACTAACTTTTCTCTTTGTGACTGGCTGTAACAGGGGTACAGACTTCAATGAAGCCCACATGGAAGCCAAGAGAGCTTCAAAATTGTTCCACTCAGACTTCAAGGAAAACAGCTTCAGAGAAGTGAGCGTTCCTCTAAAAAAAGCAGGCCAGTAGTGCTAGAAAGAGGACTAGGCTATAAGAGCAAGAGCAGCTGTTTGGGCTGTCAATTCTAGGACTCAAGGAATGGATCAGATGAGCTAAGGTGCTCTTCCCAGGGCTTGCTCTCCAGAAGTTTGTAGTCTGCATGGTTCTGTAAGCTAGGTAATACTGCTGTTGGTATGACTCGGCAGTCAGAGTTCCTTCAGCTAGGTTGAAGTAACTGAAGGTTTGCAAGGGTTGGGACACTAGTTTGAAGGGCTTGATAGCATGACAGAGGAATCCTAGAATCTGAGGAGATTGTTCTCCACTTAATTGCATGTGTTGTTCAGCTGAACCTCAGACAGGCTGAAATCATTCCTATACCAGGCTGTCAGTAGCTACAAAAACTAGGAAGATGAGGCTGGTTCTATGCTTCAAGGAAAACTTTACAATAAGGGAAGACATGCTAATTACTAGCCCTACAGACTTGCTCTGTGCTCGTCAGCTCAGGGGAGAAAAAACAACTCCCACTTCCTACAACAAAAAGCTAATCTACACATGAAAATCTATCAAGCAGTTCTGGTGAGGCACAGGCCAGAACTCAGATCCAGATCACCTCTCCCAGAGACCCTTGATTCTACAAGATTAAGGACAGGAGCCTTGTTTGCTCACCATAAAGTCTCCCAAGATAAGAGTCTCAACTGACGCAGAGTTGTGCTGCATGCCTTGATCTCCTTTCTGAGAAAGGCTACTTTTAAAGATCACATTCACCTCAACAGACTGGCACTTCAGGGAAGAAGAAACAACTAATTTTCAGTCCAGTTGGACCTAAGATGTAGCTCTTCACTGCCACTTCACTTTTTTAAGTGTGTGTACAATGAATAAAACACTGCATCAATAACATTTAAGCTTGCTAGTAAGTGTGCACCTGCTGATAAGCAGAGAAGTTTGGCCACACATTGCCACCTGACAGCCAGTGAATCCAGGCATTAGTTTTCATCTTTCCAAGACACTTACTTAAAACAGGATGATACATCTTTTTCTTTGGATGCTGATCAAGGCACAAGATTTAAGTACTTGCCTCTGTAGTTGCTGCCTTCAGAGTTTCATCTTGCTTAGCACTTAAAGCATTTTCTAGGTTACTGCTCACTGAGGAAGGGCCAACACTGGTCTGAAGAGTTTTCTTCTCAGCCATTTTCTGAAAGCATTATGGGCACAAGTCAACACAATGTAAAAAGCATGGTGTGCAGATACAAAAAAACCCCCAAAAGAACACAAGCAAAAATTTTTAAAATCTTGCTTTTAACTGAACAGAAAACTAGCCACCTATTTTGATTCTGCTGTGCATAGTTGTATTTGGTTTGCATGGCCAGGTTTTGGTAGTGGTGGTGGTGGGGCTACAGGGGTGGCTTTTGTGAGAAACTGGTAGAAGCTTTCTCCATGTCTAGCAGTGCCAACCAAAGATGGATGTGCCGCTGGCCAAGGCAGAGCCAATCAGGAACAGCGGTAACCCCTCTGTTATAATGTATTTACAAAAAAAAAAAAAAAAAAGGAAAAGTTATTGCACAGATGTAATTGCAGCCAGAAAAGGGTGGAGTGAGAACACATGAGAGGAACAGCAGACACCAAGGTCAGTGGAGAAGGAGGGAGACGAGACACTCCAAGCACCGGAGCTGAGATTCCCCTGCAGCCTGTGGTACAGACCATGGTGAGGCAGCTGTGCCCCTGCAGCCCATGGAGATCCACGGGGGTACAGAGATCCACTCACACACAGCCTGTGGAGGAGACCCAGGCCAGAGTAGGTGGATACCTGAGAGAAGGCTGTGAACCCGTGGGAGGCCTGGGTCCTGGCAGGGACCTGCAGAACTGTGGGAGAGGAGCTCCCACTGGGGCAGATTTCCTGGTAGGACTTGTGACCCTGTGGGGGACCCATGTTATCACAGGCCATGCCTGAAGGGCTGCACCTCATGGAAGAGTGACCCACATTGCAGCAGCTTCTCGAGAACTGGGATGGACTTAGGTTGGGGAAGTTCATGGAGAACTGTGCCTGGTGGGAAGGACCCCCCTCCCTGAGCAGTGGCAGAAACAAGGTGTGATGAACTGACTGCAACCCTCTTTTCCCATCTCCCTGCACCACTGGAGGGAGAAGGTGGAGCTGGGAAGGAGACGGTGATGGGGGAGAAGGTGTTTTTAAGGTCTTACTTTACTTCTCATTATTCTGCTCTGATTTTGCTAGAAATAAATTCAGTTAATATCTCTAATTCAAGTCTGTTTTGCCCGTGACAGTATTTGGTGAGTGATCTCTCCCAGTCCTTAAACTCATTTATATAACACAGAACTTTGTTATATTTTCTCTCTCCTGTCCAGCTGCAGAGGAGAGTGAGAGGGGGGCTTCAGTGGGTATCTGGTATCCAGGCAAGGTCAACTCACTATAACAACAGGCACTGGCTTTTGGCTCTGCAAGGCAAAGGCCTTCCATTCCTCCATTCCTTTAGTCTACCTCAACCTTTGCTGTTTATGCTAACAATTAATAATGAGAGTTTCAATAAACTTTCAAATGCGTGCATATTGCCTCATCAACAAAACAGTGGGGAAAATAAAGGCACAAAGCTTGCTAAGGAACAGTGCTATTTTTATGTTTTCAAGCAACCAGGCTCCATATATAGGCTCCCAAGCACTAATTACTTAAGACCACCCTGTCCACAGTCCTCAAAGAAACTGTTTCCAGGAACTATTGACAGTTTTCTAGCCTAACTTCCAGCTATAGACATGAATATAGATTAAAGTAGAAGTTAGTTTCAATTTAATTAAGCTACCTACATTTAAGAATAGCAGTTTAGAATGCATGTTAGGACTTTGACCTCAGATCACCTGTAACACAGTGTAGTTCATTACTGCAGCTACTTGCCCTGTGAAAGCAATCAGGTGACCATGAGGATTTTAATACTGCATCATTACCTCAGATCAAACCAAGCTGCAGAAACTTGAATTACACAACTCATAGAGCAATGCTCATCAGTCATGAATGAAGCACAGGGAAGTCATATTTTCAAGTTAAGCAATTAAACAAAAACTCTACTACTCTGACTTCTGCTCAGGTGCGTCCTCTTACACCTAAGCCAGTCCCAGGGGTACACAAAAATAAATACAATCCAATTCTCTCATCCCAACTTTGGGAGACCCAATGTGTCTGTTTGCTTCCTATGTCTTCAGGGTCACAATGACCATTTCTGTTGTCTCAAAAAGGTTTGAAAAGTCACTTAATTTCTTGTGGGTATACAAATGGAGAAAATCCCTTCCATACGCTTCTTTCCAATCGCTTTTATATACGCCATTTACAGTAGAGAAACAGGTACCGGAATGTTTGTTTTAGCAGTACTGAAGAGATCATCCTCATCATCATCATCCCCAAAAAGCCCTCCTCCAGGTGGTGGCTTCAGGATACGGTTTGCAGACTAAAGAAACAAAAGATAAAGATAAGATGTATCACAGATCCAAAGCACATCTCCTTCAGCCCATGATGCCAGAATATATCTGACATTAGCATTTGGCCCTCCCTGGAAATCAGTGACTTCTAAGCTATGTCCAAACAAGGAATACCAGTAGGCTGAACACTTCAAAGACTGTTTTTAACTAGCAGGTTCAGAGAAGAGCTTTGAACTCACCATTGACTTCTTGGGGCTGGCAAAGAGGTCGACATCTGGATCGTTGTCCTTCTGAAGTTTGTGACTGAAGAGGAGCTCTTCGTCTTGAAAGACCCCAGTGCTTTTGGGCCGAGTACTTTTCTCAGAAGCCTGGAAGGAGAGGAGAAAGGTCCACACAATGAGGAACTCCCTCTATAAGGAGGTTATTTGCCTCATGATAAGGCAGGTTACAATTCCCCTAAGGCTACACTACAGCTCTGTAGTGGTAACAAAAATATAACTTTAACTGCTGGTTATGTTTTATTTTGACAAAATTTGCAAAACTTACAATGTAAGTATTTGTATTTACAGTTCAATTTAATAAGACATTCACCACAATATATATGTCTGCTGATCTAAGATCCAGCTGCTACTATTTACCTGTGAAGCTTCCTTCAAAGGGGAAAAAAAAAGTTTTCAGTATGTTGTGACTGTACAGTAAGGTTTATATTAAAAAAGTAAGACTTCTATGCCTTAAAAATTTCAGCTACGGATGCAGGACATATTAGGAAAAGGAAGAGACTCTCTTAGTTAGCTTCCTAAGCTATCCTTTTCAAAGAAGAAAAAAAAATAGAATAATTTTTTTTTTAACATAAGGCCTTTAAAGCTATTATTGTTGCTAGACTCCTTGTTCTTCTCCTGTGAAAGCAAACACACACCCACAAGGAAGAACAGAACATACTGCCTTTGGAAAGAACTTGTACTTTCAAATTTGCTGGTCTGGGGAAGATTGAAGTTACATGTATCACCTATAAACCCTCCACTACCTGGCAAAGTAACAAGTATCAGCTTCTTGAACACCAAAACCAATGCCTTTTTATGATTGTGGTCATTGTAGGCACCCAGGTCTGGCTTTCAAAGGCCAAGGCCCCACTCAAATGTCCAGGTGAAGGCCCATACCTATATGTTCCATCACCCATCTGTCTCCTGAAACAACTCAAATGCAAGGATGCCTCTTCAGAGCATGACTGAATGTCCAGTATCATGACACCAGACACAAAATCCAGGCAGCAAGAGTCATCATCATAAGAATAAAGCCTGATTCGCCCCATTCCTATCCAAGTCTCCAGGAACCCCATAGGGCAGCCTAAGTTTAATTTCCAGGGCACCATTTTTCATCCATACACCCTCTCTTATGATTTTTATTACTGTGGGTTTTTTATTACATTCTCAGCCTCTTGTGCACCAGCTTTAATTTTGTATCAAAAGCCAGGTCACATTTTTAGAGCACTAGAACTGCTGTTTATGCCCAGATACATGAAAACCTAATGCACATCTAGAATTATCCACACACAAAACACATATTAAGTTGAAATAAGCAAGAAAAGTAGTAGCACCTTTTAGACTTGCCTATCAAAAAAATGTTAAGTTCATAAATTACCATTCTGATTTTTGCATTTCAGCACCTTAATCACTTTGTGACTACTATATGCTGACAGATGATAGCTTTGAAGGAAAGGTTTGAATGAATTTCTATCTTTCAAATTCATAGGACAGATGTGGCTTCTTTCAATTATCTCCCAGTGTGCTCACCACAAAAAACCAAATGCAGTATTCATTCACAAGTAGTAAACAACGGCCCAAGCTAACAATCCATTTTAACTCAGAAGCTGCTCTAAACAATGATTTTTCTCCCACAGTCATCTATTTCATTCAGTTCCTAGGGCTTCTGAATAAAGTGTACATAGCCTTTAGGATTGGCAGCTTACTTTACATGGTCACACTAAGATGACAAAACCTTGTGGTACACTGTAGTATATAGTATGTACCTTTTGACACTACCTCAAACTTACAGAAAAAATTTTGGTACATTTGCATCAAGTAGAAACAAGAACATTGCCATGGATTCAAGGATATTGCTGCTGAAAATTCCAAGACCACCTCTTGATGGTATACACTATATTAGAAAAGCCAGACAGTAATAATACAGTAGCTGGAAGCTTGTTAAAAAATGAACACACATACATAAAAAACAGAAGTAAACACAGAATTAAGATAATTATTGCTGAATCTGAGTCTGAAGGCATATATGCAGCAAGCAAACTGTACCAATATAAAAAAATAAAGGAATAAACCACAAGGCTTAAAACTCCACATCCTTCTACTTCCTAGTATCTTTGACCTTGAGGAGTAACTGAAGAGTCAGTTCTGTAAAGCAAAAATCAAGTAGCTGCACCAAAACATCTGTACAGAATTTCTTTTCATATTAGCATGTAGCAAAATGCTTTCAAGTTAGTGGGACAGGAAAATTTGCAAAGGGATTCAGGATCACAAGGAAGAGCAGGAATAATTTCTCCTCAAGAATCTGGAAGGTTAGAAATTGAGAAACATCAGCCTGCATGACATGAAGAAAGGGAAAGGTAAAAACAAAACCTTGCCTAGAGTAGCAAAGATAGAAATACCATTTCCCAGTGTTCAAGAACTTCCTTACACTCACCGCACCAACATCTTTCTGTGCATTTTTTATGCCATCATCATCTTCCAGTCTCTCCTCTTCTTCCTCCTCAAACAAGCTTAAAACTTTCTTAGCTTGGCTCTTCACATCTTTCTCCAGAGCTGGTGGTGATGTTGCAAACAGATCTGAACTGCCAGCTGGCTCTGAAGATATTACTGCAAAAGGCTCCACCAAAGAAGAAAAAAGTAACATCAGTCTGTTATTTATTTCAGGTTTGCCCAAAAACCCTGCTAAGCTTTCTTGGGTTAAATACCAGCAGTGGCCAGAGTCCATTGCCAACCAGGCAACTGTATTCAACTCATTTTTCCCAAGCAGACAGAATAGCAATATGCAGGTTAGCAAGACACAGTTGATAAAGAAAAGAACACACATTTCAGCTCTGAAAAGAAGACAAATTTCATCCTGTACCCTACCCTGTGGCACTATTGATAAGCAGCTTCCCGCATAAAGTTTTCGCCTCATCTCTATGTCAGGTTGCACCACAAGGCTGCACTAAGCAGCTTTGCCACTGTCACTGAGTTACCTAGCTCACACCACTCGGGATACTTTAGAGTGAACAGCACTACCTGAACCTTACATGTGCTCAGGAAAAGTGCAAAGAGTAAGAACTACAATGGAAATTCATCAGCTGATAATTCCTCAACAATCACTCAGTAAGACTGTGCCCAGGATCAGTTCTGCTGAAGCTTCTGCAATAATACACTCAACAATACATATCAATACTGTTCTGTAACAGTACTGCCCAGCAGAAATTCACAATCCTGAATGCCCTAGCTACCAGAATAACACTTACCACTTTATAAATCATCAGACATTATGGTAAAATAAAGTTACTGGGTGTGAAGAAAAGTCTATACATTATTACAGGCTATGTTTTAAGGGAAAGCTCTGTTCATGTAAATGAAGATTACCCAACCCACTCTGGAGGGAAAAGTGAAAGAGATTCTGCCTACCTCCTTCCCCCCAAAACTCTCAATCCCTCTCAAGGACATCAGTTAGGAAACAACTTTTAAATGCCATTTAATCAATTTGCTGTTTGACTGACAAGTGATTTTGCTAAATGGAGACAGAGTTAGCCTTTCCTCCAATCCAGAAAAATATTTCTGTGCCAGAGCAGCACTGTTAGATTGTGGTGTTTTTTAAACTGAATCTTTATCAAACTTCAGATTAATGTAAGGAAATCCCTCACTTTTTCCTTTGTTTGCTGCCCTGCAACATCTGTTCCTTGAGGCACAGGAGCTGCTCCAGGCTCTTCTGAACACCACAACGTATCTTCTACCACGTTAGACTTCAGCGTTCTATCTGGAAGATCTTCCTTTTCCTCCTTTTCTTCTTCATTAAAGGTAGGTGGTGCTTGTGCTGGTTTTACTTTCTCCTGCAAAATTAGGAGAATGTTGGTGACACAGAATTGGTGTTATATATAAAAAGCATATGCTGCTGTGGGATAGCAGTCTCAGTTTGCCTTCTGCAGAGGTCTAGGACACTGGCAACATACTTGACTTTTCCTAATTTCCTCCCATGGGACATTCTGGTTTCTGACTTTTAATTTCTAGTATTATAGGGTTTTGAATCTGATTGAAGCGTGCCAGGAAGCACATGTACAGGAATCCCCACTACAGATACAGCTTAATTAAACCCTTGCATCTCCTGCTCTCAACTCCAAAGCACAACCAGACAGGCAGTACATCATGGGCTAAGCTTGTAAGACAGAGGATGGCATGAGCACACGAAAGGGAGGGCCAGTAAGAAGCTTGTTTACACATCTGAATCAGCTTGGGTAAGGTAACACAAAAGGTGAACCCTGGATACTGAGTCAGCAGTAAGCTGTTTGTTCCTTTTAGTGTTATTTAATGGTTGAGAGCTTTCAAAACATCCTTAGGAAGGGCTTTTAGCATAAACCAAACAAATTTAGGGTAAGTGGTCAAGAAAATTTTGAAGTCTCTATTAGGCTAACAGTAGTAAGAGTGTACATGCAAGAGTTCAGCCTTCCCTGTTCCCATTCCCAATTTGCTAGTTACCATTGTGTAAAATAAGTTAGACTTATATCAGTACCTAACAATGAAGACAGACTGTAAAAAGCCTAGGTGTTCCATGCTAGTTTTAAAAGAACAGGGAGTTACCACTGCAGCCTTAGCAGTTGAAGGAAGTAGCGTTGACTGGGAGCTGAAGAATGATTCTCCATTAATAGCATCATCTTCAAATAACAGTGATGGCTTCTGCAGCTTTCTTTGGCTGCAGCAAGAGAGAGGAGAGAAGAAAGTAGAAGATTCAGTGGCCATGCACTGCATCTGTTTAAAAGCATCACTTAGGACCAGCATTTGCAGCAAGTGTTCCCAGATACAGCACGCGGCTTTCTCACTGTCTCAACAATTCTACCACCCTCTTTCTTGTCTGCAAAGCTTTCTCCAGAAGTGGAGATAAAAAAAGGTAAAGAGGATTTTATATTACAGGCATAGAAATGGAAAGGCCAGTTCAGTGGTGGCAAGGAGAATGACTTACCACAGACACAAAAGAGCCCAGCCCTGCCCTTTCCTACTCA
The DNA here is from genome assembly GCF_000691975.1 of Corvus brachyrhynchos. Classification (NCBI taxonomy): domain Eukaryota; kingdom Metazoa; phylum Chordata; class Aves; order Passeriformes; family Corvidae; genus Corvus; species Corvus brachyrhynchos. The sequence continues at coordinate 2,418,783 of NW_008236478.1, forward strand.
CACACCCCTACTTCCTCCTCAACAACAGTACGAGGAACCAACACTTGCAATATGCCTGGGTCCATCTGGTTTTGAAAGGGCTGCTGGGCTGTTCTGAATAAATGCCTCCCCACTCCCCTCCCAGGACTGTCACCTCTCTTTAGTGATTGCAAATAAATCCTCCTCATCCTCTTCCTCAAAGAGGCTTGTTGTCTTCACATCTTTAGCCTGACTGACAGTGCTAGCTGGTTTTGCAGGGTCTTCTTTTCGGCCATCTTCAGAAGGAAGTTTAGCTGGCTTGGAGACATTCCAATGTTCCTTAAAAAGAAGAAACAAGTTTTCTTTTGTGTTGGTCAAAGCCACTTTGCAATCTTCATAAGGAACACTTCATCATCTTGGCAGTCCTTTCATCTCTCTACTAGTTTACTTAACTGCCTGCATTTTAGCCACTGTAATCTGACGTTGCTCAGGCTTCGCAGAAGGCCTGGTCACCGTTTGACACACAGTCTTAATCCAGCAGAACAGGATACACACGCTTTGTTACAGCTGCTCTTGACAACTGAGGTCACAAGAGTAGGGTCACTCAGTAGAACCTGACTGGAGCCACTTAAACAGCAAGTTTGATGTAAGGGAAAAAACAAGAAAAAAAGAAAAAACCAACCACACAAGACACCTCATTACTAGAGTCCTCTACGCTGCACTTCCTTCCTTCACAGTACTTCTCCCCCAGGCACCCACCTCCTCCCACAGCTACCATTTATTCAAGCCTACACACTAAACAAGATACTTCTGTCCTGTTTGTTTTGCTATTTCCAGCATTTCAAGTGGTTTTCCCCAGTTTCCCACCTTTGTTTGTCCTGTTTCTGAAAGGGACTACAGGCATGATAAAGTTTGAACTTGGTTTATTCTATATTAAGATAAAAATGCATCTAAAGATATTACGTTGTCGACTAAACAAGCAATTCCAGGACAAGTAATAAAGTCTATGCAACAGAGTAATTTTGAGAGTTAGGAGGACTAAAAAGACTCTGGATCCTATTCATATGAGCTAATTCAGAGATTTTCCAGACAAGTTTTTAATTTACTTAGTGTCTCTGGCTTTCATTTAAGATGAAGGACAATACCTAGTCCATCCCTAGAAGATGGCTGCTCTATGGGAAGCCTTATTATTTATGTATCATTTTCCCATCCCTAGATTTAAAAAAAACCAAAACAGCCAAACAAAACAAACAAACAGAAACAACAAAAAAACCCCACCAAAACTTAAGCAAATAAAAATTCCAATACACAAAACCACATACAAAAGAAACCCACCCCAAAACCCTAAAAAAAGAAAATCTCAGCACTTATCTATTCTAGAACTGCTAAACTTTCCTTACAGAATTTAAAGCAGTAAGAACAAACTTATTTTTCCCTTTTAGTGTTTTTAAGTCAGATTTGTTGGCAACAGTCTCCATTTGCTATCAGACTTTCTATATATTACATTGAAAATGCTGATTTTCTTTTCCACATGACTTCTATTAGCTAGATCCTTTAAAAATTTGGATCAAGGATCAGCCTCCTTAGCTGCAAACAAATCAAAGGATTGGGGTAGGCATGGCATGTGGACACAGCAGAGTTGGTCTGTGGTTCCCTTTTCAGAAGTTTTATGCTTTGCTCAGCATAAAGCCTAGTAACCACTTTCAACAAAATCTCACTCCTCAGTACCTCCTCATCACTGCTGAACAATAAGCTGGAGGCTTTCTTGAGAGGCCCTGACTGTTTTGCTCTCTCTTCTGAGGGCTTTTCCTGGTGCTTCTTGGCAGGTCCCACACCAAAGAGATCCTTAAAAAAAAAAATTATAAAAAAATCAAAAGCTAAAGCCACAATGAAAAGCTCATTGAGCAGTCATCAGCACATCCACTTCTCATATAAGTAGGATAGAGAAATGGTGTTTCTTGAAGACAGCTTTAAGTTTAACACCATATTCTGGTACAAGGAATTCTACACATGCAGCATTTGATAGACCAGAAACCTTTAAGCACATAGCCTGGTTCTGGCCCACAGATTCTCCACGACAAGACTTGATCAGCAGCCAAAATCCACCATTCAGCAATTCTGTAGCACAGCAGCCAACACAATGGGGCACTGTTTGTAACCCATATAACGAAATGGAGAATGAATCCTATTCTGAGGACAGGCATTAAGCAAGCTGAACAACTACCACTGGGTAAAAAGATTAAAAAAGCACACACTAATTCAAATTTTTTAATGTTTCTTACACAAACTTGTGCTCTGACCTCAGTTTCCATGCTAGCAGTCACAATTCTTACCCAGCGAAGAGTGAGAAAAAAGGAATTCAACAGCCATGACACAAGAGAAGCAAGAAGTCATCCATGTGACAAGTACCACAGGTTTAGGATAAAACAGCTTCTTGCAGCTCGTATTTGTTCTGCTCAGTGTTCTCTACTCCTATCAGTCACACAGATAACATCCTTCATATTTAGGTCCAGAGGTGAAATGCACTGACTGCAAACTACGAAGAAGACCCCAAGAACTTGCAAGACTCTCCACTCCCTCCCTCCACCACAGTGCTGTCCACATGCTCAGAACTGCTGCACAATACAAGATCAATTTAGTGCTCCATTTGCAAGCCCAGTGTTGTAAACTTCTGAATATTTCCTGCTGCATTTGCAACAGCCTGTGCAGGTAGGTTCCCACACAAAGGCAGTATTGGGAAATGGTACATACCTCTTCATCGTCATCAAACAAGGAAAGTGGAGCTTTTGTCATGGACTTGCTGGTGGGGAGAGATGTAGCTTTGGACTTCACAGGTTTACTTGATGAAAACAAATCCTGTGCAAACCAAAGAAATGTCACTTTGCAAAGCAAGGCTATACATTTAAGAACTCTAAAGGGGTCATTCATGTTTTTCCTTATGAAAAAAGATGTTTAGAATGCCTATGAAGTAGTGAATGCCTTATCTGATGTACCAATCACTTGCAACTGCACAGTGATTTTCCTCGTTTTAGCAGGTTAATTGCTAGCTGAAAGCCAAAAACCCAAAATGAAACATATGCAGTCTTTAATGATTCTTATTCTTCATTTGCTGCTCCTTCCTATCTCCAGGCTTTTAATTTATGCCTGTGTGTACCACAAATGTTTAACTCTCTAAAGACAGGGAAAACAATCACAGAGCTTTCACTCTTGGAGCAAGAAGGCACTTTCAGAATGGCTGGGAGTAGGTGAATGGATGTCAGGTTTCCCAGTCCTATGAAACGCCTAAAGAGTCCCCAGATACAAGTGGACTGAAGTCAGGATGACTCAGATCCCAAGGATTTCTGTCGGGATTTTCTGTAGGGATTTCTTAAATACTCACTTCAGAATCCTCCTCATCAGAGAAAAGACCCCTCTGTTTTCTTGGAGGCGTTTCAGATAAAGGCTTGAAGTCCTCACGTGAAGATGGCTGACTCTTTAGGACAAACAAAGACACTGCATCAGCACTCATTTAGACTCAGTAAGGTCTGGCACATGATATGACACATTTTTTGCAGTAGCCAGCAGGGGGCATGGCCAGGACCCAGAAGTTATTCTACACCACCTCGGATCATAGCTGGGGATGGGGGGAAGGGAGTCTCTTCCAGGGAGAAGGGCTCCTCTTCAGAGTCAGCTCAGCGTGGCAGAGGCAGCGGAATCATTTGCCTCTTTTTTGTACCTTCTGTCATTAATATTGCTGCTGTTACTGTCTGCTCTCTTATCTCATTGCTCTGTCAAGGAAATTGGTTTTATCTCAACCCCTGATCTTTACCTTTTGGCTTCCAACTCTCCTCTCCAACCTTCCACAGGGAGAGAGGGGTGGTGGGAGTGAGCAGCAGCGTCGTTTCAGTGGGGGCACTAAACTGGGAAGTACCTTTCCTAAACCATGACAGATCTCTGCAAAGAGGCATACTGATGGCAAAATCCCAGCAGCTGAAGGGACAGAACACAAGCTTGTCACCCATGGGCAGAAGTCCAAAACTCATGTGCTGAACAAGTTTTTCACATGCAGCCAGAACTACAAACAAGTGACTTGCAGCTCTTACCATAGGCCTCCTCTGCCACACCATCCTTCTCAGCAGAAGAATGTATGCAGCAACTCATGCCAGGCCTCGTGAGCTAAAGGAAAATTTCTTTTAACAAGCTGTGTTTCATAAAGGAAGAGGGCAGTTTGTGCCAGCCATCATTTCCTGCATTATCACAGCACATCCCCAGCCTGCCACCAGCTATATTGCCATTAAACTTAGAACAATCCCAGACCCAAGCACTACTGTCATAAAGCTTGGAGTATAAAACAGCCCTCTCTTCCTGACTGAGCAGGAGGGGTGCTGCTGAATCAGTTCTCATCCTCTTCTCCAGGAAAGCCAAGTGCTATGAGATCCCTCCCATCACTGCTCCTGCTTCATTGACCATGGATACTCTTGCACTGCAGCAGAAATAGAAGCTGGCTTTGGCCCCTGTGTTCAGGTGCTTCTCATAGGACGATATGGAGAAAGTGCTACAGCAATTTACATTAGACATCCCCAGCACTGTACACTTCTCAGTCCAGAGGGGAGAAGAGTCACTGCAACTAATTATGTTCAAATACTTATTGGACACAAAGTAAGTATAAAATAAGTATATACAGTATCTACCACAGAAACAAAGAGCATTACTACTTTCCTCAAGGTACTATTCTGAAAGTGGAGTGGGTATTAGGAGGTTCTTGTAACTCTCTCTACATATGTGCTCAGGACCACATTTAGAACTTTCTACAACTTAGGAGTTTGCAGCTGAAAAACAGTTTTCTAAACACTGAAAGTTTTGTATATGCTTAGGTAGAACTGTGACACACACCCTCCTCTCCTGTAATACACACAAACAATGGGTTACCAGTTAAGTTGCTATCACTGGCTGGTGTAAGAGCAGACAGTCTCTGCAGCACAGAACTGTGACACCAAAGGAGCGTAACACCAGCTGGTTTCATTTCAGCCATGAACTTCATAAACATTTTTTATTATCAGAAGCTTCTCACTTTGCTCTCATTTCAATCCTGCCTTAATAAGATTCTTTCTATTATTGCCCACATAAATAAAAACCTCAAATAAACCCCAAGTTTAAAAGGCAAAAGGCATTTAGGGACCACTGAAGCATTAAATTATGGAAGACCCTATGAACCTAGTCCTGTATCATAAATATGTCACTTTCATAGTGTTGTACATGGAAAGACTACTTCAACTGCACTAGTAGCTTTTTCCTAAAACCTTAGCCATACAATCAATTTATATACCATTACCATTTTTTTCATGATTGCCTCCCTGTGGCTTTCTGTTTCTCTAGTTGTGCCAGCAACCACAGAAGGAATGGTAGGTTTCTCCTTGAATAAGTCACCTTCGTCATCATCATCAAATAGGTCAGCTGTGGACTTGACTACATAGAGACAAAACAAACAGGGAATGAGGAATACAGAGCAGGAGACGATACCAGAGTCTCAAAAGGTACCATACTGTTTAACAATGACCAACATCAGGAGCCTTCGAGAGAAAAATCCAGACAAGCTCTCAAAGTGAAACATCCCTAACCTGAAAGCACTGGTGACAGAATATGCAGGCAAGCAGCTGAGTCAGCTGCCACCTCTAAAGGCAGTGCTTTGTATTGGCTTAGCACAGGCCTAGAGCCTGCTAATAGGGAATGTTTGGCACAAAGATTCAAGGCTGTGTGAATAAAGCCTGCCCCAATTCAAGTCTAGACACTGCCCTAGTGGTAGAAGGAGCATTCCTAGAGAGAAAAGTCAGAGAGCATGTACAAACAAACCAGCACCACACCACTCTAATGAAAAGAAATACCAATGACAAAAAACCCCCTCCACAACAAAACACCCCAAACCAAACAAAAACACAGCCCCTCAAAACCCAAGCAGAAGTAGCAGTGATGAAGATTTGAATTCTATAATTCACTGGTTCCTACCAGTTTGAATTTTGATGACCTTCAGTATTTAATCTTTCACTACAAATGTTTAGAGGTACCTGGATCTGGAGGCTTTTTAGTTGCTTCCACAAAGAAGTCATCATCATCATCATCATCAAATAGAACAACTTTTCCAGGTTGTTTAGGAGTTTTTTCTGTGCTCTGTGCTGCAGATTTCTTGTCTTTTTCCCCAATTACAGTGGAACTAAACACATCACTTCCTCCTGCAGGTCAGATGGGGGCAGAAAAAAAATCAAAATAGCATTTCCAGAGTTAACAAAAGGCTGAACTTGTGCCATAGTAAGTAGCACCAGGCATAGTTTCCATCTCAGCAACTTTTAAGGCGCTCCTGCAACAATGCCACATCGAAAGCATTAGCTAGACACATTCTGATAAAGCCAAGTCACAGAAAGACACTCCCTCGTTCTCACTGCAGCCATTTCTTCCTCTAACCTGCTCATCATTGCTTCCCAAACCTACTCTAGTAGAGAATCCTACTAGTTCTAGTACACCACACCACTGTGGCCCAATAAAAGTGGTAAGGTGCTTGGGGAGAGGGAAGGACAGGTGACTGAGTTCTTCCCAGGAGCCGCACATGCCCTGTGAGCCCACCAGCAGTACTGCAGTATGAGGCTGGGTTTGGCTGTGAGATCCCTGAGCACACCAGATCTGGCAGTGATTAATTAAGAGTCAGCCAGAGCAACTGTTCCTTCTACAACTGCTGTGGAAATGTCCAGCCTCAGTGATAAGTGCATGATCATCTGCAAACCCTTCTAATGGTCTAAGCCTGCCTTTTTGCTTCTCATGTGTAGATGCTTGGAAATGAAACGGAGGTGGAGAGATACTTAAATGAAAGTTTGGCAAAAAGTAGAACAACTGCTATTTGGTTAAGTCAGCCGACTGCATAAATTCTGACCAGCAGCAGGTTATTATTAAAAAAAAGTGTATTATGCAATTACAAAGTGCCTCAGGATTGACAGGAATACAGCCACAAAATTTGGTTAATGACTAAGGATTCTTGAGTTCCTAAACAAACTGTTCACTGGAACAGCAAAGGAGCCTCAATCTTGGCTTTTCTCTGGTGACTTAAGCCCGTCTACAAGTTATTGAGAAGGAGCAACTAAACTCACTGCTTATGCAACAGTACATCCAAGAAAGAACAAAGGATAAAAAAATCCCACACATCAATCTGCTGTTTTAAACTCTGCTATTGAGTTTTACAATTATGTAGAAGTCCCATTGTTGACATATATCTTTGACCCTGGAGTAAAAAGGCTGTATTTGTGTACTTTCTACTCTACAAATCATGCTGACTGAGGGCTCAGTTAACTCAGTTTTAAAACAGACCTTTCTTAATAAAGGCCAAAACTTAAAATTCAGGTACCTCCATCAAGTGAAGAGCGTGCATGAATTTACTGACAGAAATCTTTGTCAGTAAATTCAAAAAGACTGGGGACATGTTTCTTTTCATTGATCAGCTTGGATTCTGATATGAAACAGAGATCTTAATACAATTCTTTTTTATTTTTAGCTCCAAGTTATAGATTTGGTCCTTCCCCATGTATGCAGATCCTCCTAATCAAAACCAGAAAAACAAGACTGGTCCAAACATAGGAACTTGATGTTTAAACTGTACTTCTGCTAACCCAAGGGAATATGATCAAACGTGAAATATCAAAATGCACTTCCTTCTCAGAGTACAGATGGAAGCTGTGACTGCATGCACAGCAGAATTAAACTGTATAATATCAATTGAAGTGACACATTCTTAAAAGTTCAGAGCACAACACTTGAAGCTGACAGTTGCTAATATCTGTCATCTGTGACACCTACCTTCAGAGCTCCTCCAGAATCTTTGATTATCCATTAAGCATGCTGCAGTTTAGGCTTAGCATGGTAGAAGCATCTGTATTTGTCATTAAGCATATGATCAAGCAATGCAGTGCTGCTGTATTTGGATAGTTCCTTCTTTAAAACCTCTGCAGTAGGTTTTAAAGAAAAGACCATTTTGTGCATGAAGCAATTGGCTATTGAATAAATCATACCTGGAAACAGAAATACTGCACCTGCAGGAACTTTCTTTAAGGACTTTGTAGAGGATGCTGAAATCATAGGAAGTACAATACAAATGGATGCACTTGTTTTATGCTGTCAAAGCCTTCAGAACTCTACCACAGAAAGAGGAATCCAAGAAGTTGTCTGAGCTGCTTTTTCTTTCTTAACAGCTCAGAACTCTTTACACATTCTTCTCAAACTTCTGGGCTTTTGCAAATATATGTAACAGTCTATTTTTCTTCCATTTAAACTCCACAGAACAGCTCTACTGCACTGAAGCTTATAAGCACATTACACATTTACACACAGCATTATTTACAACGGTTCACATTCATGCACTCAATACCACTTCAATACGATACATTCAAAATAAAATGAAAAAATGGCTTAGTCTCCTAACACATATCTGAAAATTCATCAAACACAGTGCTTCAGGAAAAGCTCTGCAATACAGAATATGTGCTCAGAGTCCTTAAGGGTCTAGATATGCACCTAGTGAGAAACTCATGTAAATTAATCTGCAAGAAGAAATCTTTGCTCCCCTCAAACCCACAACTGGATCCTGCAATATTCACTTGAGAAGCAGGAACCCAGAGCACGCAGAGAGCTCTGCCAACAGCAGTGACATCCTTTCAGCTCTAGGAGAGTAGGAGTGTGTAACAGATCATAGCGAACAAACACATGTAAAATTCAACACAGCTGTTCTCTATTAAGACTGGTGAGGAGAAGGGGCTTGCTCTACAATTGCTACACCAAGCTTTCTAGTTCCGGAACAAAACAGTCTAGCTGCTAGCAGCAATAAATCACAGCATAGACAAGACCACAGGAGGCAACTGCTGGTTCTTACCTTCACTTACTGGGACTCGCTCCTCTCTCTCTTTTGATTCTTCTCCTTTTGGTGCTTCAGCAAAAAGATCACTCTAATCATAGATGAAAATGCAAAGGGGGGGAAGTGGTGAATTTTTGTAGGAAATGACAGGTGCTGATTTTCCCATATTGAATGTCCACTTCTAAGCCAAGACAGAGGAGATAATCACCATTCCCATCTCAAAATGATGTCTGCAAATACAGACTTAAACCTAGGTACTCAACTGTTAACTTGAGTGTATACATTCAGAAAAGCAGCTCTCTTCTAAAATTGAATTTACTGATCACATCTGTTTGCTGAAGAGAAGGAATAACCTTTTATTTGCACATCTTCAAGGACTTACACTACTTAATCTACAGCTGGTTAGGTCCTGATTATACCCTTCTAAGCTTTCCTACTGAAGTTTATACAGTAAGGTTTGAGGGTCAGGTCAAGTATAAAAATACTCCTGAACTTCATGTGGATAAAATGAATGATTTACACTGCTACTAAGATGTTAAGATACCATAATGGTGCAGAGAAATATATTACAGCTCCAAAGCATTGCAGGACACTCACACAGAAGTTCTTGTGTTCAGGTTGCAGTGCCCTGTACCAATCTCCAACAATCACAGCCTGGATTTCCAGGAAACCTCCAGATCTTTTGGGTACTGACCACTTAAATTCTTGAAAGCCTCCCTCTTATGGGGATTGGGTATTAGAGGTTGCCTGCCTGGAGACTCAAAATGCATGGTCTTTGTATATAGCTTTGTAGAAGGAAGGCAAAACACTTCAGAAAGAGTAGGGGAGCGCAGGGGTGTGGCAGAGGTGTCAGTGATCAATTGCACATTTATCAGTTATTATTTGCCTGTTGCTCTGCTGTGCCTGCCTGCTGATACAGTGTGGCCTCCTCCAGTGCACAAGGTAAGTGAAGCTAAGTCACCTTTCTGAGACGTTTAACTTTAGATAACAGAAAACCAAGAACAGGCGTATGCAGGCAGGCAGCAATCACAGATCTGCTTGGCTGTCCTGTGTCTACACAGATGAGGAAAGTAGTCTTAGTAGTAAGTCACCAAGAGGCAACCAGTGATGGCTTCATCCAAATTTGCACTGACACAAAGCTGGCTTGCACTATCAGATTATTTTTCTTAATGTTCTTTTTAAGTTATTGTCTGCCACTTAAAAAAAAGAAAGAACTTTTTTTCAGTAAAGACTGTTTGAATGGAAAGCATTGCACAGAACTATCCCCTTCTCTACACACAAAGCCCCTGTTTGGTGCTTTTTGGCCATATTCTAGTAGATTGGGCATGGTAAGCTTGAGAAACATGAGGCCTCCTTCCAAATTTCAGTCTAATACCTCCTCAGCTCCAAGGAACACCCGACTTTTGTTCTAGTTGCAACAATGAACACAACATCCCCCAAAGGCAACAACCTGACTACTGTTCTGGACTAACCTTGACTGTCACCAGTATCAGCTGCATCAGAGACAATCATTTGCTTTATGCAGCTGTACTATCACACTCTTAAATCTTAAGCACCTTGACATCAGGTTTCTACACCCTTTCACATGCACGGTGGTAAAATAAGGTCAGAAGTGCACTTCACACCATTTCTTCCCCAAGTCAGCTCTAGGTAGCACAAGAGTAAACTTAGGGTGAACTTTTCTTGCCAACATAGGCATCACAGGAACTGTACAATAACTAGATGAAACAACACAGCATAACTGCAATAGGAAACTTTTAACAGTACAGAGAGAAACTCAGCAGCAGCAGTGTCCACACATGGTACGTGAAAAATAAAGTGTGAATGGCATCATTCAGGGCTCTCTTTCCTTTACACTTCTCTGACAATCAGAGAGAGAATGACAAAAATCAGTATTCTCATAGGCATTCGAATAGAAATCTCCTTATTTAAAATAAACAAACTGGATGGCATTTGGTTTACCACTACAGCTAAAAGTAAGGGGCTGATTAAGCTCTCCTGGAATTAGAATGTGTCTAATAACAGAGCTTGAACCACACTTGCATCTCTCATCAGCACCGCTGCAGAAGGGAGGACATTGTGCCAAGGTGAATATAAGTATGTCACTTGTGTAGTTCTGTTTCCCCACTGGAAAGCTATACTATTCCACAACACCTGAATATTACCAAGCAACAAAATGCCGTTTGCCTTCTCTGTCTTCCAGAGGGGCGAGTTTTTAGGGATCTTTTGGTTTGTTTTTAGAAGACGGAAACACTCCATTTTTATAATCTCCAGCATTCTCACCTCTTCATCATCAAAGAGGCCTGTTCCACCACTGAAGAGGCCACCCCTTGAACCAAACAGTGTGAAGTCCTCATCAGTCAGCTTAGGAGGCTTGAAGATATCGTCATCTTCATCTAGAAAGTACAAGACCTATGAGCTATGGTAAGACTGATCAAGTTTCAGGAAAGGGGATTAGAGACAACCTAAACAAAAATTGCTTTGGTTCCATCTGCTCTCTCTTACAAACACAAAATATACAGAGAAGCTGCTGAAGACAGGTTAGGCTGTGCAGTTGCTCCAGAAGGCCACGTTAAAGGAAGAACTCTCACTAAGCCTGTTTCCAGCCTTGTTTACATGCACATCACAACCTAGATTTGTTTACACACTCGCCTGGAAGGATGCCCACCGATACCCCACCCAGGTTCTACAGCAGAGGCTGTAGAATTTCTTAAGTGGTGTTTTACAATCCAGCCCACACTTCAGAAACAAGAGAGGAGGATATCCTACCATCCAATGGAACTCTGACTTCCTTCTTCTCTTTTGGGGTTTTCCTTGTATTGGTTTCTGATGACAGAGCTTTAAGAAGAAAGTTTCAATGAAAAATTAATCCACCTTTACTTACAGTCTGAGATCAATCTATGGCAAAAAGAACCTAAAAAAATAGCAAATCAAGTTGACCTTTGTGTTTTCATATGAATCAGCCTGATGAAGCAGTTCTATGAAATACAGTTTCTAAAACCAGTACCTAAAATTGTAATAGAATCATTCTGTCAGGCACTAGGGGTTCAACACAGTTGTCCACACACAGACTAGTGTCACCTGAGATGTCAGAAAGCAACACAGCATTCCAGACAGTACAGGTTCCACACCTTTGCAGAACCTCTGAGCATCTCAAATGGCTCCAGATTTATTACTGTCTTCATTCAGCTACCAAAAGCAAAGCCAGAGTTTCACCTCCTCTGGCCTTACCATCACAAGGTTATTTCAATGACTATAAGATTTCCCTGTAACTGAACAGGGTAAGTTGGTAGGTTTTATACTCTTGATATCCACAGACCTAGTTTGATTGTTTGAACTGTGCAAGAACACACACATACAGTTCTTGTCTGTTCATCTTCTCAATATTACAGGTCAACAGCAGGCCCACAAGCACTTGCCAACTCAACTTCAGCCAGCTATTTTCAACTGCTGCTTTGCTACAAGACTAAATATTTGAGGTCTCTCCCTTTGAAAGCAACACTAAGTAAATGCATTATTTAGTCTGAAATATCATGAATAACAGTAGTGAGGAAAAGTTCTTCAAAACAGTATAGTGAGGCCACAAAGAAAACAAACAACCCACACCACATGAAAACACCAATCTACTGCTTGAGATGTTTTCCACTGCAGAGCTCACAGAAAGACCACGGTGACCAGTGGCTTCCACACACTTCCTTGAAACAGGAGAAAGTATATGTGGTCAAACATGCAGAGGGAGAATCAGATTGCAGAGAAAACCTTTTCGGTAATGTGTGTTTTGAGAGTGACCTGTCTCATCTGAAAGCAATGTGTTTCCCACTATAACTCTCAGAGAATTCAAATTCAGTTCTCCGAGTTACGGCCAAAGAGTTTCTCAGAACACAACATAGTGTCTGCAGTTCCTCTTGTCAGGCTTTTATCTAATACATGTTCAAATAACAGATGTGTGTAACTTCATGTATTGTTACCCACAGCCTCCTGTCCTACACTTCCACGAGTCCCCCATTACTGCACAAGCACTCTTCAAAACTTAGGAGGTAACTTACACGAACGCTCTTCGTCCTGTCTGACTGGCACTTCTCCTTTGATTCGGGCTGCCAGCTCATCTGCAAATGATGTTGGCCTCTTCTTTTTCTGAGCAGCAGGGACAAATAACAGCATATTTCTTATATAAGATCCACTTAGCAACTTGATGCAATTGCAATTATAAATACTGTATTCCATGGCCTCACTTGTACAATATCTTGTCTAGACTTTGCCTGAAGCCCCCAGAAGAAGCAATACAGCTTTCTGTTAAGAAAGCAGAGATTAGGCATGCATCAAGAATAAAAAAAACCTCACGATTTCTAGTTCCTGATGAACACATAATTTTTAGTGTCACCTTGCTTCGTAACCAGGAGAAACAAAAGGCCTTCACCTCACAAAAATGCAACAGTCCATTTCTTAATGTTCTTGAAAGACAGCTTTGATACTTGCTTAAGGTGCAAGAATCCCCAGGTTTAAAGGGGTAAAGCCTGAACAATCATGTTAAAAGACCATTCAGGAGTTTTAGAGGTACTTTCTACAGGATTCCATTTCAGGTACTTGAGAGCTATCATTATAATCCCTCTAAGGTCAGATTTTTGATACAGGAAGTCAAATCCCCCTCTCCCAAAAGGCAACAATTACTCACAGGCTTTGTGCTTTCATCTAAGTCTCCATCCTCTTCATCCTCTTTTTCAGAGTCAAAGAGATCACAGCCATCATCATCATCTTCATCACTCATCTGGGCTATCCTCTAAAAAACAATTAATATTCTGTTTGCATACAAAACTACATCTGCTTAGCTAAAATATTCAAATCAAACTTACTGAAAGGATGGGAACAGCCAATTTGGGGTACTTCACAACTTTTGAAAGGTAAGGAAGGAGTGCCTCCAGCTCCAAGCAAGTTGCTGCATTCTCTAGCACACCCCACCCCTGTCTGCTGTTACTGAATGCTGCGACTGAGGACACAAAGGCTCCCCTCACAAGGAGTGTACCATTACCATACACAAACTAAAGACCTGGTATTTAGTCTTAACACAGAAACACTGTGATCAACCAGTAAAAAATTTTATCATCTTGCACTGTCCTTAGGGTGGACAGCAGAATGACAGACAGTACATGCTCACATCTTGGTTTCAGTCATGTCAATAAGAGAGTGAAAAAGATTAAGTGAACTGGATGAAAGTTGGGGGCTGGCACAGGCAAGGGCCCAGAAGTGAACTAAACCACCAATAACACAAAGATACTTGCTTGTCTTAAAATACATCAGGCATACAAAGTTACCCTATGAAGGTCAGCTTAAAGGAACATCTGAGTGCTTTAGCAACACTGTTTTATTAATACGTAGATTTAATAATGGTTGCTTTTTGCAACATTGCTCTTTTGACATTAAATCATGTCAGATTGAAAATCCCCATATAAGTCTGTTGCAGTGGCACATCTAAACATGGATAAGATTCCTTCTTCTAAAACCAATTACTAAAGTCAGGCTTGAATTTTTCCATCTCAATATTTCTTTTCCCTTCTCATTCATTATCCAAATGGATATACTGTTCAAATATTTAATACTGTTCGCATCCCTGATTTCATGTCATACCCAAACGGTACTGTTCCTTGCCTCCTGAACAGCAAGTTTAGAATTTTAATTACAGAACCAAATAAACCCACAGAAGCCTAGTTTTCCTGGGGTAGATTCTTTGAACTCTCTGATCTCCCAAGTAATTTCTGAGGAAAACACGTTATCAGGCAATGCCATCCCACATAGGCTCTGCAACTAATGACAGCTTGCAAGCATGTCTTTAAGCCTAACCCAGGTTCATTTTCAGAACACAGTGCTATCTGGCCAGGACCTTCCCATAAAAAGTTATAAAAATCAGGCTTAGCAAAGCTGCTAATAGTTAATTGTCTAGAGCTCTCATCTCCTTTTTCTTGCATCCTCCTGTGTCACAAGTGTAAAGTCTTTCAGGTATCTACCAGAGTGTTTGACCATACCGTCTTTTGGTCATCTTCACTAGGGTTTCCAAATTCTTCATCTGATTCCTGTAACACAAGGGACACAGAGGCAAGTATCACACATTACCTTGTTCAGTGGTTAAGGGAGAGGGGTCAGAAACTCTGAACTTGCTGAAGTTTGGACATTCAGGTCTCCTCACCATGATCTGACCAAGAAATTGTTCCCCCACTGCTGACCATTTTTACAAATGGAGCTCACTAGAAAGTCATTAATTCAGCAAAGACAGCAGGCTCCATGTGACTGCATCTGAGTAACTCAACAGGGATTTCACTTTAAGTGAGCAAAGACACCAAAAGCAAGCATCTCAGGAGAAAGGGATTGCTTCCACAGCACAGTTAGAAAGCAGAGACATCCCAGCCAAAGTAGGCAAAACATATCAGAAACTGATATTCCAATGCAGCAGATTTATGAGGCAAAGCCTGGAAGAGCATTACTTAAAGCTTTAAACTTGTTCCTGTCAGTCTCTATCCCATTCTTTGTAACTATAATTTACAACAGATTTGTTCTCCATAAATGCAATTCTTGATAAGAATCTGATTTGATTCACAAAATTAAATTAGAGTGGAATAAAACACTTCAGTTTGAAGTATTCTACTTTAATAACAGCTAGAGCCAATACCACATAAATGTTCCTCTGGAAAGCTGCAGAGGAAACCACTGCACAAGAACAATAACAGAAAGTATATTTATCACAACCAACACATGGAACAAACATTGTGCAGTAGTGTCTTAAGAGCCAATACGAAAAAGCAAGGTAGTTAATGGCCTCACAGGCAAAGACTGTTTGTGCAAAGCAGCTGGTACTTGCCACTTACCTCCTCATCCTTCTCTTCACTGTCAATTACACTTCCACGATCACTATCTACTGATCCTTCTAATTTAAATGGAAACAAAAAAGATCAGACAGAACAATGTGGTCACCATTTAAGCAACTTTAAAGACTCTGTGAAGGAAACTAAAATTCAAGTGGGTAGGCAGTGGTTTGAAAGAGCTTTGAAAGCTGATGAAATTTAAACACTTTGCATTTCTAATACACAAAGCACAAGTAACTGAGAAGTTACTGCTTTGTATACCGGAAAAGTGGTTGTTACAGCATGAAGAACATTTCTTTCCCCAGCTAATTACGGCTTGCATCTAAACATGCAGGAAGAACACTACACAGGATAACCAAAGTGGTGAGTTAAAACAGACAAAAATCTTGGATTAGAAACTAATTACTTGCATAGAAATAAAAGGTCATGCCAGCACATACCTTCACTAGAGAGATCTCCAAGGCCAACATCATCCTGTTCCATAAACTGCTGAGAGCCAATCAAGTAAGGTAAAGGTCTGTCAATATAGAGATCCTGGAAAGAGACAACATCAGGTCTTTCTGACATCTCTGAACAGCTCTACATGGCTGACAAAGATAGAAGTCTTACACCCCTTGTTTCAACTCGAGGAAAATACAAGCTTGTTTAGAGTCCCACCAAACATATGCTTCAAATCAACATACAACTGTGTGGGCCAGCTGAGGTTTATTCCTCTCAACACCGTCAAACAAAGTGGCTACTTCTACTTGTGTAGTCCCAACTTGTTTTCTACATGCCATCTAACAGAAGAATATCCTTGCAAAGACTTACAGGTATGACTCTCATCCCAAAACCTGGGATTTTTTAACTACTGGGACAGTAAAAACCACCCATAAAGATACAGTTTGTACCTAAAAAGCATGAAATTTGTATGTCCCACTCCCACACGGAATTGAGGCTTCCCCTTCCAAGTTCACTCCATTAAACTAACGTCCTTTAGGGTGCCATACCTTAATGTTAACCTAACTGCAAGACAAGCAGTCTACACAAAGAATAGCTCAGAAAGAGCAGTTCTTCAGATGCAATCATCAAATTCTATTTTTAGGTGACAGGTTTAGGTAACATCAACTTTACAATAACGCAGTGATACAGCTGACAGAAGCAAAGAGCAAGCCCAAGAAAGCAAAACAAACCCAGCAAAAACAGGTCTCTGTACCTTTGGCTCAAGTATCAGTTCCACTTTTTCATTACTTTCTTCCTCTTCTGAGTCAGAGTTGCCTGCTTTGATGTCTAGCTGTTCAAATGCACTGTCCAGAACCTGCAACCCATAATTCACTGCTTCTTGAATTTTAGGGATTAGATCAGCTTCCTTCTGTTCCCGCGTCTTTTCCTTTAGTAATAGAAAGAACAGATGTTCATTACACTTTACTTAAGACTCAATCTTACTACAACGCACATACGAAATGTTAATTTCAAATTAGCACAATGAAAGCTTTTTCACTATATGCATTAGAAGAACAATCAAAGTATTTTTTTTTGCTTAATTCATTTTCATCACTCCAGAAACAGAGATGTTTTAAACATCCACACCAGCACAGTATTGTTTTATTTGTGCTCCCAAACTATTAGGGGGACATTCAGGGTATAATACACCTAGATTGTAATACATATATACACATATATAAAGCTCTATGAGCTCTATTTATTCCTAGAATTATTCCAGTCAGGTTCTGCTTCCCCAATTCACTACCTACGAATCCAGTAAGGCAGCCCAAGGCCTTAATCCCCTTGCTGAAAAAACATGCATAACCACTTGAAAAATCAATGCATAAGTCTTGTCTGCTGGATACAGTACTGAGCTTGGGGAGGCCCTAACAGATGATCACACACTGTAGTAGCCTCCAGTGTTACTGTCAACTTTATGTCTGAATGACATACACTATCCAACAGAGAGACTTGAAGGAGAAAGGAAGGAGTTTGGTTTGTAAGCTGTAAATGTATGCAAAGCAAGTTTGAAAATGATAAGGTAGACAAGGGCTGGAAACATAGTGACAGCACTCAAGGCAGCTGAAGTTAACTACCTGCTCTGTTTTGTCTCCAACATCAGCTTTGGGAACAGGCTCTTCCACTTCTTCATCATATACTCTCTAAAAAGTCAAGCAAAATTAATTCATGTAAGAACAATGTACTACTACAGGGGCTAAATCACAGGTACCACCACAAAACACACCGTTAATACGTAATTAATTACACATTAATTCATTACACATTAAAAAAGGAAGCCATGGGTGATGTTAAGCACCTTCATGCACTGAAGTCTTCACACTGAAGATACCATAGGCAGCCTCTCAACGCAACTGAGGTAATTTAAGTCTGCCAACGTACTAACCTGAACATGTTAAAAAATGCACTGTTTTAACCCTCCCAACATAAAGCTATTCCAGACAGCTTCGGAGTGGAACCCATAGTTTACTTAGAGGCTGTCTATTTTCCTTTATTTTTCTGTCATTTAATAGCTTTCTTCCATACTCACAGAGACGGTTCACAACACCTCTCACATCCAGCTCTTTTAGCACTCTTTTGTAGGACCAGCTACAAGGAGACAAAGTGGAATAAAATATCTCCCTGGAACCTGCAAACCTAAATCCAAATTTCAAACACAGGTGCAGTTATCTCCTGGGAAGAGACAGATCTCTCACTAAACTGAGAATCAGAAATGAAGACCTATTTCTGTGCACTTAAATTTGGCAACAAACAGCTGTAAGCACATGAGATTTAAAACATTTGGTACAAACTGTTCTCAGCAGAATCATTTTGCTGAACAGCCAAGCTAGGTCAGAAGAGACACTGCAGCTCTGAAAAAACCCACTACCACCAAAAAACCCCCACAATACAAATCCAGTTTTTTATCTTTTCCTCTGCCACCATCTTTCCAATAATAATGCCACGATGAGGCACGTATGGCCTGAAATAATGCTGATCAAAACAAAATACCTGATAAAACTCATGGTGCCAAGAAACCCTGCAAAAATCTGAAATACTGTTAAAGCTCTCCACCTTAATTAGACACGTGCCTCTAGTGCTACAATGTTGCAACAGGCTTTCAAGTCTAGCTTTATTTTTCAAAACAGAGATATCTACAAAGTGGCAACATTAACCAGAAAATATGATCATCATGACCACACCTAGCGGACAACTGCCTGCAGGCCAACACCTTTAACACCAAATGCTTTTTGAGTAAAATAACACCATTAGGCAAATTTAGAGCATTGTATTACACTCCTCATATTTAGACAAGTAAGTGCGACAAATGCTACATTCATGCAACTTTTGAAGATAAACCAAGACATCCCAGAATTCCCAACTCATTCATAGTACTAAAACCAAAACTCTGACCTCAAGGTCATGTATTAGCAAGGAGAAGAAAGGTATCACTGAAAAGGCAAAGGGAACCTGCCAATATGGATAGTACATCACTCACAAGGGACTTAGGATATCCTTTAACAGAACACAATTAAAAGTCACTTCATCCCTAAATCAGCCTCAGACTTGCCAAAAAGCTAAATCACTTCTCCACACTACATTAAGAGACAATGACAATGTTTGAAGTACAAGTTTGATGTTGTACTAGAACACACTCACATTCTCTATGAACTGCGTGTTGGACAACATAAGAAAGTCATTGAAGACATTATGAAGGCGACAGTCTGTAGCTTTTGTTTCGTTAATCAATCCATCCACTTGTTTTTTGATTTCGTGTGTCCTGGAAATGGTCTGCTGAGAGAACTCTTGTAGAAAATGCAGAAGCTATTGACAAGAACAAAGGAAAGCAGTAGTCAGCAACCAACTCTTTTTCCTTCTGACACGGTTTATAAGACAGGCAGAACTGATCATACACTTCAACTGAGGACCAAAATACACACACTTTAGAGTGAAACTCTCCCACGCAAACACGTAAGACCAAGTCTCAGCCAATTCATTCCGCATCTCCGTTCGGGCCAACTCCTCATTTTAGTTTTCCTGCCCGGACCGGAGGTTAAAGCAACGAGAGAGCCACCGGGCTCCGGCAGGCTGCGTTCTTCCCGCGGCAGGCCCTTCCCGAGATCCCCGGCCGCTCCCCGGCCAGCGGGCGGCAGCACCGCCCCGCACAAAGGCCCCAAGCCCCGGGGAGGCCGCGGCCCGCGCACCCCTCCGGCGCCGGGCTCACGCCCGGGCCCG
>NW_008236478.1:2439235-2442690 GCF_000691975.1 Corvus brachyrhynchos
TTGTAAGGGCCATGTGCGGGGCGCGCCCTGCGCTACGCTGGGAACAAATTCGGGGATAGCAGGAGGGTCTGCAGCACATCATTCCCCACCGGAGCGCTGCAGCGGGGTCTGCTGATGCCCAGGCTTACAAATAAAATGAGACCTCTTCCTCCTATTTTTCTTACTGAAGTAAGTGAAAGGCTTACCTTAAGCCAAGTAAAATCTCCGTAGCTTTAGAATGGATAAGCCTTAGTAAACCCACGCCAGAACTGAGGATTTGCTAGAAGAAAACACACTAACATGAACAAATACACAGTGCAAATCGCCAAACTGGAATTCAGTTATTTATTCACTTCTTATCCCTAGGCCTTTAGAGGTAAAACACCCCCACTAATTTCCCCTTTTCTTGCTAATTTTTTTTCTAATGGAATAAAAAGCCTTGTCATACCACTGTATTTCCTATGATCTTTATTACAAGTGAATTCATGAGAAAGGAGATGACAATGAAATAACCTGTTCTTCCAGGTTGTAACTAAATAATCCATTGGCAATAATCAGACTTTATATTAGCACAGGGAGTTTATTTATTTATTGCCTTTGACTACATTGATACGACTCATGAGGAACCTGGGCATTGACTGATCTTACTAGAGTTCTCAAATAAGAAAAAACAGGCAAGATCTCCAAGTTCTTATATATTGATCCAATGGCTACATTCAGATACTGGAAATACATTGTTAGATAAGGGACACAGAAACTTCTAAAAGCAAAGTATCATAATATTCCTTTCAATTCTATTTTTCTGTGATTCTATGACAAGATACCATTACCAAACTGGCTCAGACCTTCAAACCTTCAAATGTAAAGAATTTTATTACACTGATAATGAAGCAGAAACTAACAAAGGACAAGTAGAAAAATATTAACCTAGGCTGGTTTCACAATGTCATGAGCTAGATAGTTAAAAACCACAGATGGGATTAATACAAAATTATTCTCAAAGCCTTTTAGTGTTTTGCAGTAGTTTCTTCCTCCACAAGATTCCAACAACCAGAAAAGCTTGCCTTTAGTTACTTTCCATATTCACTGACACATGTAATTAAATCCTTTTTTGATAATGCAAAGCTCTACTTTCACAGAAATTTGTGCATTATAAAACATGAGATCTATGTGCTCTTTGTGGACTGGTGCTTCGAAATGTAGGGTCTTAGCATTGGGCAGCTTCAGGTCTGGGCATCTTGCAGATCAGTTTCCATAAAAAACCCGGCATGACAGCTACATAGAACCTGAATTAGGGGAAGCTGTTTATTTGTGATACATACACCAGTCTCTGAGCAGAGAGGACTATGAATGGCACAACAAAAATCTGCTTTCTAGAAGTCCCATACTAAACATTACAGACAGGGTTACAAAAAGCGTTTCATCCTAAAATTCCTTTTAGACAGAAATTTAGACAGGTTCCATTTAAAGTTTAGAGAAAAGATGGCAGCAAGAAAAATCACTTGCTCTTCCCCTCAGAACTCTAAATGATCATGTTACATAAAGGTATCAAAAATCACATGTCATCAGAGACTAATCTGCAGATTAAGAACCTGGACACATAAGACTGTACAGAGCTGAGTTCTCTGGTATCTGTGCTTAAACCCATGCCTTAGCACTTTGTTAAATTCACAAATATTTACAAGGTAAAGAGAATACCACAGCCAGCTTTCCCAATAGCTAACAGAAAGTAAACATGTTTTTATAACCTTAGAACAGGATGCAAATATAGAAAAAAGTCAAATTACAATTAAAAGTTAAGCTTCTGCGTCCCACGGGAAAGAACCCCAATACAATTTGTGCATTGTTCTTCATTTTCCCTGCCACTCCATGCTCTCATGCACAGTAGTGTGGTATGTCTTGGTTCAGAGGCAGAGAGATGTGGTTATTCAAGCCCTGCAATTACCAGAATTCTCCAGTCTCCAAGAGATGGTCCCAGCACCTGCATTATCTGCAGGCTGCAAAAAGTCTTGGTGACAAGCAAAGCCAGGGCTTGAAGATGCCTCAGACTGGTGCACAGTGTAGAAAGGAGTATCTATAGCTAGAAATAAGTACATGTGCTATCAGTGGATCAGCACAGGAGCCTGAAACCTCCAGGGAAACTTCCCCTTCTGCCTGGTGTTCATTGCTGGTTAATGCAATGACAGAACACACTGTTTGCCTATTGGTGTATTTATTCATTTCAGGGAATTAAAAATCAGCTTTCCTATAAATAATTAATTATAACTCATAATAATAAGAAATAAGCAGACTACCCATGTCACCTAAAAAGACCTTGCTATACTGAATCAAATGACTTACTGAATAAGTTGTGCAAGCAGTAAAAAAATAAACAGTCTGATAAATTCAGTTCAGGTAACTAGAAATTAGGGGACAAAATCAAAACCCACAGCAAAGAGCTAACCCTCTAAATGAACCTGGACTTGGGCACATGACTTCACTGGTTCATAGTTTGATCCTTCTTTGATCTGAAAAGTTAATCTCTGGTGGTAAAATCATGGGCTTGGAGAACAGGCATTACCCTGGAGTTCCTTGGTGAGGTGTAGGAATACCTGCTATGTGACGAATAGGGAAACTTGACTTCTGTGTTGTCTCTGGTTTCTGCATTCCTCTAGATAATAAGCTCTGAAACTTACAATCTCTGACACCTAAGGGAGACACCCAAAATCATGCATCAAGTCAGCATCAGTATGAAGAATTAAAAAAAGGCTTCTGAATCACAGCCCCATGGTGTTCTACTTTAGTCTTTAGCAGAACTTTGAAATGTGAAACTCATAGGACTAATGAAATAGTACTACCCTCCCACTTTTGTAAACAGATCAAGAAATTAAACTTCTCATATTAATTGATGTACCATAGTTGATAAAACAAGATAGAGCAAGGATGACTGCGAACTTATGGTCCAGGTTAGACCCAGGAAAGCCTTTCACCAAGCGTGTGCTTGAGAACAAAGAGTGGCTCCACTGCAGACAGTGGAACTATCCAGAGGGCTCAAACTAAGGATATATGTAAGTGCTTTCCTTGACCCAAGCCCTAAGATCTAATTTGAAGGCTGCAGAAGTTAATGGGAGTTTTCCAGCTTTCCTGAGTAGGTTCAAACCTTTTTAAGCTAAAGATTGTGTTTATATGGGAGGTTTAGTTATCTGTGTGATTTAATGTGCAAATATTTGTCTGCATGAGATATCTAAGTTCTATGGAATCAGGAGTGAACTTTGCAAAAAACTTATCCTCTCATTGACTATTAACCCACCATGAGGGCACCAGCTGTTTTTGATGGAAGGTGTAATGGTTTAGCATAGTTTAGGTTTTTAGTTAAAGAGGGCTCCATCAGTCATGGAAGTGATTCTCTTGCTAACAGGTGCTTACAGCTTCCTCCAGACCCAATAGAACCACAACTGGCTAGTTTGAATATTGGCAACTTTTTAAAGCCACTTAAG
>NW_008236478.1:2442887-2445600 GCF_000691975.1 Corvus brachyrhynchos
CGCCGGGCCAGGCCAGCCCTCACCCAGTGTGGCCGAAATTCATCTGAGGCCGCTGCCCGGCAAAGCTCAGGTGAGCAACAGCGATAAGCGAATTCCAGCTGCAAGGCCCGGGTGAGATTAACCCTTGTAGTGTTGTAAGTTTCCTCCAGGACAGGTGAAGCCTGCAGACATCAATCCTCTCCCAAGTCAGAGGAAAAGGAAAGGTGAAGGCACATGAAGAAAACACCATAAAGACACCAAAGTCAGTGAAGAAGGAAGAGCTGAAATCCTGAGGGAGGAGAAGGAGGAGATGCTTCAAGCTTAGAAGCTGAAATTCTGTTGTAAAGCTATGGTGGTGATGGACTGTGATATATCAGAGTACCCATTGTAATTTCATGAAAGCGTGGGGGGTGGAGCGTTCAAACTGCAATGGTGAGCAAAAGTACCTGTGCTGGCGTAAGCAAATGTTGAAGTAGCTGTGATTTGCTGAGAAGCTTGAACAGAGAGAGATGAAAGTGATG
The DNA here is from genome assembly GCF_000691975.1 of Corvus brachyrhynchos. Lineage (NCBI taxonomy): Eukaryota > Metazoa > Chordata > Aves > Passeriformes > Corvidae > Corvus > Corvus brachyrhynchos. The sequence continues at coordinate 2,443,388 of NW_008236478.1, forward strand.
AAGACCCTTGTTCCCAGGGAAGAAGAAGACCTCTGTTCCTAGAGATGAAGGTGCTCCCAGAGATGGGTGAAGAGAACGTTTGTTTCTGAACAGCTCAACCTTAAAATGGTACCCCATTAGCTCAAGATTGAACCCTCGAAAACAGTTGTGGGAAAGCTGTAAGACGAGGGAAGGGACTTTCACATGCGAGCAGAGAACCAAGCCGGGCGGCTGTCTCGCTGTGACATTGAAGCTACGAAAGAACTGTTTCTTGTGGAGATGTCTCCACAGCATGAGCAAGAGAGACTCCTCTCCCTAAGTGAACTGAAAAAAAGATTATTATAGAGGTGGTAAACTGACTGAAAAGATCTTAAGGGTTGTCTTTTTACACTGTCAGTTGGAGAAGGGAGAAAGGTGGAGGGAAGAGAAGTGTTCTAAAGGTTTAGTCTGACCTTTCTTTCTTTTAGGTCTGTAATAAACTTCTTTCTATTCTTTTAAGTTTTGTGCTTGCTTTGTTTTCTCCTAATTCTTATCTCACAGAAGGAAAATAAGTAAGTAATGGATATTTCGAACCAAACCACTACAGAAAGTAAGAACACCAAATGATAGAATGGTTTGGGTTGAAAGGGATTTTAAAGATCATCTAGTTCCAACCTCCTGCCATTGGCAGGGACACCTTCCACTAGGCCAGGTTGCTCAAAGCCCCATCCAGCCAGGCCTTAAACACTTCCAGGGATGGGACATCCGCAAGTTCTCTGGGCAACCTATTCCAGTGTCTCACCACCCTCACAGTAAAAAATTTCTTCATAATAACGTATCTTCTCATAATAACAACTCTAAACATGCCGTCTTTCACTTTAGAATCATTACCCCTTGTCCTGTCACTGCCCTCCTCATCTTTCCTATAATCTTAACAAAATTCCGCATGCTCTGGTGAAATTAGGGCAGTGCTATGAAAGCAATTACCCTTGGGAAAAAAAGTGTATTAAAAAGAAGAATTCACTGGAGATGTAGCCAGATCTAAGACTTTAGGTAGGGACTAAATTCTCTTAAAGCAAGATCTGAGTATCCTCAAGCAGGAGGTTCGAAGGCACCCAGTGTCAGCCTACCAGCAGACAGTCCGCAGCACAGCTGGCAGGGCTCTGGCATCTTTGTCAAGAAATCATTGGCAGAAGAATAAGGTGTTCTGCCTAACAAGCACTCTGAAAGCAAAACCAGTCTTGCTTTGAGGTGTCTATCAAAAAGCCACAAAAGGATTGCCATAAAACTTCCTGTTAAGCCAGGCTGACCTGGTAAGTAGCAAAGCCTGCACTTGGCAGGTGAAAGGGAGGGAACACTTTTACAGTGGTACAAGATATAGGATGGTGCACACCACCCATAGTTTCTCTACATTTGTATGAAAGCCTTATATCAAGAGATCTGGGAAAAGACAATCATCACTGAGAGAGTTTGCAAACAATACTTAATGTGCCAAATAATAACTGTCTGGTCACCTTAATGGTGAAATAAACTGTGCTTACTTAGTTCATGCTTTAGACTTTTTTTGGGGGGGGAGATTTTATCATTTTGAAGGAATAGGATTTTTAAACAACTGTGTAAAGTATAAAATTTGTATTAACAGCAGTGCCTGTGAGAAGAATTTAGGGATGGAAAGCACGTGTTTTCTATCTAGAACAATATGGTGCTTAAGACAGCTGATGAGGTGCCTGGATACATATACAGGAAAGGCATTATGTCCTTCATAGTATCTGAGGTTGTTTCCACAACACTTACAAGCTTTTATACCTCGTTCTATGTTCAGATTTGAAATGAGATACTGTCAGGTTTGAGACTGTGCAGAAATGGGTTACAGGAATGAAAATAAATCTGTGCTACAGAACTGAAGATGAAAACTGCTGTATTCACTTGAGAAAGGTTGTAAGCTGACTCAACACTTTGTAAACATGGACAAGAGGGAGACTTAGATGATAAAGTACTGTTATCTGCCATGCCAGAAGCAAAGGATGAGAAATGACATTTACTGAGTTTTCTCAATGAAAACATGACTATCATGAAATTGAACTTTTAAATGTAGTGATTACATCAGAAAAAAAAAGAAGCCAAGTGTTTAGTCTGAAGATTGAATGCTTACAAACTCTTCATTAATTATGTCTTTCTTACTAAAGAATTATCAAACCTGCATGGACTTCAGCTTTAGCATTTCCTCCAGAGAGGTCATGGAATTATGTTATGAT
>NW_008236478.1:2445616-2471939 GCF_000691975.1 Corvus brachyrhynchos
CTGAATTCTTTGGATTAAATTAATTATTATTAGTACGCAGCAATACATAGTGGACAGGAAAAAATGACAACTTTTCTTGCCACCATTGTAAAGTATATAACTGTGTTTAATTTAATCTAAGAAAAAAAGCATCAAATGATTTAGCTTATTTTTTCAGAGTCTTTAAACTTTAAAATCATAGGCTAAATTTACTGTAGCTGATAGTAAGTCACCCACAGAAATGAATTTTGAATTGCTTGGCAGCATCTGTAATGAAGTATTTTTAAATGTAGGTAGGCACACAGTCAGATATTGCTTCCTGAAAAGAGGTTGCAGAGCAAGAGAAAGCAGAATACTTGATTAGCACTCTGAAATTTATCACTTCTTGGGAAGTGCACATATAAAAGTGATCATATACTCTACTATGATTACTCAGGTCAAAGCCTGAACAGTTCCACAGGAGTAACAACAGGGTTTTGATTTGAGAGGAATTTTTTGTTTTGGTGGAGGAGAAGGAGAATGTTGTCATGGGATCCAGCTTCAATGTTAAGAGGTTCTGATCCTGGCAATGGCCAAGTACCTTCGGTTGCCTTTCAGTGCACAGCACCACAGCATTAACCATGAGTATGCAAAGATCTGGCAAAAGCTCCACTTGCTATTCATACCTAATGCACTAGTCAGCATGTTCCAGCCCACTGATAGCAGAAGGGATTTCACATGCATTTCTGCCCCACCTAAAAATCACCTAGCTGGATAATATTGTCTACAGCTTAGCTATCAATATTTGTATTCCATCAGAAAGGCATTTTTCCCTCATCATAATGCTTCCAAGGAATACAGAGTTCTGGACTCAACAATTTACCCAGGTCAGTGCTCTACAAAACCAAACATTTTCTCATTGCCAGCTGGAAAAATTTCAGAGATTTCTTTGGATATTACAAAAGAACTACATTTGCATTGAGCAGGCTTCCCCCTCCCCCCCCATTCCCCCATTTAGACTTGAATTGCACAACATAAAGGCACCATAAAATATTTGCTCTCTGATTCCACATAAAGCACTTCAGCTCTTCTGGAAACTTAGAGCTCTCTGGAAGCCAAGCATTCCACAATGGTAAGTCAAAAGTTTAGATTGGTTTGGGCTTTTTGTTAATGGGGATACAGATAGGTCCTTGCTTTAAAACTGCAACAGGAGAGCATTTAAGAGAATCACCTGGTTACACATTTTAAATGTGGCTAGATTGTATTTCAAACCTGCAAGATGCAAAGACAGGAAGGCACCTCTGTGAAGATTACTGTGAATTTTGTTCTTTGTATTGTAATTCTTTGCAAGAAACTGTACAGATTATCTGCTAGTCCTTCACTTGCTGTTATCCTTTCCTCAGAAATGTTTGTGAAAATACTCAGAGTTTTGCAAACATTTAGGACCATGCTTTTAAAGCTTATAAATATGAAATACAGTTTAAAACATGTCATTTTACAATGAAAAGAAGTGTATATCTTGTCTGTGTATTTTTTTCTGCTCTTCACTTTTGATCCCTCAAATGGTGCCCTGTTCCAGCTCTCCAAGCCTCTAAAGGTGTTTGCAGAATCTGAATCAAGAGTTGGGCAATGATAAATAGACCAACAAAGTCCTATGGCCTAGTTTTCCTGTAATTTGTGCTCACATAATCCCAAAGGTACAGACATTGGGGTATCTATGCCCCTGTTCCACAAGGAATTCCTCTACAGCTCTTCACTTTTGATCCCTCAAATGGTGCCCTGTTCTCCAAGCCTCTAAAGGTGTTTGCAGAACCTGAATCAAGAGTTGGGTAATGATAAATAGACCAACAAAGTCCTATGGCCTAGTTTTCCTGTAATTTGTGCTCACATAATCCCAAAGGTACAGACATCAAGTACTACCTTTGATGAGCATCGTAGGAATGGCCTGGGCTCTACAGAGAGGGCAGTAGTTTCTATATGTTGATTCATAAACAGGGGAGAAATTACCATCTGCTCTTTCTCTGCTTAAACTTTATTTCTAAGTTTCTGTTACTTAGCTGGAAAATCATTTAGTTGTTGCAGCATAAAGCTCATTCAGATACCTGATTGAACACCAGAGACTTCCCCTTACGTTTCTGTTTAGTTTCAGTGGAAGGTCTAAAAATTTGATCTTTAGAGAGAGGGGCATGCCCAAGCTCATCTGACTGGCATTTCCAGGAATGGCATGATAAGCAAAATGTTGGAGGAAAAACATTATAAAACATTAACAGAAGACAGTGCAACAAATGAAGGATTTTCTATAAAGACTTGAGTTACATATCATGGACCATCTGTGTTATTGTAAACACTTGACTCAGGCACTACAGAATAGCACACTTTAGGAGTTTTTCAGTCTTTCCCCTTAACTTCTCTCATTCTGGCTATGGTGCTCAGCATGACAATTGTCTCTATTCTAGCCTAAAGCCCCAGGAACTCCACATCATAGAACCACAATGAAAATGAAGCATTACACCCTTCCCAGACCACTCCATAAACCCTCCTCCTCCTTGCTTTCACTACACCATAAATGTCACTCAGTCCTATAAGAAAGCAGGACATCAAGGATTAAAATATCAAGGTTTTTTTCACAGCAGACAGAGGAGTTTCTCCTTGGCTCACCACCTGCCTAAGGCTCAGGATCTTTCAACGTCTTACGGCATTATGATTCAAGTAAGCCAAGGCAGACAGCAGCCCTGCCTAAACCCAAAACCTCTCACTGGTGTTTTAAACCCAGTTTCAAGCAGCAACAGTCTCAGTGATATCAACAGCTTCTGAAGTTTAGAACAGTAATTTGGAAAGACCTACTCATTTTAAAATCCTTTCATGTTAGTCTGCAAGTGCTATCAAGAAAATTTAAATAACTTCCGCCATTGCTTCTCAGTCTCTGGCTATTCCTAAACTTTTGCTTTGTCAGCTGGAGCAACCCATCCAAATAAACCTGTGCTCTCTCCTGCTTTTCCAGTCCCTCTACCCCAGTATAACAATCATTACAAAGCCATGTAGGCTTTTTGAAAAAAAGTTGTGGTTGTTCAACAGGTCCCAGGGGACATATCTGAAGCTCTCTTACCGAAGCTTAGCTGTTGCCCCCACTAGACAAAAGGAGGTGCATGCTGTGTCAAGTCCAAGCCTGTGTCTTCATGGTTTGACAAGATAGCTCAGGTGATGCTAAGTACAATGTACAGCACTCAAATTTTGCCCAAAGACACACATTTATCTCTCTCTTCTCTGCCCAGCCACCTATGTCCAAAAACCAACTGGAACAGATGTAGATCTGAGATCTCCTCTCCAATGCCAAATGTGACCAAGAGTTTGACAGGGCTTTCAAGTTTGTAATACTATTGAAGTTTTGTGTGATTTCTAGAGACGGGACTTTGGCAGGGAACGATGCTGTTGAGACGGTAATGTCATGCCATTTTGTATCTTCCCACGTAAATGAAAAAGCCATCAATGCAGGGAAATATCTGGAGTGTACTTTTCCACTATTTTCATGTACACATAAGGTTATTTCTAATTTTGATTCAGGTTCAGTGACAGCTTTCGAAAACAGAGCTAATCAATGTGGAATAAAATCCATGGCATGGGCTCTGTGTTTCTTTTACAGAAGAGCTTTCTGGCTTTCCTTATCGCAATGGGCGTCATAGTGACCCTGGGTGATGCATACTGCTGGTCTAAAATTCACAAGCCAGGGGAGGCCAAAAACGGTAAGAACAAGGAAGGTCCTGTCACCTGATTGCTCTGCAGTAGCTTGGCTCTGCATGGAGCTGCCAGGAAGGGCTCAAAATACAAGGGAGGGGGAAGACATTGGAAAGACACAAATAGGGGTTTCCAGCAGCAAGTTGCCGAAAGTAGGGGAAAAACAAATAACTGAGTATGGTTGCAGCAATATTATTGCTGTTGGTGGTAGGTTGCTATTGCTATGTGCTATTCCAGCACATAGAGCTCATTCAGGAGCTGACAGAGTAAAACCCCAATCCTTGTACTTTACTATTGCCTGGGAGAACATTTTCAGGAAAGCTGAAATAATTCTTAAACTCTTCAGCTTTTAGGTGAAGGCTTAAAGAACATGTTCTGTTTTGCTGCTGTCTTATGCAGGCTGTATGTTGAATGGAAAACTGTATCCCTTGGGACACATTGAGAGGACAGAAGATTGCTACAGATGCAGCTGCAGTGAAACTGAAATGAAATGCTGTTCCCTGTAAGTTTGAACTTCTTGGTACCATCACTGCCTGTAGGATGACCACAGCTTTCCATTACTGGGGATAAGTGAGTTTGTAAGGGCACGAGAGAGCCTTTTCTCGCCCATGTCACAGAGCTACTGAAAGCAACACATAGCACTTGATTGTTTGGATCCTTAGCTGTGTTTGCCATAGCTCATTTTCTGCTGACTGGGAATGGACACAAGCCTTTCCGGGCACATCCAGTTGGTGCTTGCCTTTAAGTTTTTAGGAACTTGTGAACCCATCTTCCACTGCAGTTAAGTCTTTCATTAGCTGAGAAAGTGGGGGTAGGAAGGAGTGACTTAAGTGAAGTTTCTCTAAAGAGCTTATGATGAACTGAATTCCTTTCCTGAGGTGCTTTTCTCCAGTGAATATGCTACCATAGAATGACAAGGCTCAGCTCTGAAGTATCTCTCCAACATTCTCCTTTCCTCCTCTTCTGCTTTCTCAAAGGTCCAAAACTGCTTGATTATGATCTTTGCCTTTGTTTAGGGGGCACAATCTATCAGGGAGCAGTCACCACATCTTATGCAAACTGGAAATAATGAAAAATTAATGGAAAAAAAGAGAAAAGATGCCAAGCCTGTGCTTATGTCACACTGCAGAGTGCTGTGCTAGAAATCCCTTTGCTAGTGCTGAGCATCCTGGTACATCTACACAGTTCAGTGCACAGGACATCATTTGAGGCTCTGGAAGCTGCAGCTGCATGGTAGTCAAGCTAGCTCAGCTGCCCTTAGCCATAGTTTCAGAGCTCTCTCACTCAGCAGTAGTCCAAGCTATAATCACTGAACTATTGAAACTTTTATTGCTCTCAAGCTAACATTTGCTTTCTCTTTGCCACTGACAGCTTTACTACTCCTGTTGCTTATGACAAAAAGAAATGTAAAGTTGTTTTCAACAAAGAGCACTGTGACTATGACGTGGTGCAGAAGGACGACCCCTCAAAGGAGTGTTTTGTCTATTCTCGTGTGGGCTAACACCTGCTCCAAACCTCTCTGCACTGTGGAATTCCTCTTCTTCCAACAGATGCTTTGCCATCACAGAGAAGCATGGTGACATGGGAAAATCTCATAAAAGAGAAGACTTCAGTAGCTCACTTCTAATCTCCTAATTGTTCTAATTCAGCTTACAAAATGCATAATCATATAAAGTGTCTCATTTCTGTCATCACTGCATTTGTTGACTACAATAAATTGAGATGAAACATCCATAAATGCTTCATACTGATGTTTTGTTTACTGCAGTGACATGGGGAAATGTCACCTTCTTTTAGAAAGAAATGCATTTGGCTCTCTACTCTGACATGCTGTGCACCAGTACCCTGGCACAAGCCACTGTCATGCTTTACAGGTTCTCTTCTAGCCAGGTGTCACAATCTGTTACCATTTTGAGGTGATGCAGTGTTTGGGACATGCTGTGCAATGGCTCCTACTCAGGGCACATAGGACACAACTGGCTGTAGGACTTTTGGTAACACCTGTACTGCTAACACCTCAGAAAAATCAGTGATGATGAGAGATCATCATCCTATTTCTCCCATTTTTTTCTCCTTATTTTCATCAATGAAATCACCCAAAACTGGCAGCGACTGTTCATCTCCATCACCCACTCTGACCAGCCCTGAAGTTTAAAGCAATGTTAAACTTTAAACTCTGACACTGTGACTTGTCCTCTGCCAAGCCCTGATCCTGAAAGTCTGCACACACTGTGCTGCTTTAGTGGTTCTTGTCCACTCTGAAAAAGAAATCTAGATCAGCCCCTGGAGACATGCTTCTTCATGGCAGCAGAGCTTGAGGTACTAATAATGCAGATTCCTTCTGTCTCCTCAGTATAACAATTCCCCACAATCACAGGGGAATGAAGTTCAGCTTAGAAATCAAATGTCCCATCTGGCAATGGCTAGTGTCCTAAATCTGCCCACATATATGAGACCAGACAACAAAAGCCTGTTAAATGCTGCTTCTACATGGAGCTCTCCACTCCAGAACTGGGTATTAAAAAACCACAACAGTCTGTAGTTAACTGTTCCATGGTTTGAAAAGAGACACACCTTCCAAAACAAGTGGTCTGTTTAATGAAGTTCCATAATCACAAGTCTGTTGTCTTGTGAAAGTATGAGGTTACACACAACTGAGCGTTCTTAGTGCAGGGATCCTCACTTGGCCCCAAAACAAGAGTCAATCTACATTTATCCAGCAGGGGTATTTCCTTCACAAGACAATTCACCTCAAGCTCTGTGAGCCATTATTAAAATCAGAAAGATTTAGTGTGGTGTATTTTCTCTGGCTTTGGTAATTTGCTTATGAGCTGTGTTTTAAGGCTTCTTAGACCTCCAAATAACATACCTCGGTCTGGGGAAAAAAATCCAAGGATTTTGCAGGCGCTGGTATTACATACTTCACCTTTTAAAGTTCTCTGTGCTGCACACTGGATATCAGTCAACAGCTCTGTGTTTCTCTACAACTGGTTCCTGTAAAGATGAAAAATGTGAGGGGCCAGAATAAAGAGGCAGCTCAGCTTTTTCCAGTATAGACATTTGCATATGCCTTTTAAAGATCTTACTCCCATTCACTGATTCCATCCTATCATTCTTCTAAAGGGAGCAAGTGAAAACAAACATTCTCATGTTGCTTAAGGTTCTAAAGTATGTTTTACCCAAAGGGGTTTCATATTCTGCAGGAGAGGAACAGTTTTGAAACTTGTCCTGAATGACTTTTGCTGTTTCATGCTAGCTCATGTCAAAACTACACAGAACACAACCTTAGCTGATACACCTGAAAGAATATTCTTGCTTACAGAAAAAACAGCCACAGCTTCATAGGGAAGTAATATTTTCAGCATGGAGGTCAAACACTTCCTCCCTAAGTAGCTCACAGAACTGTTTCTTGAGAAAATTTGGTTTTCAAAATTCATGTGTTTATTTAAATTTTATTTATAAAAAGAACAAATTTGATGAAAAACAAAAGTTGGAGTTTCCTGATGGAATACTTTTTAATTTGAGACATTGAGAAGTACAGACACCAAGATTAATATCCAGCTTGTTGTAACCTGGAACTCTGCCATGCAACATTGAAATGTTTCAGAATTCGAAATTTTTCCCTAGCAAAGCCTCTCAAGTTAAGTGAGGAAGTATTTCTTCTAAAATTTATGAAAATTAGTTTATTATCATATATCTTATTTTGGTGGAAGAGAAAGAGAAATGTTGTCATGGGATCCAGCTTCAGCTGAGGCCTCAATGTTAAGAGGTTCTGATCCTGGCAATGGCCAAGTACCTTCGGTTGCCTTTCAGTGCACAGCACCACAGCATTAACCATGAGTATGCAAAGATCTGGCAAAAGCTCCACTTGCTATTCATACCTAATGCACTAGTCAGCATGTTCCAGCCCACTGATAGCAGAAGGGATTTCACATGCATTTCTGCCCCACCTAAAAATCACCTAGCTGGATAATATTGTCTACAGCTTAGCTATCAATATTTGTATTCCATCAGAAAGGCATTTTTCCCTCATCATAATGCTTCCAAGGAATACAGAGTTCTGGACTCAACAATTTACCCAGGTCAGTGCTCTACAAAACCAAACATTTTCTCATTGCCAGCTGGAAAAATTTCAGAGATTTCTTTGGATATTACAAAAGAACTGCATTTGCATTGAGCAGGCTTCCCCCTCCCCCCCCATTCCCCCATTTAGACTGAATTGCACAACATAAAGGCACCATAAAATATTTGCTCTCTGATTCCACATAAAGCACTTCAGCTCTTCTGGAAACTTAGAGCTCTCTGGAAGCCAAGCATCCCACAATGGTAAGTCAAAGGTTTAGATTGGTTTGGGCTTTTTGTTAATGGGGATACAGATAGGTCCTTGCTTTAAAACTGCAACAGGAGAGCATTTAAGAGAATCACCTGGTTACACATTTTAAATGTGGCTAGATTGTATTTCAAACCTGCAAGATGCAAAGACAGGAAGGCACCTCTGTGAAGATTACTGTGAATTTTGTTCTTTGTATTGTAATTCTTTGCAAGAAACTGTACAGATTATCTGCTAGTCCTTCACTTGCTGTTATCCTTTCCTCAGAAATGTTTGTGAAAATACTCAGAGTTTTGCAAACATTTAGGACCATGCTTTTAAAGCTTATAAATATGAAATACAGTTTAAAACATGTCATTTTACAATGAAAAGAAGTGTATATCTTGTCTGTGTATTTTTTTCTGCTCTTCACTTTTGATCCCTCAAATGGTGCCCTGTTCCAGCTCTCCAAGCCTCTAAAGGTGTTTGCAGAATCTGAATCAAGAGTTGGGCAATGATAAATAGACCAACAAAGTCCTATGGCCTAGTTTTCCTGTAATTTGTGCTCACATAATCCCAAAGGTACAGACATCAAGTACTACCTTTGATGAGCATCGTAGGAATGGCCTGGGCTCTACAGAGAGGGCAGTAGTTTCTATAATATATGTTGATTCATAAACAGGGGAGAAATTACCATCTGCTTCTTTCTCTCTACAGAAGAGCTTTCTGGCTTTCCTTGTCGCAATGAGCATCATAGTGACCCTGGGTGATGCTTACTGCATTAATTTACTTCAAATTCCAGGGAGGCCATACAGAGGTAAGAACAAGGAAGGTCCTGTCACCTGATTGCTCTGCGGTAGCTTGGCTCTGCATGGAGCTGCCAGGAAGGGCTCAAAATACAAGGGAGGGGGAAGACATTGGAAAGACACAAATAGGGGTTTCCAGCAGCAAGTTGCCGAAAGTAGGGGAAAAACAAATAACTGAGTATGGTTGCAGCAATATTATTGCTGTTGGTGGTAGGTTGCTATTGCTATGTGCTATTCCAGCACATAGAGCTCATTCAGGAGCTGACAGAGTAAAACCCCAATCCTTGTACTTTACTATTGCCTGGGAGAACATTTTCAGGAAAGCTGAAATAATTCTTAAACTCTTCAGCTTTTAGGTGAAGGCTTAAAGAACATGTTCTGTTTTGCTGCTGTCTTATGCAGGCTGTATGCTGAATGGAAAACTGTATCCCTTGGGACACATTGAGAGGACAGAAGATTGCTACAGATGCAGCTGCAGTCGAACTGTAATGGAATGCTGTTCCCTGTAAGTTTGAACTTCTTGGTACCATCACTGCTTGTAGGATGACCACAGCTTTCCATTACTGGGGATAAGTGAGTTTGTAAGGGCATGAGTGAGCCTCTTCTCACCCATGTCACAGAGCTACTGAAAGCCCTTAAGCTAACATTTGCTTTCTCTTTGCCACTGACAGCTTTTTTACTCCTGTTTCTTATGACAAAGAGAAATGTGTAATAATTATCAACAGAAAGCTCTGTGACTATGATGTGGTGGAGAAGGATGACCCCTCAAAGCACTGTGCTCTCCAGGCCCGTGTGGGCTAACACCTGCTCCAAACCTCTCTGCACTGTGGAATTCCTCTTCTTCCAACAGATGCTTTGCCATCACAGAGAAGCATGGTGACATGGGAAAATCTCATAAAAGAGAAGACTTCAGTAGCTCACTTCTAATCTCCTAATTGTTCTAATTCAGTTTACAAAATGCATAATCAGATAAATTTTCTCATTTCTATCAAAAGGTCATATTCATGTTCTTAATATTAGTTGTTAAGACTTTGTGTTTTAAGTGATTTACAGTTGCTAAGTTAACTTTTAAATCAAGTAGGATTTCATTCTACTAGTTTCCTTTTTTGGACCTGTATTTATTTATTTTTAAATTAGAGCCTTATTACCTGTAAAGTTCCAAGAGTTTTTGTAGAATCTGGGTGCCAGTTTTCTTACAGATGAAGACGACTTTCTTAGTGCAAGAAGATTTCTGATTTGCTGAGAGCACCAGTAAAAGTGTGAATGACCAAAAAAAGAAATCTAGCACAGGCTTTGAATCTCATGAGAATATATTTTTTAAGGTTATGGGACTGGGAAGAACCAGCATATTTGATGGTTGTGATTAGCACATCCTTCCAAAAGTTATCTGTGGGTGGGGAAGCCCATCTTCCACTGCAAGGGCACCTCCTCCACCACTTGTACTTGAAGCAGAATCTGAACAGCTCAACACAAACAAGAGCTGACACTGGAGAAGAAAGAAAATTAATTCTGATGGGTTTACCAGGACAAGGAACATAGAGCCTTGGCCCAGAGGCTCCAGAGAACAGACTGTGTGAATTTACTGAGACCCAGAAATTCGGTATGTATAGATCCATATTATTATATATAGACTATTGCATATAGTCTATAAAAATAGACTTTTTAGTGTCAATGTGCAATTGTATTGGTTTTCCTATTACCAGAGTACCTGGCAATACCAAAACTGCCTTTCCTCCCCTCAGCCCCCCCTTCCCCCAATAAAACGAATTTAGCAATTATCTCCCTTGCTCTGAGTGGAGAAATGCTCAACAACACTGCCACAGGTAATTTTTACTGGTTTGGGATTTTTATTCATGAGATTATCCATCTGCAGGAAAGCAGGCTAACACATCTCTCATCCTCTGTTTTGAGCTCTTTTCATTATTTATGTACCACTAAAAATTAATGAAATGCGTAGGGTAGGAACAGGGGGGTACCAGTTCTGTTTTCCATCCTTCACGGCAATAAGACTAAAGAAAAACTTGTTGAATTTTGGTAACTTCCTCAGAAACCCCAACAGAACTTCCTCTCCAAATGAGAAATATTTTTGTGTTGGTAAGACACTGGAGAATAAGTTTTTGGCATTTTTATATCCACAGGTTATACCATACAAAATCCCCTTAGAAGCAACCCATTATTGTCAGAGTAAGTCCAAATTTCAGATTCTTAAGATTTTATAGCACTCAAATTCAATCTGTTGACATGTATATGATCAGAGAAACATGGCACTACCACAAATGTATTTAATCTGAAGCATATTTCACATTTTAAGGATTTCAAAAATAAAATGCTAGCTGTCATTTTGTGAAAAAAATTACATGAAATTTGTTGCATTTTCTACACCCTTTCAGGTGGCCATTCCTTTTTGCTTTCTCAAAGAGGGGGAGAGCAATTCTCCTGGCTCAAGTTTGCTGTCAGAAAGCGATAAATTACTTTCAAGAAGTATTCCAAGACATTGTGGGGGTTTTACTGCAGGATTTCCTGGGCTTACTTCTTCGCACCACTGCGTAGTGCATACTGTTATTACAACCTAAACAGCTCAAGTGTAATTGTTGTCTTTGCCGGACAGCAGAGCAGCTTCAGCTGAATCTTGGCCGCACTGGAGGGGGGAGCCGGGCCGCGCTGTCTGCACGCAGCAAGACTGGGGGGTAGGGGCCGCGGGTGGAGCAGGGCCCATCGGCTCCAGGATGGCCGTGTCCTGACCCGGGCCCGGCCCAAGAAGGTCCTGGCAGGGCTGCTGGGCTCCACATGGTCCCAGCCCAGTTACCAGTCCTCTGGCTGGAAGCAAGAGTGAGAGCTTCCTGGGGTTTGTCCATTCTTAAATGTGGATCACAGAGGTGGTCAAAATTCTAAGTGGCTTAAAAAATTGTCAATATTCAAACTAGCCAGTTGATAGGTTCTGTCAGGTCACAGAGGAAGCTGTAAGCAGCTCTTTGCAGGAAAATCCAGAGCTATGCTTGCTAACCCATGACAGTGTTGCTGATGAAAAAAAAAAGGTTTTAGGCTCATCTTATTATTATTTAATATTATAACTAAATATATAATGCAAAATAGTAATAGAACGAGCCCACAAAAATACAATAACATTTAAATTTCTAAGTAAACTATTCCAGACATACAATATTTCAAAGATGAATGGTAACATTTTTCCATAATAAAAGAAAACAAGCATATGCTTCTTGAAAATTACTTGTTTGATTTCCTGAACAACAGAAAACACATAAAGGAAAAAGAGTGAGAGCTTCCTGGGGTTTGTCCATTCTTAAATGTGGATCACAGAGGTGGTCAAAATTCTAAGTGGCTTAAAAAATTGTCAATATTCAAACTAGCCAGTTGATAGGTTCTGTCAGGTCACAGAGGAAGCTGTAAGCAGCTCTTTGCAGGAAAATCCAGAGCTATGCTTGCTAACCCATGACAGTAATTCTGGTGAAACCAGTCAGAGATGCAAGTCACAAAATCTCTCTTGGTGTTCTGTTCTAGTTGCTGCCCATCTCAGTCAGACAGGAAGGGTGTAGGACAAGAAATGGCAGGAAGCAGGATTTTACACACTACAGCAGAAAACAGCAAAGAAAAAAGAGAAGAGATCCCAAAAGCCAAGATATCCTTTGGATTTGGCTGAAGCATTCTGTGGTTGCCCTCCCCATCCCCATCTGAGTCCTGTAGCAATAACTTCCAACCATGGCTTTTAGTCTTCATGGAATCAGTAACTAACAGGTTTAGAAAATGGAGAAAAGCTCATGTTCTCTAAATAGAGCTGAAGTACATTGTAGGTGGGATATACACAAAATTAACTGAATTTCCCTAGAAATAAGTCCAAAGGATGCTGAACTAAGTAACTGGCGGTATAAAATTGAGGTTAAGCCTCCTTTCATTTTGTGCATGCATGTGCAGTTTGTGTTCAAGATGAAAGACCAGACAAATTTGCTACCACTTGGAGGACCAAAGGCATGCTTCCAGTGCCAACGTGGCCAGAGCAGGGTCCACTGTCGCACCGTGTAAGTTCCACAAAACCAGAGGCACTAGTGGATGGAACTACGGCAATGCTCCCACCTGCCACCCTTCCTATAGCTGATTCCTTAAGTCACGGCTCCACAAAAAGTCTTTTTCATAGACATACAGTCTTCATTTGCTTAATCAGCTGCAGGATCAAGATAAAAAGCTGTGTTTGGAGTCACTGTGGGTTTTTTAATTTGTGGAATAAACTTTTCTGTCATTTTTCTGGTTCACTGAGGATTTCTAAGATCTTTTTGGTACTACATACGTTGAGATGGAAGTTAGAAGTGCAGGATATTTGGCATTTCCCATAAGCTGGAGATACCTTTTTGGCTGAATCTGCCACTCCTATTCATTTTGATTTACTGCCTCTGGACTTTTATTCTTGCTGGTACAGCATCTGTGGCCACCTCCCTCAGCTCTACCCACATTTCAGAGATGGAGGTCTCCTCATTACAAACATGGCCTGGCATTTGTGGCTGGCTCTTTAGATCTTTTTGTCTGTCTCTGTGTCCCTTTCTTAGCACTGATCCTTCATCCTGGGGTCATGATCAGACAGGATTTTCCAGGCTAGCTGAGAAGTTATCCCATGTTTTAAAAAGACATTTGCACCAAGATGAAAAATTAAGTCTTTCTCATCCCGCTGAGACTGCATTGAATTAAAATTGAAATTGGACTCATGGATGGGGGCTTGGCTGCATATGGAAGAAGACTGGTGTGTTCAGATGAGAGAAGAAATGATATTATTGTCTCAAGCTTGGGTGTCCCATCTTGAATTGTGATCTCAATTCAAATTTCTTCTCTGCCACCTGTTACCTGGGACAAATCGCTTGCACTGCCTGTATACCTTGCTTATAAAAGTAATACAAATATTTGATTCTATGCTGGGAAAGATCTGAGAGCAAAGGCTTTGAGGTTTGTGGGTATATAAACCTCAGACTTAAGAAAAGTGTCCCCACCAAGATAAAACTTCCGTCTACCACCTTTACAATATGTTCTTGTGTAAACGGTGCACTGTATATTTCAGTGTTGTTTGCTTATGCCTTTCCTTAACACACTTGTCCTTTCTTACACACAAATGTGACAGACTTTAATAAAGTAAAGCCAAAGTACATTATACATAGCATTGTCAGTTTAATGTCAGGAAGAGTTTATTTGTAAAATCATGTTTACTTATGATCTGTGAGCTGATACACCTCATGCTTCCTCTTGTTTTTCCCCTCTCAATAGTGTTAAGAATCAACTTCCATCTCAACTACTGGTTTAAGTGACTGGATACACAAACTGCTGTAATGTGTCCTGCACTTACTCTCCCACAGAGAAAGCTGATCCCCTCTCAAGAACGTGAGAGTAGTACTGAAATGGTGGCCTAAGAAACAAGGTTCTTGGACTGCTTTCATTTTAGCGCACCTCTTCTAGCTTTTAGCTGTCCATAGATATTAGCTGATTTATTGGGCTGTTTTAATAACATTACTGCTCTGAAATCATGCTGTATTTCTGTCTGTTGAGTGCCTTGCACTAAAACACACAGAAAAACCCAGGCTGATCGTCTTGTATTACTCTGATTACCTCTGTTGTTATCAGTGAGATGCAACCAGAAACTCCAGCTGAAGAATGACTAGAGTAAAATAGCAAGCTAAATCTTCAAGAAAGTCTCCAAGACTTCTGCCTGCCTTAGGAAGAAAGAGGATACTCTATCTATCAGCATAAGTGGAAAGGAGGCACAGAAGTGACCAGAGCAATGATATTCTTAGAATGATTTTAGTAAGAAATTAACTGGTTGGGAAGCCAATGTAAGAGTTCAACAGAGCTACACCTGTTAGAGATACCTGTTTCCCACCCAAGCAGGGCACCTATCATCCTATACATGAACAACATGAAGAAATGTAATGTTATGTGGGTCACAAATGACCCCAATAATCAATACATGAATGGACTATCTGCATAGAGTTTGCTGCTGTGAGTGGTTTCAGCACCACAGCATTTTGTTAGGGTTTCTCTGAATTCACAGATCATGCAAAAGGCTTCTTCATTGTCCCTTAACACTGCCCAGGCTTAGGCAGGTCACTGTCTGCTATGGTCCAAAGAAAACTGCTTGCAAGTTCCCTCCATAGCTTGCATAGCTCTCTGCATAGCTTGCATCTAGAAAACCGGGGGAAGTCGTGCAATGGGAGCAGCTGAGCAGTCTGAAAAGTTGAGAAAGCAAACGCACAAGCATGTTGGTTGGATTTTTAGTTTTAGCAGAGTTGAGCAACAAGCGCATCCTCTGTCACTTGACACCAGCCCAGCAAGTTGTCTTTTCTTTCATTTTGGCTGTAACAAATTCCTTAAATTTCACTCCAGTACACCAGCATCACAAATTTCCATGTGGCTGGTAATTTTTATTCACATACAAGAACTGCTGCAGGGTGCCTGACAAGCAAAATATTGCATGCCAAGTACACAACACTCAAGAAGAAAAAGAATTAAATAGCTTAGTAATTTTAACAGAATAAATGCAGTGGAATTTAATGGTCCTTTTATTCCAAAATATCACGGAACATTTGTTCTGGATCACCTTTGAGGACATGGGGAAGCCAATACCTTGAGCAGGGTTCCGTGCTACTTCCCACAGTATCATCAGCTAAGAGCAAACTGTTACTTCTCAGTACCTAAAGGTTATGAAGAGCCAGCATGCAAAGCTAGGGCACATCCTTAGGCATCCCACAGATGTACATCAATTAGGTCAGGCAGCATAGGAGCAGGACATGAGAAAGGAGACTGAACTCTCTCCATCTTCACTGCAACCATCACAAAAGGCAGCTTTGGCCTAGGATCAGAGTGTAATACTTTGCTATCCTATTGTGCCTTTCCCTCCTTTCACTGGAAAATGCACATGGTCTGAACACTGACAGTATCCCAAACCACAATGATGCTGTTCAATTGGCTTCAAAGGGGATATGTGGGCTCTGTTGATTTCAAGAAAGAAATTTCCAGGGCTGACATGTCCAGGATTAGGAGTCAAGGACATGCTAGTTATCATCCATTTCAGGGCAGGGCATACATCAGCATTGCCAAGTCTAGCTTACAAGTGACAGGCTGACTGTGGCAGCTTTATCAAACCTATGAACAACTGCAAGAACTTCATTTCTTTTCTGTCATCCCAAAGAGTGATGATCTAGTAACTGAAGAAAAACCAATTTATCCAACCTACTGAGCTGAAAGCCAGCTACAATGTCTCTGGGAGTAGTGGTCTCACTGTGACCTGCATTGCACTAATTCTGGCCTTCTCCCATGGGCTTCCTGAGCTAGCTCTCAACTCTGGAGTTTGGGTAGAAGACATGGAGTAGCCAACCTAACTTGGAGTTCAGCCTCTGCTCCTGGAACCACTCAAGAAGTCACCACAATTACACAGTCAGAGTAATTAATTCAGGTATTGCAGCTGTGCAGCTCTGGTAATAAGGGATAGACATCATCACCAAGAAGGGCCACATAGGTTGAAATACTTGAACCTAGTGGGTGAAAGCTAAGCAAAAGGGGACCATACTGGACCTCTTTGCTATCAAATCACTGTCCTAAGCACTTGGAAAGTGTGTCTGCCCCTGACATATCCAGCCTCTGCAGAAAAGGGACAGTTTCTCACTGGCTATAAGAATTAAGAAATAGAATACAAAATGCCAATTTTTTCATAGAGGATCTGAGCATATGGACCTTCTACATGATGGAAAGCTGAACAAGGAAGAAAATGGTTATCTAGGACCCATTTTTTAAACCCTAGATAGTTCAAACTAAGCATGCAATTTTGTTGTGCATGACAATCATCATGTCTCTAATGGTTTTCTCAGGGCAAGTGAAAAATATTCCTTCTAAGCTTGAAAAGTGCTTCCTGTAACTGTCTCCCAAATCTGGTGTGGCACAAAAGCCACACCTATTTCTCCAGTGTCTGTTAGAACAAACCTTTCTTCCTGTATGTAATTGCCTCATCTTAATAATGTCCAACCCATGAGGTCATTTTGCAGAAACTTCATTGGTGCTAGACATGCATGGTCAGTTTGCTCAAGGGCTGTTATTCCAAATTCCCTCTCTATATAAGTTCTCCGAGAAGATGAGCTTTGTACAGGCTGTCTCCTTAGTGGAAGTCTCATAATTGTGCAAGCATGGTGAGTCCTTACATCTTTTACTGTAAAAGAACGTGGTATGTTGCTATAGATTTTAAAGGAGTTTCTGTTGAATTTATCTCAGTACTTGGCAATCTAAGCAGCTTGGAGAATGTATGAATTCTGTGTTATGAGAGCAAGAGTCAAAGAGAGGCAAAGGCAGGTAAGAATTTGGGGTGAAAAGTCTGGATAATATCTGAACACTTTGTCGAACTCAGAAAAAAGGTATCTTAAATTTTTACTCCTTTGCCACTCTGTTGCAGTTTTGTGGGTTTTAACCTCTCTTCTTCAAAGTAAAATGATAGATTTGCCTCCTCTCATGTCTCAGGGATGACTTCCTTTTATAAGTCACCAGTCCTACTCTGGCCAAAACAACACACTTTTGTACAGTATGTGTATGTGATTGTTTATTCCTCATCTACCTTTCTTCTCTTACCAAGATCTTCAGCTAATTCCATCCTAGAATTCTTGCAGTTATTTCCTTCATATCCCCAAAGGAAGCCCTTCAGAGATTTCAAACTAATACTGAAGGATAAGCCACTAGCTGAGAAACTTCAGCTGAACTTACAGAAAAAACCCACTGACAAAAGTCACAGAATATAGAATAATCTAGGTTGTAAGTGACACCTGCAAGTCAGGTACAGGGCCAAGACTTAAGTATTCAGCTTCAGCTAAAGTTATTTCATTTTTTCCTAATCCTTCAATATTAGGCTGAAACATTCTGTAGTTCTTCAGACTGCAGTAAAGAAGTTTTTGCAACTATAAGTGAAGTTAGTGGAAGAAACAGTTGCTGACCAACCCTATAGAGAAAAAAAGGACAAGAAAAATTAATGGGAAGTGGAAAGGAATAGAACACACATTGTTCAGGAACAGTATCTAGGTCTAGCAGTCAATGCTTGATTTTAACAGCTTGGAAAGACAGACATTTTTTCCCCTCCCACATAGTGCTCTGCCTCTGCTTCTTCAAAATGGTTCAGTATACCTGATAAGTATGTTAAAGTGTCTAAGGTGCAAAAGAAAATTGGATTTTGATTTGAAACCACAATGTATTTTCCTGTTATTTATCATCAAGACATCTTAATAGGTACCTAAGGATTGATATGAATTCTGTTTTCTTGTTCAGAGCACCATCTTGGCATGCCTTCTTGCTCTTGCTGTCGTCATGCCACTGTCTGATGCTTCTTGCACCCTTATGCCATTCAAGCCAGGGATGTCTAATGGTGTGGTTGTAGGTAAGACATCAGCTGCCCTCGATTTGACAGACATCATCAGAATCACTGCTTGATTTGTCCATTCTGTGCAATTTGTCACAATTTAGAAATAAGTGGAAACAGTGAAGAGGAATCAGTGGGAAATGGGAAGGAAATGGGGTATGGAGAGAGGGGAAATTGTAATATGTTACAAAAAGAACAGGTTATTTGGGGAGCTTCACACAGACCAAATTAGGAATGATCTTTTTCCAGGGAAGTAGCATAGTTTTGTTTTACCCATCTGCATGAAGTAGTAACTCATACTTTTACAATGGAATCACATCTAGAAATCCAGAGAAGGGAGAAGGACCAGTATCTAAGTGGGTGTAGTCAGTATAAAACAGGAAACAGCTTTACAAGTATTCAGCACCACACCATTTACTCATGTCTTGTTTCTGTATCCAGAAGCAAATTCTTAAGAGCAGAAGGGCTGCATCCCTTGAGTCTGGATCTGCTCTTCCTGAACACAGCTAGTCTGTCAGTCTACAGATGAATAGAGCTACAGGAAAATAAGTTCCCAAAAGAGAAGCATGCTATTTTTTGGACACAACAAGAGTTGATGTGTGCCAATATGCAAAAAAACCCTAAGTGCTCTAAAATACAGCTTTACCTGGGAAAGCCGATGCTACTACTTGAAGAAATGAGTTAACATTGCCAGAGAAACAGAACATTTGTAGGCAAAGACACAACCTAAAACCCCCACCACTCTCTTTTGTTCTGTTCTCAAAAAATTCCTGCTTTCCAGATCAGTTATTTAGGAGGTCTGTTCTGTGACTGCTGAACAGGAACTTTATATCCAATATTTTCTTTCTCCCTGCAGCTGAGGGCTGTGAAAAGTTTTCTAGCCATATGTAGTCTTGCTTTAAATGAGGAGTCAACAAAAGATGGTGTTAATAAGCAGGAAAGTCAAAGCCTTTTTTAATCCTGTCCAGGTCTGTGTCTAGTTGTCTTTCTGCTAGGTACTCCAAATTCCATACTTGAAGATGAACAACTCCAGGAAACCTGCTAAGAACTACTGGAGACAGAGGGACACAGGTCACTCTTTTCCATGCATGAGGATAGCACACCCTGCTTTGTTGGGGAACCGCCGTGTTTGGAAGATAGGGATGTTAATACTAAAAGCCAGCAACGATCCCACCCATTTTGTACATGCAACAGTGTTGTTAGTGCAACAGGTCTGACACTGAAATCTGCTCATACACTACATTTTCAGGTTGCCTTGACGAGGAAGGAAAGGTCCATGAATTTCATTCCAGCTGGAGGACTGACGACTGCAATGATTGTTCCTGTTACAGGACTGGAATTAGCTGCTGCACTAGGTGAGTTCAGAGCAGCAGTGGGGGATTTCCTCTGCTGCCATGATACAGCACAAACCACTTCCCTTCAGACAGGAGTTCCTGAGAAATAACCATAACCCTTCTGTCACTCACTTCCTATCACAAAGTTATGCATTAATCCAACACCATCATCACTGAACATGCAAGAAATTCTAGAGGTCGTGTTTAAGAAATAATTCTTGATTTAAAATAAAAGGAGAATTTAATTCTTCTCAGGGCTAAAACATCAGGCAAGTTACTGATTCAAGAGAGGACACATAGTTAGGAAATTCTATTGATCCTAGTCCAGATCTTCCCAAAGCCACACATTGCCCCAATTTCCTCTGAGAAGCAGCTCAAGATACCTTTGCCTGTCTGTAATTTTTCCTATAGTGATACCCAACCACTCATGCAATGTTAGTTCCATACCGTGGGTGAAGAGAAAAAGCAGTGATATTGGAATAACAAATAAACACAACAAACATCCCTTGGGTGTAAATCAGACCAGAAAAACCACAGCTCTCCCCTCATCCTGCTGAAGCAGCAGGCTAAGTAACATTTGAGCTGGGAGCTCTGTACTAGTTCCCTTTTCTGCTCCCAAAAGTCTCTTCAGTATAGCCTCTTCATATCAAAGGTGCAGATATCACCTGAAGTGGGAGCTGCTTACTTCTTGGTCTCATCACCTCTTTTTCTTTTCCCAATGACAGCTATATGACGCCAGTCAACTATGACAAAGAGAAATGTGAAAGCATTTTCAACAAGGAGACTTGCTCTTATAAAGTAGTGGAGAAAGATGATCACTCAAAAGAATGCCCAGTCCATTCATGGGTGGGGTAAGAGAAGAATGGTGGATTGAGGGGATATTTCCTTTTATTGTTTTAATGGTTCTTTCTCACAAATTCAGAAACACTTAAAATGCAGCTGTTGAGTGAAATCTACTCATATAATGAAACTGAGTATCTGCTCTCAAAAAACTTCTTTGGTTTCACTGCCTTATGCTTCACCATGAAGAAAGAACTGACCTTTTCCTTCCTTGAGCTCAGACATTAAAGGTGACTTTTTAAAGCATCCTCAGTAGCTGCTAATCTGTATTCTCTGGTCATGTTTCAGTGCCAAGGAGCATATTCTGTAATCTGTGCACAGTTGTATCTTAAAGCTAAAATAAAGTCAAATGAAGCATCAGAAATTCATGTGACTTATTTTCTTCCTCGAGGATGAAAACCAAAACAATTAAAATTCCAAAAGCAATGGGAAAAAAATGAAAAGCTACTTAAAAATCTTTCTGAACACTGTGTTTTCTATGACATTGTCTCACATGATTAACTTTTGTCCACTACGGCTCCCTGGAGACTAACGTATGGACTGCAAGACCTACCAGTTACCCAATGTACCCCAGTACTGTTCCTCCATTACACTGACAGCATAGCAGATCCAGTCCTCAGCGTGAGCTTTGGGTAAAAGAAAGCATCCTTTATTCAGATTAATTCTTAAGAAATTAAAGGTTTTAAACTAGGCTATGGGCAGCATCGTGGCTGCATGGAGTGACTGATCTGTGCTGGGCTCGGACAGGGAAGCAGCTCAGCAAATCCGCAAACAGTAACTGAGAGAGGTACACTTACCAGAATGAGCTTTCCTTTGGGGCACTGCTTCATAATCTTTATAGCACATTTGTTCAATTGCCTCTTTCCATAAGTGACTATGAGCATCCTACATCTCCGTGTTCTGTTCCTCCACAACAGAAAGTGTGTCAATGCTTCTATAGCTCCTCATTTCAAATTATGGAATGAGCATATACCTCGTGAGCAGTACCCAATCCTGCTGTGTGCAGGGGAAAGGCAAACTTCAGCTTGCATCAGCTTTAACTTTGTGATTTGCTAGATGATCTCCAGAGGTCCTTTGAATCCTAACAGTTCTGTTATTCTATCCACATTCAGTGACACTACTGGGAGACACTGTCCCCACTGCAGCTGGGCAGTGAGCCTGATTACTGCCCTTTGCAGGCCTTTGCTAAGAGAAAGTATAATTGGAGGCATCTTCTAATGACACCATGCCTAGCACAGACTCCAACACTTCAGGGTTGAGGCTAGAGGACTTGAAAATAATTTCTGAGAAACTACTACACCCTGGTGCATTGAAACTGTAGGGCTGCTATTTCTAGTTTTCACCAAAGGAGGTGACACAGAAAGGGGAGCAGTGTGGATAGAGAGAGATGTTTTACTAGGGAAGGCTGTGATAAGACAAGGGGTAAAGGTTTTAAAACAAAAGAGGCTACATTTAGATTAGACACAAGGGAGAAATTTTTTAATATGAGGATAGTGAGACACTAGAACGTGTTGCTCAGAGAATTTGTGGATGCACCATCCTTGGAAGTGTTTATGGCCAGGCTGGACGAGGCTTTGAGCAACCTGGTTTAGTGGAAGGTGTCCCTGCTCACAGCAGGAGGGCTGGACTAAGTGACCTCTGATGGTCCCCTCCAACCCTAACCATTCTATAGATGTCTTTCTGTCTGCAACAGACTTCCAAGTGCATTGTTGTAGAGGAATTCCTTGTGGAGCGGGGGCATGAGATACCCCAGAAGAGCTTGGGCATCCCAGGGCTGTTGCACAAGTACCCCTGACGGGGCCTCAGGCTGAAGATAGGCTTGCAAGGCACCTGCTAGCCGGCAGCCTTGAACAGCCTTGGGAAAAGGGATACACTGGTCAGCTCCCCCGCCGCTTAGAGGCGTTCTCATGGGACAGGGATATGAACTTTGCAAAGTATAACTTGGTGTAAGTGAACAATAAAACAGAAGCACGATGCTCAAATCGTATTGGTGTCCGTATCGTGACTCCAGCTGGTTCTCCTGCACCCGGGACCCACCCCCCCTGTAAACATTGTAAGGCAAATCCACAGAGAACACTGGGACATAAGTAAGTTGTGACCAAATATTTACTTTCCTTTTTAAGTCTGACTAGACATATGCACCCAAATTCCAGAAAAACCAGCCTGAAGCAGCACTCCTACGTGATCCAGAGCTATTTAATCACATTTTAAGTCCACCCAAGCACCTTTCTCCACCATCTGCCAAGTTCTCTTATATGTGGATCTACCCTGTTTGCTATGATGAAGTAGGAATTGTTCGTTTCTTGCCTAATTCAAAACACCTCCTGAAGCACTCTGTCTCCTCTTGTCTGCTCCAAGTTTCAGGATGGAAACAGATTATTTTACCTATTGCATCTAGTTTTGGAACAGCAGAAGTACAGCAGGGACCTGGCTCCCTTCTGTAGCAAGGAGTCAAGCTGTGGGAAGATGACAAAACCCACAAAACTGGAAAAACAGAGACAGAGCATACAAAACTCTGCTTTGATCTTCCCACTTTTGCTGCGTTATGTTTTGCCTTGGTATTTCTCTACTTCAGCATTCATAGCTACAGTCCTATGCAAAGAATACATGCCCCACCCTCAAAACATTTAGCTCGTAACACCACTAGCTCCACACAGTGGAAAGAAAACATTCATGGCAAAGTTTTCTCCACTACCCTGTCAGATTAAAGGTTTAGGAGGCTCTGCAGAACCTTGCAGGGAAAATCATCCCAGTCAGAGGAGAACAAGCTGTGTGCTCTCTTACCCTGAATTTCCCTTTCATCTCCTGAAAGCGCACAGCTTTCCTGTTAGAAAGAGAGGCAGTTTTGGATAGCTAGCCCTCCTCTCCCAATAAGTCTTTTTAAGGCAAGTCCTTTGAGTACTGGAAAGGTGTTCTTATCCTAGAAATGAAATCTAGTGCTTAGCCTACCAAAGCTTTTAAATCAAACACCAGAACACACATATAAACCTGAGGCAAATTTTCCTATTAAACAATGTTTACCACCTGAAGCTTAATAGCTTTGTAACCATTCATATTTTGTGGCCAATAAGATTTTTGTCCCAATCTTAAAAAGAAAATCCAAGTTAAACAAGGAAAGTGCATATCTCATTTACATTATGCATACCAAAGAAGCCATAGATTTGAAGTTCACATTCTGCTCAGATAATCAATTTTAAAATCTTAGATAAATTCATTTCATGAGAGTTTCACTTGTTCACTTTGCTCTTAGTTAACTCTTCTGTTGGTATGCAGGAAAGTTTGCATTGGCACCTTTTCAAAGCCTGAAAGTTTCTGTTCGAATCTAATGTTGTGTGCATGTTTCATTGGGTCAAGCTGTGGTTCATTTAAGGGTGAAACTGATCAGAATTGATTTGCTTTATGAGAGGTATTTACATGAAACTGCAGAACACACAAGTCTTATGACCAATCTAAAACACTCAGCAAGATTGGGTTACTTTAACCTTCTTCCCCACGCTCAAAATTCTGTTTTCACATTTCATTTATTTCAGGAGCTGTCAAGCACTAACCCATTCTCTTTACATTTCTCCAGGGCTGCAGTGCTTTTGCACAGCCAACGCTTCCAGTAGATCTCCGTTAAGGACTGATGATAAACTGCAGTCCTTTGCCATCAAGAGATGAAAACCTCCTTCAAAATATCCCAGTATTTTTTCCACTCCAATTCCAGAGGCTTCTCCCATGGCTGCCCTGATCTGCTACAGATGGGATGAATCTACAGGGACAGGAACATGTAGTTTTGTTTAGGAGCTAATTATACTGGCACAGACACTGAAAGTGTTCATTCCCTAAGTTGTACAATGCAAAAGTCACTCCAGTTTGCTGTATGAAAGACAGGGGAGCTGGACTGGTCTGAAAACCAACTTGGGACTGTAGCAAGAGTGCTGCCCTGAGCCAAGTTGCAGTCTCATTAGAGTACATCTCTAATGATTATGTACATTAGTGTCTCCCTGAAGTACTTTGCCTCTCCTTTTCAGTTCCTAGCTTGGGACTTGCTTGTTCTCTCCTAACAGCACTACCCCTTAGTCTCTCCATGTTCTACATATAGAGGAAGCTTTCTGGGGCTGCAAGAGCTTATCTTTTTAGGGTGCTCTCCTGCTCCTGCCCTGCTCCTGAACAAAGGGATGCAGCTCTGCGCACCAAAGTTGGTGGTCAAGGAGACGTGAGCAAGGATCTGACTTGCTGCAGTATTCATTCAAAATTCTTTAGACTCTTGAAGTAATAAACTAGATTACATAACACAAGACTTTTTTTTTTCCAGCTCAGTTTGTTCCTGTCTGTATTTGGCTGTGCAAAGGAGGCTATTGAACAATTTAATTCAAAGCACAGAGAGTATTGTCCTCTAATGTTAACAGGAAATTAACAGGGTTAGATAAGAGATGAACTCTGTAATATTATGAGAAATCCTGGCAGGCATCTGTGCGCATAACACCCAGAAGTTCAGTGTCTGATCTGGCTACAGGACTGGCTCAGGCCTATGTTTTTAAGACAGAATTACTGCTGAGCAGCCAATATCTGTCATTAACATGTCCTTTCAATTTCTTCTATCACTTTAAAGTTGGGAACTCTTCAATCTCTCTACAGTAAGAAAGGGTTCAAAAGTTAGAACAACCAAAATTGTATCAGGGATGGAAACTGGCATGCCAGCCAAGAACTTCAGAGAGGACCTCAGTTTTTCAATTCAAGCCTAGTGAAAGGTATTAGGAGCTCGATTGAACAGACAGTTGAACCTACGGCCCAGCTACATTAGTACAGCTTATTTATGTACAGATATGACAGCTCTGGAACTTCATTTTTCTGTTGTTGCCAATGTTTTGGATTTGTTTGTTCTTTTTTCTCTACTATAAATTCACTAGTCACTGCATTACAGCATAGCACAGTGCTCCTGTGCTGGAAGGAGTGGACGGAAAAGTTGGAGCTACAGAGAACACAAAAACCTAGATCCTGATCCAGCTGGCAGACTCGACCTCATTTTGATTTTGGTCCACTGAGGTTTAGAATGTAGGCGGCATTTTAGACCTGTCTTTAGTCTATAGCCAAGGAGACATCATGAATGGGACTGAGTAGTTTTAAGAATGCTTTTTGAACCTGAAATAAGACTGGCTTTCCTGAATTATCCTTACTACAGGAGAAGAAAAGCTTAGCAACAGCACTACTTCAGAATGTCGTTCAGGGAACAGATGCACCAGCATGTCTGACTGTTAACAGAGCAAAACCAGGAGCTTCCCCTTGAGCACAGCAGCGTGAGTTGAGTGAGATATGAAGGATTATGAAAACATCACTGGGAGTAAAAGGGAAAGCTTAATATGCGTTATTAAATA
The DNA here is from genome assembly GCF_000691975.1 of Corvus brachyrhynchos. Lineage (NCBI taxonomy): Eukaryota > Metazoa > Chordata > Aves > Passeriformes > Corvidae > Corvus > Corvus brachyrhynchos. The sequence goes on from NW_008236478.1 coordinate 2,471,335, forward strand.
GGCGTTTCTGTTTCACAGAAAAAAATAACAAGGGGATTAATTTGGTTTAGGAAGAAAAGTGACTTCATAAGTTTTCTTAACTGTAGAAGCATTGATAGGACCAACCTCATGCTTTAAAGCTTCTGTCAACAAACTTTTTTCTTACAGAACTTCAAACTGCATTTTTCTTATTTCAGTTTCTGTCTATACTGCCCCTTTTCCACTGTGTTTTTCTTGTCTCTCAAGAATGGAGAAGGCAGGTACCAGAAAGGAAACTCCTAATACTTTGAAGAAAAATCTCTGCCCAGCTGATAGAGGCTTTCAAGAATCCATGCCAGTAACCATACTTAATATCAGCTTTAAAAATTCACTGATGTGCATTGCATTAGTGTAGCATCCTTTAACTTTGAAGGTAATAAGCTTCATTTGCTAACCTTACCCCTTCTCCATTGACTATCTCTTAATGTCATGCCAGCTCTGACACACATGTGCCTGTTCCCTGTGCGTTGCAGTGTGTTCTCCATGACAGGATGAGAAAGGAGCAGAGAGATTTCATTAGTGCAGCAAGGCCAGCAAAACAAGAGGGAGCTGCTCTGGACTCCAACTAATTAGCAAGGGCTAATTCC
>NW_008236478.1:2472008-2513462 GCF_000691975.1 Corvus brachyrhynchos
CTGAAGGTAAGTGGGAAACTGTGGTCTAAATAAGTCTGTGGATTGAGACCAAAACTACTCCCTCTGTAGTACTAGTACAGAAGGAAGGAAAAAGCAATGTTTACCTCTTTTTAAGGTAATGTAGGTGTTGCACTACATTTGTGTTATGCTATTTTGCTGGGCAGCTTAAAGAAAAAAATCAGGCATTTTGCATGAGGAGCAGTTAGAGGACTCAATTTTTGCTTCAAAGGGAGGGTGTTCAGAGACACTGCCAAGCAGGACAAAGGGGAACATGCACAGAGGCTAAACAACTTGAAATACTTCAAACTTAAAATAAAATAACTCCTGCCCACATACACAAAAGACTCATCTGCCCCAGACCAGTAAAGGTATGAACTGATGGGGAAAGAATGTGCGAGTTAATAGAGAAATGTCTTTTAAAAAATGCCATTTGGGAGAGGACTTGGCCATGTGCTTTTGCATAACCTAAAAGCATCAGGAAGTCAATCCTGAATCCTTTGTACAGAGGGAAGACAGTATCACCCACCACAAGGCCAGACCAGTGCTGCAGCACCCCTAATAAGTAGCAAACTGTATTCTCACTGAAAAGGGCCAGGTCACACAAGTAGTAGTTTTGGGGAAAATAATAAATATCATTTGATTTCCTGAGAGCTGCATAAGCATTAGGTAGGGTCCTACCTAATGACTCACTCCCATGGGTTCAGCTAAAAATGGAGTCAGCCAGTTGTCAGAGCCAGTGGTAACATCAGTTTCCCTTATTAACTTCTGTAAAACGGATTGACATGAACCACTTTGAAGTAAGGTCAGATTTATTTTTGTGCTTTAACCCAATTTTGAGGCCCACCATACTGTTTAGTAATTAAGATGCGGTTTTGAAACACAGGGTAAAGCAATAGACAGCCAGCAGATCAAGCCTAAAGCCACTAAAGTCTTCTGAAGAAATGTTTTCAATGTGGGCAACTTGTAATAAAATGATAGAGTTGATACCCTAGTCAGAGCCTTGGTGATATAGAGCCACCATCCCATCACCCCTGTCATTCAAGGGGGAATCGCAGCCCAGTCCCTCCAACTCCAGGCCTCTCCTCAGAAAACTCAGGATCCTTCCAATTGTCAAAATCTTCCCAGGGCAGAATTGCCTCCTTGGCTTGGCTCTGAGTCCCTGTTTTAGCCAAACCACTACATGATTTGACCAGTTTACTTTGGCAGCTTCCCTGACAGATGCAGGAGCAAGACAAACAGGGAAAGGAGGTGCTGGATGTTCCTCTCATTGCTTCACAGAACTCAGGCTGGGGACACACATTAACTGCTGCTGTTCCCCCAGTGAAGGAAGTTGCTTGACCTAAGTCAGTGTGTCTAGAACTGGGCTTTGAGCACTTCCAACTCAACAGAGCCGAAGGGAGAAGGTACAAAGGGAAAGCAGCAAACTGATATAGTCACCATGTCTCAGAGGTACTCTGCCTTCTCAGCCATCACCTAGGCTGAGAATTTATCCTTCCTTTAAAAGAGGACACGTGCTTAACACTGCAGCACCAGAAGACTTTATTTACATCTGCACAAAAGAGAATCCTTTCTCCTCTTTTTTTTAGTAATTTGTCATGGAAAACCTTGTTTGTCTCAAGAGGAAAGGTCCAAGCTGATCAGCAAGAAGATGAACAGAGACAGGTTCAAGCCTCTTCTCTGCTCCAGATCCCACAGACAAGTCACTCAAGGTTTCAGGCTTTCATAAGCATTTGGGATTTTATTCTCAATTCTGCAATCCAAGATGCTTTAAGCTGCTTTTTAAATTTTTTTAGGAAACAGTGCACACAGAATACTTTAATATACAGTTTTGTTTCAGGAGGTAGAGCTGACAGGCACCTCTGGAAGCAATAGCCTTGATCACACTTCAGTTTCCTATTTTATGTGTATATTTTATATCTATAAATATATCTGCCTACCTGAGAAACAGCAAAAATTATACGGAAATTATAAATATTGTTATTTCTCTCCAAGGAGAAAAAGATAATTAGCTAATTAAAATAATAATTTTAAGTAAGAGAATTATTCAGAATCCACCATGCCCTTCAAGTCAGAATTGCTTATTACATTTCCTTGCAACTATACTGGTGATATTATCCACTGTAGCACTTATTTCTTCTCAAGACACAGCACAAGATTTCTCAAGAATTATAGCAGGACAGAGCAGAAGTGGATCCGGCCTCTAGCTACGCTAGACCCTAATCAATTGGTTTCAATTAAAATAAAACCAAATTCACAGTGGTATAAGAGCTTTTTTATGTTTTCACCTTGTTGCCTTTGCTAACAAATTATTTTGAGCAAATAATTCCCTTCAAAGAGAAATTCGTTTATTTAAAGCCTACCAGAGAAAGAGCATTCCCTCAAAGCACTTCATTAGACACCACAACTGTTTCCTGCAGCAGAACTGCACACACAGAGCACGATCTGCCAAAATCATAAGTTTAACACAAAACTTGACAGCTGTACTGCAAAGCTAAAACCAAAGTACAACAGAAGCTGTAAAATCTCTTGCTAAGTTTATGCAAACAAATAAAGAAAAGGAACTTACATAATTCAGATCTTCTGTCACAACAAACAGTAGCCACCCCCTCCACAACTATCACTTGACTCCAGATCCCTTAGGAGACCACACTTGTTCTACCATTGCCCCTTTTGTTCCAAAACCACTTCCAGTGCAGCTTTGTTTCCTCTAGCTGTTTGTCAATCAGTGGTAGCTAACAAATTCAGGCATACCAATCAAGGTGCCTAATTAAAGCCAGGTGTGCTAAAAGAGCCAAGCTAATGGAATTAATGGAATTCATTAGGGTGGGAATGCTCTGGTAACTTTTGAAACTTGTTATGCATATGCTCCAATTCAGTACAGCATTGAATCCCTGCAGTCCTAATGTAGCCACAGGGATCTGTGCTAATTTTTCTGGCTGGTTCTGAGAGGCAGCCTCACATACTGCGTGTTTTAACAGTCTAATGTCACAAAGACCTGGATACCTATGGTAAGATATGTATTGAAGGAAATGTCCTCATTTTACTGTTGCAGAAACAACACTGCCTTTGGTGTCTGATTCCAGCTGTGTTTGAGGCAGGACATGAATACAGTGAAATAAAACTGGAACTTTTTCTTTCTTTGCCTTCCTCAGTCTTTAGCATTGTTTCTGGACTCAGACAACACACATCTCGTCTCATTTTTGCTGCCAAAAGGGTGCTAGCTGGTCATGCTGACCTGCCTCTAGTCCCTGGGCCTGGCTTTGCTTTGTAACAGCTGAGAGATACAGAACTAGAGCTAGTTTCTGCAGGTTGCTAAATATGGAAGTAATGTGTCTTGTATAAAATAATTGAAAATATAATAAATCAGTCTGAGAACAGTGGACTTTCCACACCACTGCTCTGTATGAATGACCTGTCCTGTACCTCCTCATAGCAGGTCAGTCGAACAATAGTGTCCTTTCCCTGCTGGTCCTTGATGGCCTGCCAGTTCTGGAGGCACTGCTTTCAGGTGGTCAGATTTCTCCACTGACACCAGTGCTGATGTGGAGCAACCAGTGTATCTGCTGGAGTTTCTTCAGATTTACACCAGCACAATGAAGTTCAAGATGCCAATGTATGCCAGTGCACGAAATGAGCCTTTGCAAGACTTTTTGAGGTGCCACCTTCTGATCGATGATCAGAACAGGTTAGAGTGTCCACTGGGAACATATTTACATCACCTCCCTTTGCACTGACCATTGTTTCCTCCCTGTATATAAATAGACACTACTCCTCATTATTAAATGTGAGCAGCCCATGCAAGTATGGTAAGTTATCAGCTTTGTGTGTATGCGTATGTAGTATTTTTTACACTGGAAGTATTTTTTAATTTGATCTTATTTGGAATAGTAGGACTCGTTCATAACTCTGTGCCAGACCTTTGGAAAAAAACCACTTAATTCTAAAACAATATTCTTGTTTCCTTTCAAGAAATTCTTGCTGGTTTTTTGCTTGATCCTTCTTTTCTCAAGAGCTCTGTGTGTTCCTGCTCGCTGTTACCTTAGACCAGCCAGAAAATATGGTAAGAATGGCAAATATATTAGACATCCCTGAGACATTAATTTGGAGATTTGAAGGTTTTTGCTTAGAAATGTTGGAATAGCATAACACGCTCTTGGCTGAGGAATGATCCAAACAGCTGCCTACTCAGGAATCAACCCACCCAGAGGCATCTCTGGACTGAGACATTCAATAATTACACTCTGGGCTGATGTATCACTGAGGTATTTGCCCATGTGGCAAAACCCCATGTACTTTGAAGTGGCATTGATTAATCTGAAGGGGGCACCTGACACCAAAATTGAAGCAAAGACAACACAACTGTTGTTAAATTCGGTTTAGTAGCACAAGCTGAGGTAAAATAAGAATTGGGGAGGAGGAAGGAGTGAGAAAATAAAGTCTAAACCTGTATGTTGAATATAAGAAAGGGCAGAAAGATCCTCCTATAGCCATAAGCTAAGGTGTTTTTCAGGTTCATTGCAATAGCAGAATAATAGGCACCTGGTGTGTGTTTGCAACATTTTATCATGCCATGTCATACACTCATGCATGCTGCAGGAGCAAAGACATGGTATCTTTTCTGCAAAGCACGGGGTTAGGCTCTTCCCTGGTGGGACTCTATGGAAATCAGTGCTTTGATTACTGGTCCACAAACTAAGACTGTGGTCTGTGTCTGTTGATTTACTGACCATTATTTTCTGGTGTGTACATGCAGGGTGCCTTTCAGACAGAAACCTCTATGTTTTCGGTGCGGTGTGGAAGAATGAAGATTGTTTCCAGTGCAGGTGCAAGATGGGTGCAATGACTTGCTGCAGCTTGTAAGTTTACCCAAATTATTGTTTGTTTATTCAGAAACTGGTTGAAATATTCACACTAAAATACCTCACTGAAAGCATGCACTGAAATGTCATACTCAGGTGAGCAAAACTCCTTCTCCTGTTTCCCAGTTAGCTCTAATCATGACCAGCAGAATAATCTGTCAATCACACAGACTTTTTTTGGAAGAAACGTGATGAAACACAGGGTGTCTCCAGCACAGTTTTTCCTCATCACCTAGTCCTTCTTTTGATTCAGACACTAACTGGGTGTGTGGTTCCCTTTAGCCTCTGTATTCTTGCTCCTTCTATTCACCAACTTGTCTCCAGATACCTAAACACCCCACAACGCATGAACCTGTGGGTTTCTGTAGCTCTGCACCAAACCACTGGCCTACCTGCGAGCATCTATTCAGATATTCTAACATCCTTCCCATGCTGCCAAGAGCCCACACTTCCTCCCTATCAAAACAGGACATACATGATGATAATTTGCTTTCTTGTGTGTTTCTGCATCCTGGATGGCAGTGAGTCATCAAGGACAGCTGTGTCTTCCTGAATATAGTGATGTGAACTGATTATCTCCCCAGAAAGCTAGAAAAATCCTTCTTTTAACGGGAGGGAGAAAGAGTCCTGTAAATGATCTGTGAGAAAGGCTACAACCCAAGGAACTTTTGGAGGGATATATACCCAGATTTTCTCAGCCATGAGGGAGGGAGCTGGCCTGTGCTGAGAAGTGACCCAGCTGGGATTCATTCATGCTGAGATGATTCAGCACTCTTTAATTTGTTTGTTGTTATCAAGAAAGTTTTAGTTTGAATGGGGAAGACAGAATTAATCCATATTTTGCCTCTGTGTGGGAATTTATGCTAATCCCTAACAGAATGGCCAGTAAGAGCTGCATTTAAACAACAACAAATGTTGGGAAATCACTTCATCCATTAACAGCCAAAATCAGGACTCCGTATTCCTCCTGTGATAATCCATAGCACTTGTTAGGGATATCCACAAGCCAAGTCAATCCATAGTTGCTCCAGGATGGCTGTAGCTCAGTAAGTATCCTTCTCAGACCACGCCTCAGTTGCTGATTTTCTCTTTGCCTTTCTCAATGACAGGGTTTTAATCCCCAAGAAGTATGATAGGGTGAACTGTGTCGGCCTGTTCCACAAGAAAAGCTGTTCCATCCGAGTGGTGAAGAAGACTAATCCTGATATAAGTTGCAAAGTCTACAATGGAGCTGGATAAGACCACATGATGTATTTCTCCTCTTTCACACCTACCCCAGTAGCTGAATACACTCCAGATCTCTCCTTTAGAGGAAAGCAGCAAGCAGCATGGCTTCCAGAGAAATGAGTTTGCCTCATGCCTTTCACAGCTCTAATTGTGCCATATCTATCTCATTTCTGGCGCTAGGTGGTTTGTCTCACACACATTTGTAAACAAACTTTACCACAGGCTTTTTTCCTGTTGGGATCCAGAGTTAAATAAATTTTCACATACATCACATCACTGTAGTCACTGATTGGTCTCCTTGAAAACAGAAGAATTCATGGTGTCTGTAAGTGTTTGTGAATCTAATTATTGATCTGGAAATCATCTAGCTTTTAAACTAACAGGTATTATATAAATTGTTGCCAGACACAGGGATTCATTATGCTATTACGCTTATTGACATTCCCCCAAGGACATGTGTACTAGAAGAATGGGATGAAACAAACCAGAAAAACAGGCCCTTGAAAGCCTCCCCTCACCCTGGTGCCTTGTGTAGGTCAATCCATTAACGCAGATGCACAAGGGAACATATTCTCCAGGAGATGATGAGTACATTACAAAAAAGGCAATCCCATGCCTGGGAGTCCAACCTACTGCAAAGAAATGCCATATAAATAGCTCTGTAGCCTTCCATGCTGGGGTAGAATTTCCTGCAATAATCTTGTTTGGATCAAAGGCCACTGACAAACAGCCCCATGACAGCTGTTTTTATAGGAAACCTAGACTATAAATCATGTTTAGCCTGTAGACTTCAGGCACTACTTTGTGCCTGGTACAAAGTCCATGAAAGTAGTTAATATGAGAAATATCCTATAAAATCTATTTATACAATATTAAGAGCAATTATAAAAAGAGTGCTGTACAGCTTAAAAGGCCAGATAAATAATTTGAGTGTGTTCAGTTTATTCAACACTGGCATCATAGCTCTTTTCTTCACCTGCCTTTCTTCTACCTTCCTGAAGTGTATTACAATTAAACATTTCATCTGATGGAAACAACTTCTTTCAATATCTGTTGTGGAAAACCACAATCACATGGTCTATTTGCAAGTGTGGTGCTGAGAACATACATACAAGTAGGAAACCTGCACATAATAGGGAAAACATCTTACCAATTATCAGAAAAAACCCCATCTATGGCAGTCAATAAGGTGATTCCAGGAAGCAGGCAAAATGAGAAATATAATTTATCTTCTTAAATTTTTGGGCCTCAGGGTTAGTTAGAACTAGTAACAGCTCTCTTTGATCATTTCTCTCTGTGCCTTCTTGGGGCTAGTGGCATGGACATCACTGCATCTGGCTATGACCCGTCCAGGCTGGGAGGAACAGATGCCAGAGGGGCCCTCACTGTTTTGCTTGTGGAGGGTGGATCAGAGGATTTCATCCAGTTACATATAAATGCATACATATATATTTGTGTGTATATATATCTAAGGAGGTAGATGTAGATACAGATATATACACAAGGGGTAATGCTATCAGCTTCCTAAATGCGGGATTCATTTATAAGGGCCTGTCTAGGGACACCTGAGTAACAGGGCTACTTTTCTGAACGTCATTTAAGCAGTGCAGAAAAACTCCTGTGAAGTTACATCCGTTTCATAGCTCTCCCAATGGAATCAAGGTTATGAACAAATTGAAAATGGTGGATAATGGTTAAAATAGCAATTCTGCTTCAGAAAGAGGTAAAGTTTCAGACAAAATAAAGCCAAATCAAACTTACGTGAAATATCTACAAGGATGCCACGTAGCCCTGATAAACTTAGCATACACATGGACTATGTACTGTTCCATGGTACATTTTCTCCACATGCTTTTGTCATCAAGTACCTAGTACTATTCTTTGTGGATACTGTTTGCTCACTGTTTAGCAGTGCCAGAGAGAGCAGGACTCCAGATGCTGGAACACAATTCGATTTGCTAAATGTTCTGTAGCAGAATTGGTCTCTGAAATTTCATGCTCAGAGGAAAGAAGGAGACAGAATATCAGGGCTCCATCAAGGAAGGCTGATGTGGCTGAAGATCCGACACAAGAACACTAGAGGAGACCCTCAAAGCATCCAGAGTCCACCTGTAATCCCAGTGCTGTGACAATCCTGTCACTGCAGGGAAATGCTTAGTTGCACCCAATGAATGTTGGTTGGTAGAGGCTTTGCTGTGACTGTAACCACTTGCAGGAAGGACTTATTTGGCCAGAGCAGAGATAACTATTTCTTCATGCACCTGTACCCCCTTGAAATGCATTGTCTCCATGGAGTCCAACTGTTTTTGTAACCAGCTGCAGAGCAAGCAGGACAGTTTTCCAGTGCCTTCTCATAACAGGAGCACTTGCTGTGGGTGGAGAATGGGAACATGGCTTCTTATTGCTCTCTGGGAACTGGGACAGCCCCATGCCATGCCAGCTACAGTTTCTTTATCCCATGCCCTAACAACAGCAAACGGGACTGGTCTATTGACAGCACCCGACTAGCAATAGTTGGGACTACAGTGCTTCCACACTGCTTCCCAGTGTGGAATTTCCATTCTTATGCACCCTCATACAAATACTCTTGTGCATTTCTCAAGTCTTAATGGGCTGGGATCCTCACAGAGACTCTCTAGACTCATGTTCTGTAGTCCCCATTGGGAAGTGAACCATGGCCCGATACAAACCAGCTAGCTCAACTACCAGAACCCCTTGTAGCAAGGTGCTGAACCCAGACCCACCTGAGGAAATTTGCATTGGCATCTTTGTCTTGCTGCTGCTGTTCTCACTGCAAGGTAGCTCCAGTATTGTCCCCTCTATGCTACAGTCTGGACAGCTGCTGGTTGGCAGCTCCAGCCCCATCACATTTTTTGGCTTACACTCAGTGGCTGCTGATGCATGTAAGTCCCAGCTCCACGAATGTCTGCAGGGTTGGAATGACCCAAGTGCTGCTCCCACATCAGCTTATTAATAGCAAGCGTTTTCACCCTGCAGTTTGGATACAGTGTTGAAAGATCATGTGTGTAACAGGACTCTAATGCAGCCCCATTCACCTCACCAAAAAGGCCAGAACCTTGCTAGAGAAGCTCATCCTAAATATCCATCAAGAAGAAAGTCCCAGATGACATAGCAAGATATTGGTGGTTAAGTAATTTCCTGATTCCTGGGCAGCAGAGCCCTGAGCAGTGTTTCAGGAACAGGGATACAGCTGTTTTCTATTGGCTTTAAGAAGAGAGCAGATGTTTATTTGCTAGTTTGTAAGCTCTGCTCTAATGTCTGAATTGAGAGAATAAAAGTGGCACAATATATCTTTAAATATTTGGAAGGTGTTAAGTCAAGGCTGGCTAAGGAATGCTGCAGCTGAGGGGAACAGAAAAACAGTTTCACAAATCCAAATATCCCTCAGGAAAATGACTGTCTGTTTCCTAATGGTTTCCCCCCCCCTTCTTTAATGCTTTAAACAGCAGTACAAATAAACATACGATAAATAAATTAAGGAAGAAACAGAAGTGTAAAGGCCAGCCAAATAAATAATTTCAGCTCCTCTGTCTCCAGTAAGATAGGAAGAATCTTCTACTTCCTGCAAAGCTGGCCAGAAGCTCAAGATCTGTGTGGGCTGATGCCTTCTCATCTTGAGCACAGCTTGCATGTCCCTTTCCATAGCCAGATCGAAAAGCTCGTCTCCTTCTGAGGTGCCTGGGTGAAAGGGGAATGTTGGGATATGGGGTGCTGGTTCAAACTAGTTGGTAAATAAAGCCTCTGAAAAGGAGGCTGGAAAAAAATGAGTAACACAAAATAAGAAGCAGCTCAAGCAATCCCTGATTTAAAAATCGTTGACTGTGGACAAGTGTCCAGCTTACACTGTTCATTATACAGATTCCAGTTCTGTGCTTCTCTGCACCATAAGACATGTGAAATGCCAAAAAACCATATATCCCTACTTCTGCTTTGATTATTTCTCTAATGATGAAAGCTATCTGCTAAGCTCTTGAAGTAGATGATCACATCTGTAATAGCTGTTACCAGAAAAAATGAAAGAAATAATACAGTATAAATAAAATTTGTTTCCACCGTTAGTTTAGTTCATAAGAGCTTGCGCTTACTTTGATATTGAAACATTTGATTTCTGTTACCATGCTACATGCCTGCATGTAGAAAGAAATCTGGCACTTTTGCAAATCCCTTTCCCCCCTTTATTTCCAACTTTCTCAGTGCTCTTTGATTTCTGAGTTCTTTTCCTGAGTAATAACAGCTCAGGAAAACCTGAGCTTTTCTGAGTTCTTTTCCTGAGTAACGATGTGCCTCTACCCCTTTCACAATCTAAGGACTTGCAGTGTGCACCCTTCTAAAAGAAAATTTCAGTATCTGTCTGTGGTGGAATGGAAAATCTGAGAAAACTGGTACTGGCCTCATAAGTATGAGGCAAAATTCTCTTTGGAGCCCTACAGAAATCTTGCCTGAGCAAGGAGAACAGGATTAGGTTCTATGTCTGTATTTTGCCCCTTTGTTTTCACTTGAGATCACACTCATGTGCAGCATGGGGGCAAGCTGTGCTTCAGATACTTCACAGCTCTTTTCTGAAGTTGTTATTCCTCCCAACTATCCCTAGAATTTGTATATTTATACAACAGCAGAGGGAGCCAGAACTTCAAAGTCAGGCCATAATCACAAAGCAGAATTCATTGGCTAAGTTGAAGGGAGGGAAGGAAAGAGGATGGGAGAGAGAGGGGGAGAGGGAGAGAGATGCCATCCAAATTACCTACAGAAACAGCCATCAGAGCTTCTCTCCTGGATTGCTAGGGCACAGAAGATCTTATTTTGCTCCTACAACATTTCTGCTTTCTTCCAGAACTGAAATGTGCAGCAATAGCAGTGATTCTCTCCATCAGTAACTGGTAAGAATTTTCTAAATTTTCTATTTCAGACCGTCAGGAGCGCACATCTCTATATTAAAGTTATCACCTGTTATTTTAAAAGCAGGTGACTGTGTTTGATAAATGAAGCCAGTTTGACTTGTCATGAAAGGCCCAACCCTTGTATCTACTGAGTAAGGCATTGCAACCTTTTGGGGTGCAAGAGGGAGATGGCAGCTTCTTGGGGGCCTTTGCAGTTCAGTGTGCTCCCTGCCACCCTGCAGTGTGATAGAAAGAACCTTCCTGTGTGCCTCTGGTCGCTGGAAAACCCTTCTTATCTCCTAGTCCCTGAGGTTTCTTGGTCCTTACTCAACCAATGCAGCTTCAGACAGGACACAACACATCACTCTCCAGATATCCTGACTAACTGAGGTGCCCATTGCAATGTTTTATGGATTCACCACTTCCTTCGGTAAAAATCACCTTTGTAAAAATGTGGGTTTTTTTCTCTTGTGTAGCAAAAGTCACAAAGGCCTTTACTCTTAAGAAATCAGGGACTAACTACCCTGGTCTGCTGATTTGCTATTCACAATTTACCTTTGTGAGCTGGCTCCATGTCTTTGGTAAGGTTGTTAGGAATTTAACCTGAAAATAAAAAGTTGGAGTAAATGCTTTTGTAAAACTTCCCTGCTTTCTACAAGATCAGAGAAGATTAACTCATAACAGAACTTCGTAAACTCTAAAAGGTTTCCCTTGAAAATATGCAGATGTGAGAGGGGGAAAAAGAATTCACTTTCCTGGATATTTATTCTACCTGTAGGTCTATTTATGTTATAGACTTGTAACATATTAATATACACAAGTTTTTCTGTACCCTAATTATGCAGGTTCTAGAAATTTTTATCATATACAGCTTTTTTTAATGACCTAAGATAGCTGCTCCCAATATTTTTGCAAAACAGAGTCAAAAAAAGGTGAAGAGTCCATCATTAACTTTCACTGTACCAAATCCCTTATGGATTTAACATTGCTGTGGGATGTCTGTGCAAACTCAGTGACATGTTTCCTCTTCTAGTTAAGTGTTGCTTTCCTGGGAAGCTGTAATAACAGCCAAGTGATTTTTAACCTTTCTTTAGTATGTAAGGCTAAACGGGGCAAAACTGCTTTACTGAGATAATGCCACTGGCAGCCTAAAGGGGATACCCCTGCCAGTCAGTCCCCACTACCGCAATTAATATCTGTAATATGGATTCTGGCATTCTGTTGAACCTTTCCATTGCTCCTTTTTTTCTAGCCCACAACAGGGGCTTTACTCCCAGTAATTGCTGTAAATGTTTAAATAAGTGATACAATCACCACGTCTTTAGGAATTGCTTCTCTCAGAAGCTTTATGGACTGAAAGCAGCAGTTGTTTGAGCAACTAGTTAAATTCTGAGGTAGATAAGCAAGTGCTTCTAAGTACCAGATAATGAAGCTAGACAATGCAAACATGTTTTTATCTTTGACTAATGTCTGATGTGGAAATTGGTTTCTACTGTCCCTCACAACTATGGAGACTGTTATTTGATTACAGGCAGTGGATGATCATGATCAGCTTTGCAAAAATGACCCACCCTTTTCCAGTGGGCACATAGAGCCCAGCATCTGTAGCAGTCCCTGCTTTATCCTGACCTCCAGGAAGAAAAGTTTTTATGGGGTTTTTCATAGGATGTATTCGAGTCCAGAGATCTCTCTAAAGGGCAGTCCTGCATTAACTGCTTGAAGCCACTTATGGTCTAGCAGTCTCCTTGAAACCCACTGAGGGTTTTATTTTGTTCCCTGACTCATTTCTACAGAATTCCCTTTCATTTGTGGAATTTTTCTGGGAAATACAGGATTATGCCCTGGGGGAAGAATTTCAAGCTGACAAGTGATAATTTGGTTTCTTTTTTTTTTTGAGACAAGCTGAGTGACATTTGTTAGTTTAGAAGGCTGTGCTGTTTGCCAAGACAAACCCTCCAAACTTTGCCTGCTCTTCTTCCTTGCTTCCAGCACAAACAGCAGTGACGAATGTCTGTAAAAGATGTATGTGGGGAATTTAACTTACACTAAGATTAAATCTGAAAGCTCATTCTCCTCTTCCTTCTGCATCCTGTTAATTTGCTGCAGACTTTTGTGACGCTTTTTAGAGAAGCTGTCTCATGCTGCATTAACTAGAGAAGAAACTCTCATGAACATCTCAGTTTTTGTTACTGAACCCAACGTTCATTAAGAGTTCTGAACAGGATTCCTCTTTCTTCTTTAAAAACAAATGAGCAGAAAACAAACAAAAAACATACCCCCTCTCTCCCTCAACAAACTGATTTAGGAGATATACTTCTTATTCCTACAAGCCAGGTACATATTGCTTCACTTTCTGGAGAAAAAAAGCTGGTTTTTCTTAGACCATCATCTTATGGCTATGTTTTCTGGGGTAATCAACAAACTTTCAATACAATGAGGGGACTAACACCCTTGCTCCCACTGCACTGGTGATTTGGTATATTAGCTAACCTTTGATTCAAATATCTAAACAGAATATGTACACATTGCTTATTACTGGCTCTTGGTTTAGGATAAGCTGAATGGCAATCAAACAACTTGAAAGGCAAACACATCATTTGGCAGTAACTATCCTTGAGGATCTGCCACCCAAGGATACCATAATGATGTGCAGGATAAGTCACTACAACATTTGTTTTTCTGTTTTTCGGGAACTGCCTTTTACATTATGGTTGCTGGAATAAGGGTTAAAGAGCACTACAGACACAGGTGATCTTGGCATTGACTTTTCCCAAGGCATCAGGTTGGCAGGTGGTTTAAAGCACCTCATAGTGCATCACAGGTTCCCTTGAGACACTGGACAACTCATGTCCCATCTTCCTCTCACAGTCCCCTTATCTGTGATAAGGGGGTGATAATTCCTTATTTGCCTCTGGGCAGTACCATAAGACTGAATGCCCCGGAAGTGCCTGCCAGTCACCTGGTGGGCGACACCATAGAATGCAAGGTGTTAAAAGAAAGGGAGCTCCTAACCCAACAGTACACATTGAAGAGCCTTCAGAGATGCTCTTTATCCCCACCACACTTACCATCAGTGCCAAACTCACAGCCACGCTCCGCCTTTGGTATTTTTCTTGGAAATGTGCCCCATAAACCTGTGGGATCTGGCTTCTGCTTTTCAGGTGGCTCCACCACCTCCTTTTTTTTTTGCTTCAGCATTATTAGTTCTTGCTGATGCCTCAGCGTGTCCGAAAGTGTCTGGGACCCTTCAGAGGGCTTACTCCATGGGACACAGATGTTTGTAATAACTGCACATATTTTCATATTTTTCAAGCAACAAAAGAGAATCATGTGTTTGTTGTCAAGGATACTGTAGCTAAGGACATGAGGCTGGGACCGTAGTAAAAGCTCATGTGTTTTGTTTACAGCAAAATCTGTTTGTCCTGTCCAAATGCCAAGACTTATCTCTTCTGACTGGTAAAAAATAATGTTGCAGGCTGCTGATCCCTTTGCTCTGTTTCACTTGCAGCATCTCCACTGGCCAGCAATCATTAGAAGCTATGGGGCTGGTTGATGGTTTTTCACTCTGTATTCATTTGCACACTGAAACAGACCACCATACCCTCCCCATATGTGAACATGGAATCTATACGTCACCATTGCCTCTTCTTTTTCTTCCAGAAAATGAATCAATCTGTTCACACGGATTAGGAAACAACACAAAAGTGAGTGGACGGAAGGAGTCACACCTATATCCTCAATTTGGAAAATTTTCTTTGTCCCTCTTTAATTAAGAGGGACATTTCCTCAACTGGAAATTCATTTCCTCAACTACTGAGGAAATGAAAGACTATGAGAAAGAAAGGGCTACTATATTTTGCTTGTGTGACTATCTTGACTGTCTCAGATGGATACAGATAGATGACAGAAAGATATAGAGAGATACAGTGAGATAAATCAACAGGTCTAGCAAAGCAACAGAAGAATTTACCGTACTCATTTACTTTTGCTGATCAAGCAGAACAGTGAATCCAAAGCATCTTTTTATTTACTGCACACTATTGCTTTCTTTAGTTCCTGAGAGGCAACATCTCTAGAAACAACGAAATTCATAATGGGAAAGATAAGGCAAAGGAAAAGATGTAGGATAGTGTGTGCTTTTTTGAACAGTACTGGTTATCTTTGGGCATGCAGTTGTTCAGCAATAAATGCTACTCAAATGAAATGATAAGCTCACTATACCATGTTATTTATGTATTTATACCTAGATCAGTTGTTTTTTCTGAAGCTCAGACATTTTTCACAACCCCATGAACTTGAGTGACATTTTATCATTGAGGAAAGGGTCATGCAGTGGTTAAATAGTGTCATTCCCCGAGTATTTATTTACTTTTCATACAACAAGCCTTTGTACAGAATGAAACTGCCTCTGGCCTGATGAGAACTCCCAGCAGAGTCAGATTTTTTTACTTTGATTCCTGGACACAGAGGATTTGGACTCAAGGGTCAGGATTATAAAGCAGCCTTTGCTATGGCTCACAGGAATCATCTGGGAGAGTCGAGGCAGTCCTGTGACTGAGATTTCCAAAAGTATGCAGCACCAATTAACTCCATGGGTTCAGCTCCCTGAACTCCACTGAAAGTCCCAGCTCAGGTCTTGCAGCAGTGATTAAGCAGCAGACCTATCTATCTGTGCAGGAACACTATCTAGCAGATAGAAGGTGCTTTTACAGCTTGTGAAAATAAAAGCAAAATTATACTGAGGGAGAATCAATAAAAATCTTCCCAGAAGGAATTAAAAGACATTATCAAATCAATCACTCTTAAAGCCAAGATCAGGGCACTGGTCTCTATATCTGATAAACCCCAACATGGCCATGTTAGGGGAGATATCAATGCTTCATGGGCACTGGAGTTCATCCGGAATGAGGAAGCAAGAAATTTGGACTGCAGTTCCCATGACCTATCACAGCTGTGTAGAAGCTGGAAAATGTTGAAATTATTTTGAATTATTTTAGACTTTAAAAAAATTGTCCCATGATATCCTTCCAGAGAATGAGCCTGCATTTTTGCATGGTGATTTTCTCGCACAAATGTGAATTCTGGCTGCAATTACAAACGCATTTCACAGATTAACTCACATAAGATATTTTAATGTTGGCTTTATGCACCTGATATGCCCTGCTTTCACACTGATGTTTAGCTCAGCTGAAGGTAAATGCAGCTTCACAATATCCCCTGCCCAGTTTTGGATCAGAACCTTGCAAAACCAGAATTGCACCCCGGGGTGGATTTTGATCTGGTTTTCTTGTATCACCACTCTACTGCATTAATGATGTTCAAGATACTGCACTGAGTTAAATAATGAAGTTAAGATGTTCTTAAATCCATGGGACAACCTCACAATGAATAAACATGGTCATAATTCAATAGAGTTGCACAGACTTTCATACCACAGTGTAGCAAAGGGCTCCATTTTATGATCTAATGAACTGTGTAAGAGGGAGCTGCAGAATATACACAGAATCCCTGACATTTGCTTCCCTGTCTCCCTCCTTATCCTTTTGACTAATTTCTTGCAGCGTAACTAAACATATTTTTTCTTTTCCTTTCCTTTGCAGATATACCCGGACCTTCCACAGCCAGACAGAACAGATATAACGCTTTTAGGGTGGCTCCAGAATACTCAGACTGTGTTTGACTACCACCCTTTTGGATAAATATTTTGGGATTCAGGATGAATAAGACAAGGGCTGTTAATGATGTTTTTCATTTCCTGAGCAGCAAGAACTGGAGCTCAAGCCGAAGCTTTCCTATGAACATTTCTAATCAGTGCATGAACATCACTGACCTTACTGTCTTTCTGGCCACCTCTTACAGCTTGGAGACTGTTCTGGGCATTGTGGGAAACATCTGTCTGATTGCTGTCATTGCCAGGCAGAAGGAAAAGGCCAATGTCACCAATATCCTAATTTCCAACTTAATAATTTCAGACTTGTTTATGTGTCTTGTCTGCCTGCCTTTCACCGTTGTTTACACCATGATGGACTACTGGATATTTGGAGAAGTCATGTGCAAAATGACCTCTTTCACTCAGTGCACAACGGTAACAGTGTCAATCCTTTCCCTTGTCCTTATTGCTCTAGAAAGACACCAGCTCATCATAAACCCCACTGGCTGGGGGGCAAATCCCTCCCAAGCCTATCTAGGAATTGGAGTAATTTGGACTTTAGCATGTCTCATGTCCCTACCCTTTCTGACCACATCCGTGTTGTCTAATGAGTTGTATGAGCAGCTCTCACACTTCATGAATTTTTCCACTGATAAGGCAATATGTATCAACTCGTGGCCTTCTGAGCAGCACAAACTTATCTACACTACCACTTTACTGCTCTTGCAGTATTGCATCCCTCTGTTCTTCATTATCCTTTGCTACCTGCGTATCTACTTACGCCTGCAGAAGAGGAAGGACATGTTCGAGAAGAGTGAGTACAGCAACCGAGCAGTCCAGCTGAGAAGGATAAACATTTTGTTAGCGTCCATGGTTGCTGCTTTTGCTGTTTGCTGGCTACCACTGCATGTTTTCAACACCATCGTGGACTGGAATTACAAAATCATTTCGCCTTGCCACCACAACCTGATCTTCTCATTGTGCCACCTGGTAGCTATGGCTTCCACCTGTGTCAACCCTGTTATCTATGGTTTCCTAAACAGCAACTTCAAAAAAGAAGTGAAGTCACTGATTCTGAGCTGCCAGCATAATTCAGTAACTGCCTCAACGGAAGAATATGATCATTTGCCTTTATCCACCATGCAGACCGAAATTTCCAAAGGCTCTCTGATGTTGAACTGCAGACACAATTCTATTTAACAAGCAGAAAACATTTCAGAAGGGTGCAGTGACACCCCACACCAGTTATTACCTGTGGGTATATAAAGCAACTGGTGATGCCACAGCTGGAATTTGAACAGGAGCCCATCACTATCTGATTTTTGGAAGAACAGGCAAAGTAATGTTGCAAATGTTTACAGTTGCTGCTGTGGTGCACAAGGTTTTCATGTCAATGAGGTGGTACTGACACTGAGGAGACTGGGCTGATGTATAAGCAGCTGCTCTAAGATCAGTAACTAAGCTCTAAGTGGCTGCAGAGAGGCTGACATAGGGTTAATCAGCTAAGCTCATATCTCTACCATGGCTGCAGTAGAAAACCAGATTTCCAGTTTCAGTGATGCAGGCTGCCAAAAGTTGTGTTGGAGAAGACTCTTTCAGTATTAGAAAGATTTTTATGCACAGCTGACACACCAGTGGAACAGAGATATGTAAATATCTAAATTTTTTTTTGCTTTACCACCTCTCACAGCCCATCAAATAACAGTAATCTTTCAGCAGATCTTCACATAAAACAACTGCCTGTTTCTATGAAACTTCACTCTCTGCCATAGGCTTGAGAATAGTCATTGCCTCTGCAAGTAGGGACAAAGAACAAGGACCCTGGTATGTAAAAAGACAGTCACTTATGAAGGATGGCAGTAAATGAAAATGTTATTCAGTGGATTAAACTCAAAATGCATTGAGATGATACTGAGAACTATTTTTAAGCACATAAAAACAGTTGTAGATCTACATGGAAATGAGTCTTGTTGAATTTGTCGTTCCCACTGCTGTCATTATAAAGCTCTGCAATGCTGAAACTTCATGCCATGATGGTACAAGATGGCCAGATTACAGGAGTTGTTCCAGGACTTGGTAGCAACATGTCATTCTGCTTCAGCATCTTCTTGGTACTTTAACTGCAAAGTATCTAATTCAGAAGGTCAGAATGAGCATGAAAACCTGTTTGTGGAAATCATGTGTTTCCAGAGTGGATATACTTCCAAAGAAATAAGCATATGCATGGAGGATTTCAGTTTTCTTAAAAAATAAAACCAGATGTCAGGTATCAGTCCCACTGGCTGACATCAGCAACAGAGCTGAAATTCCAACAAAACACTACAAGGTCAATCAAAACACACAGGTGGAATCCAGGTCGGGCTGAAGCCAAGCTGCATGTAAATAGGTAGTACTGTCAATTGCTCTACTAAGATGAGAGTCGTATTTTTTCACGTGTGTTATTTGTAGCCTTTGTTCATGAAACCTACAAACTACAAACTCATTTTAACCTCTGGAGCCAGAGAAATTGCTCAGTGACTACTGAGAAACCAAGGCATTCCCAAGAAGGCCATACTGAGGTATAGATTAAAAAAAAAACCAGGTAGCAAATGCAAAAAGGAGACCAACCAGTTCAATGCTAATGAAATACTGAAGTGTATTCTGTCCTGATTTGTTAAACTAACCTTAGCAGAAGACTGGACTTGGTGGTCACCTGAGGTAATTTCCAACATGAATTGCGCTATGAGAAGCGGTGGTTACTTGTTGCAGTCAGTGGGTTTGCATGGAGTTGAAGATATCCAGTGTATAGTTATGCAAACAACTAGAAATTCCTTAGCTGGCAGATCTCTGGTTAGACAAATTGGTATAAAGTTAGGTGAAGAAAAGACTTCTCCCCATGCTGTGAACTGACAGGATGCTGAATGGAGTATCTGAGCACAAGAGCTAAACTCTATGCTATAAGGCAGCAAGAGCTATCAGTAAGGGCGAGATCATATCCCCAGCTGGCAGAAATAAGAGTTAACCCCTTGCCATGAGCTGTGTGCACAGATTTCAGTGGTAAAACTTGAAGTTCAGCCTTGAATTCTTGTGTGCAGAATCCTGAGGCAGAAGCTTTTTTGATGCAGCCACCCTTGTAATTCTGGCCAGAACCTGTATATCTTAGTAAGAGACTTCGTGTGTGGTTACCTTTTGTATCTTCCTCAACTATGTGGCAAGACATTTTTGCTTTTTTCAAATGGACTTCTGCTTTCTTTTTTTTTCCTTTGTTACTTGCCATGCTATGATGAGAACTTGTTTCTCTTGATTAGTTTTCATGCAATGTGATTTCTAGACTGGACATTGAATCTACTAGAAACACAGAACAGGAGGACTCTCATTTTATCTTAGATACATCTTAAAACTTGCTACTGTAGCCAAAACCTCCATGGGATGCTGAGTAGCACAAAACACAGCTCCTCTGTGGTTATATCAAAACTGTGCTATATTACTTCAGGGCTTAAATATTGTTTCAACTTTGTCATTGTTTTGTATTTAGAATCAATTTAAGTAATTGAGTAATTCTGTCTGTTTTTTGCACTGTTAGAATGTCAGCATTTAACTAGCTAAGATGTGTGTCAAGCTATTGTAAGAATACTCTGCTAAACACAAACACAGAAAATTACCTGATATTTGGTCTTAAGTACATAACTTTTCAAGCACCAGTGTCTTAAATGGAAATATAATTACCTTTAGGATTTGTACTTCCATGAACCTGTCTTTGTCACTAGTTCTGAGTGAAAATTTTTGGTAAAGCTATTACAGTTCATCAGAGACCTGCCACTCGAGCTACGCACTGGCACTGTGTGTCAGATCTGAGTTCTTCCTGCAAAGGGTAGAAATATGAGCAAGATCTGGCACTCTGTTTAACTGTAATTCACGTGGCCATTTGTTTCCATGAACACAAGTAGATACATAAAGCAAGCAGATCCAACTTTACACTAACACAGAGAAGCACAAATGGATGTTATCTTCCTCTCATGATTAAAGGAAGTGTCAAGTTTGGAGTAAACTACTGTTTATTGCTAACTGACTTTGGACTGGATAAATTATAGGATTTAAACACTAAAAGCCACCAAATTTCACCCATACATCTAACTGCAAAAATGCAGATCCTCAGAACTCCCAGCCAGCTGCAGTCTATCCATCTACTTACATACCATCCTGAGACATGTGTTTTTCAACCTCTAAAATTTCCTAAGTAATAAATAAACTTTAAAGTAAACCCAGAAAAACAAATATATCCAGGTACCAAAGGACTGAATATGTAACAGGAAAGGTGCCTGTACCACTTCCTCATTCTGTGCATACACCAAGGCTTCTGCTGCTATACCCAAATGCAGTAGAGGATATTACCCTCTTAGGTTTTAAGAACTGCTGTAGCAACTGTTCCCCATTCCTTTTGAAGGCAAAGTCACAAGGCTGGGTGCAATTATGCCTGCATGGTTGAAAGAGCCATTTTATTTGTCACTTTGAGGCTTTATGCAGCCAAGGGAGGCTAGGTTTCTTTGGTCCCAGCAGAAGGTAACAGAACAGAAACAGTTTACATACGTCTTATCCATCTGTAAATCGCATATAGTGTTCATATGTAAGAAGCATTGAGCATTTTTGTGTTCATTGTACACAGTGATGGTTTTGGGTATACTCTTTAAAGTTCTGCTACTGAGTCACAAAAGCAATGTTGAAGAAATAGGCAGGAGTTGTGCAAATCATGAGTTCACACAATTTTAAGACCTTACATTGCCTTTTTCTAAAAAAGTTCTTCATAATCTTGCCTCCTGTGACACATTATAAGAAGACAGTAAGGTTTTCAGAGCAAGAGAACAACTTATTTCTGTGATATAAGTAGCACACTGCAGGGAGTCTTAAAATAACAAATAAAGTAATATTGTCTGTGTCACTTCTCTGTGCCTGCTTCTGTAAAATGATGTAATACTCTTCATAGTATAAAATACATAAGATTTAGTCCTCAACTACTGTTTGTCAAGAGGAAACAAGTGTATTGTGTGATAAGAGCCACTGATATATGCAGGATTAATAATTTGACTCATAATTCCTAAGGACAATGGTGCAGTGCAGCCAACAATGGAGGACAGGCAAGTACCAAAAATTCAACGTGGAACATTGGAAGATTCTGATGCCAGAACTCAAATCATCTTCACAGACTTTTCAGATTGCACAGGAAGCTGGGTCCTATGTGGCACACTGTCCTGAACCCTGACCAGAACCACACCCATAAAGTAAGTGACACTGCTGGGATGAAAACCAATGTTGTTGGTTTCAACAACAAATGTTGCTAAAACAGCATTTTACTGACCTTCATAAAATGCTTTGCCTGGGTTAAAAGTATTGGTAAATTTCTCTGACCTGGGTTACCTGGGTTACTTGACAGAAAGTAAACCAAGGTACCAGAAATGACTGCAGATTGTGCTATAACCAGGTTTGGTTTATTACACTTGCACACACGAGGGAAGAGTGCAATAGCAGTATCTGCCAGCCTGGATTGGTGGTGTGTGGCATAACCTGCTACAGTGGTTGGTAGCAATGTTGTGACAGCCATCAGTCACATCTGCAGCACATCTGCAGGTTTGCTGCGTGCAGACACGGGGTGCCCACACATCTGAGGCCTGATAGTCTGTGAGAGATTATTGTGGGATAAGATGTCATATCCTGAGGACCTCTTGAGAGATTCTTTTGCTTTGACCTATGTGTCTTCTCACAAGATCACCTGGCATTTCATTTTACAGGCCATTCTCTTCAAGTTTCTTATTGATGAAATGCTGACCTGATTTTCAGACCAGTATTGATTTCAATGTAAATTGTTGATGCTTAGCACGATATGTAATCTGAGTTTACATTGTATGAGCATCAAAATCCACAGAGCTTTTATGATCTTCCCTCCCTTTCTCAGTTTGCTCTATAAAGTCACTTCTTTGAACTCAGAAAGTCATGAACAGAATAAGCCTGAGATTTATACTTCTGTACTATGCCTTTCCTGCCAGACAATGCTCATTAGACCTTAGTCAGAATTGGTTTGTTGTCCTTCCAATAAATGCTTATATGAAGCCCAGTAGCAGCACAGAGATCATAAGATGGAAACTTGTGTTGAAATTTAATTCCAGAAATGCCTACCTTTTGTTTTTTCTTTATAGAACTTTAATTGATGAGACCCACCACCCCTTCGTAAAAAACCACTCAGTTAAATTGTGCTATATTATTCATCACATATGATAGAAAGTATTTTGTTGAATAGAAATTGCAACACCAGATATACCAGATTACCAGATATAACACTAAAAAAAAAGGCATGATACATGTAAAATGATGGCATAATAATAATAATATGAATATGAATAAGTACTTTTTGTGGAATATCACGAGATGCAAACTGACAGTAGAAAGGTGGATTTTGTCAGTCAAAAGGTATGATAACAGAGAACATGAAACTTGTACTCTAACTCTTTAAAATAGGACTAGGTCTTGTTCTTAAAATACCAGATAAAAATCTGTGTCCTTTGAATATAGTAAGTTCAGTTCATGAATTACTGTGTCCCTTACCCAGTCTATGGGAATATGAATCCTCCCTGTCGGAAGCTAGTGGGAAAATACTACTTCATCATTCATAAGTATTTGTCTTTATTCCATTTCTACAAGGTGATTGTATGTAAAATGCACTTGTCCAATGCCATGCCTTTAGTAGGGTAATGAGCATTGATTCATCTGGTTGATAGGCTGACTTAATGACTAAAATTAATTACATGCACCATGTATTCCTTTATATTAAAGATAGATTGTAGAAAAGTTCCTGATGTCCTAAAGGCCAGGGTAACCACTTTCTGAAAGACCCTATATTCACAGCAGAGAGCTGAAAAACACAGGAAAGTTGTGGCCTTCTCAGCATGTATGTTAAACTCAAAGGAGTTTACACAGTCAAGCAGAGACTTTTGTTTAAACTTACAAATACACAGACTGCTCCAGGAGCATAACGCACACGTACCCCCAGGGCTATGTTTTGGGAAGGCTCCCAGGCTATAAAAATAGCAGAAGCTGGCTAGCACTGTGGTAAAGGTTTTTAAAGCTGGTGAAATCAACTAACACCACCAGTCCCATTTAAAATTCAGCATGTGCTGAAATCCATCAGAGAAATGCAGCCATACGGTCCCAAATTGCGCAACATCCTTTCATAAGAGCCCATATTTCCACAAGCCACCGCAGAAGCCCCACACGGCATATGATGCAACACACAGGCATGCACAGCTCCGCTCCAGGCAAGCTCATCTCCTCGAGCAGACAAAAAGGTCTTCTGTTAAACCTACAAACTGTTAATACAGTTCCTTTGCCTCAGAAATAATCTGTGAAATGTGGTTCTCAACAGGATTAATATATTTTCCACGCATTGCAAGGAAAAGCTTCATGGCATTGTAGTTGCATTCAGCATCTGGGTGAGTTGCTTACAGACACTCATAGATAAGGAGTATCTTGTTATTTGTGGGAAGGAAGCACGAAATTACTTGGCTGGAACACAAAAAAGTGTTCTACCTGTATTCAGAGCAACTTCCAAACAAACCCCTGATCCAGCACATACTCAATTATTTGCACTGCAGAATGAATATGTTACATTCCAGATTTGCAAAGGTGAAGGTTTAAGTGAGGATGATATGAGGTTTTGTGCTTCATAACATTTTCACTGATAAGTTTTCCACAAACCACAGTTGGTTAGAACTAAAATATGCAAAGCATTCCAGGATTAAAATATACATGAGATTTATTATAAATACACAGTTTCTCAGGATCTGGGCCTTAGAACAAAGGTACACAGTGCATTTAAAAAATAATTCCTTAAGAAAATTGATTATTTATTTTGAAAATTTCCAAGCAAAAACTAACAAGGACAAAAAAATAGTCCCTCATTCCACAGACAGGTTGAATGCAGAAAAAAAATTGTTTACTTCAAATTATGTCAGGAACAGGAGTAGTTTGGTGTTAAATTTCCTACTTGCAGTACTTCCTAGGTCAACACATTAGTTTCACTAGAAAGAACAAAAAGGAACTGTAATGATAAACACTGCAAAGCACACATGAATGCACTGTTGTGACTGGTAAACGATATGGCTTGTGGCAGTTCAGAACTGCTGATAGCTTCTCTTTAGTTTAATAAGAAGGAACATGCCCTTTTTTCAACCAGCTTAACTCAGTATCAATTTTTAGAAATAGAATTCACCTGAAAGAGGTAATAGGTGGCATCTGTGCACACAGAGAGAGTAGTTGAGCATAAAGGACAGGTTTAAGACATTAACCATAATCCTCTTGTATCTAGGAGATCATGCAAAGTCTTTAGTAGTTTTTTTTAGACTTGGAAACAAATCAATTGATGGTGTTGCTATGATTCAGCCATCAGCTTGACTGGCTGCATTCACTTTTGTCTCTATAGTCTGTTATTAAAGGTAGGGAATGAAAATAACCTCTTTGGTGCTTATTTTAAGCATACTTATCAGCAGCAATCTCCTATTTTATACTAAGAGCAAACACTGTTTAATATATCCTTTTATAACTAAATACAAATTACTAAGAGGTATGGGATCAATAAGTGGTACCAGCTTCCAGGAACATCATTCTTTATGAAACTTTTTTTTTTAATAGCATTTATAATATCTATTCAGGAAAACACTGTCAACTGTTTTAATAGAGCTTTACAAAGCACTGCTCTGTTAGGAAAGAATGTCTGCATTGCATCCTCTGTTAATATGCTTCAATTGTAAGTAACTGCCAGCAGCATCTCCTACAATGAACTCCAGGCCTCCCAGTGCCATGATGATACACAGAAATTAAGTGTAGGCAACTACACTGAATTTCCATGTGCAGGACTACATCAGCTTGGACACCACTAGATGTTTTCCTACATGCCACAAGGACATGCATGGATATTCACACACATTCACAGTGCAGACACAGCCACAGAGCACCCGCTCTTTGCTGCACGAGACAGCAGGGATGTGCAGATAACTAACATTTGAGAACAGAATACACTAACAAATTAAGTAGCTGTACACCTTACCTTTCTCTTTTCAGAGCCCTGAAGACCCAGGCAGATAATTTTGCTTACCTATGTGTGCAACAAATCCAGCTTTCTGCTGCCGCAGAAGCTGTGCAGGGAAGTGGGGAGGGGTCTTACATGCACTGCCCATACATCAGCCATGCAGGAGGCCAGCAAGAGTGTCAGGGAAGGGCATGGCCTTGCCCAAGCTGCTGATGCACACCTGATGGAGCAGGGCTTTGGGGAGGCACAGGCTGTGCAGCTCCCACTCTGAAGGCAGCAGCAGGGACTGGGAAGGTGAATGGTTCATCAGTGGTGAAAAAACCAAGAATAGTCCCCCATGGTCCCAGCAGGATTTCAGATGGACCAGGGAAGTGACACAAAGCAGAGGTCTAAGGTTAGGCAGAGCTTTGAGGATCCCTTTTTGGAGCATAGATGCCCAAGCTCCATCTAAATCTAATATTAGATTCAGCTCCAAGGTAACATGCTGAAGTTACACAGGGAGCTTGTACCTGAGCAGCTGTTGAACCCAGTCCTATACCAGCACAGTAATCAATAATCCACTTCCACCTTAACCATACCTAAATCTCTGAAACCTGCAGCTCCAGCATGTTCAATCCAGAATAGGCTCAGGGGTAAGAGCACTGGGAAGGAGATGGGGCTGTACAAGGTGACCTGAATAAGTATGGGCAGTCACACAACTGGAACAATTAAAATGATTCCCCTTCTTGGGGAGTCACTTGATTTTATAATTAACTTCTTTTGAAGGAGTTAATTTCTTGCAGGCTCTGTAGTACTAATGAACCACCCAGCCCCTGAGGAACACCCAGCTGTGCAGAACTTGATAGATATGCTTTCATGCAATTTTAAATCTTATTTGGTTAATCACTAGACCTCCTCAACTGCACATAAAGAAAGCAAAGGTTTGGTATGCTCTATCTCCATAAGAAGAGTACCCAGGATGAACAGTGAGCTGAAGACAGAGGCCTGATTTTTTCAGTTAATTAACATGAGATAGTCCTGCTTTCTGCAAGAGGCAGCATAAGTCAGTGTGCAACTATACAACATGATGGATCTAGGTATCATGCTGGTCTCTTTCACAGCTTTCTCCCCACCCACTTGTTCATCCTGGGGCTGTGACAGTACATCCCGGCAGAGCTGGGAATTGCACAGCTGAACTGACATGCATTTAAAAATAAGACTTAAAAAAAATAAGCATTCTTTGAAAGCTCCAATTTGTTATTTTCAACTTTGTCTTATCATTGATCCAGTTAATGCAGTGGCCCTATAAAGAATTTTATTATCATAAATAAAGAGACAGTGACTTTATACATGGAAAAAAAAGTAGAGGTGAATGTTAGGGACTGGGATCTCTTAGATGAGCTTTACCACCAAAGTCGAAATTGTGCCTAACTAAACCCACGGTGTCTGGATTTTTACTTTACCTATACTGAAGGGACTATGATCAGAAACTTCGCAGAAACACAGAGCAGCTGAAGTTGTAAGGGACCTCTTGATGCTACCTTGAGCTCAAGCAGGGTTGCCACAAGCAAGATACTCAGGACCATGTTCAGGTGGGTTTTAATATCTCCATGGATGGAAATTCCACCACCACCCTGGCCAACTTTGTTCCAGCACCGCCATCGTGCACAAGCAATCATATTGCTGCTTCATCTCACTGTCTTAAGCTAAAATCTTCAGCACATGGAAACTAGCAGCAATTGCAATGTCTGCAGCAATTTCAGTGGGATGTGACTGGTTTACACCTACTGGAAGTCTTGTTTTCTTTCAGACCAAGTTCCTCACTAGTATTTGATATTGAAACCTCAGCCCTAGTTCAGTTGCTGGCTCATACTGCCCATCTAGGATCACACTAGCTCACAGGCCACTGTGGAGTCTTAAATTTTATTACAAAATGTAGTGCCTTTGAACTTGTTACTGAAATGTAAATCTAACTGCCATGATTCTGTTTCCTTAAAACAGTAGATTTTGTTTGGTGGAGGTATCTCATTGGGCAATGCTGAATGTATAACCACAATGATACTAACTCCAAAGCCTAAGATAGAACAAATAGATTTTTTTTTTTTAAAGTATTAGTAAAACACCTCAATGACCAACAGTTTTATTAGGAATCTCTGTTTGAGCAACTCTCCTTTCAAAACCTGTTACTTGTTGCTTTATTTCATATCCTTGCAAACATCTTCAAGATTAACATGTGGCAGCATTTTCTCTTTTGCCATTTATGTCTAGCAGATTTTTTTCCCATTGGATACAATATGAAGTTCATGGGTCTCATTTGCCAGGGTATTCTGGTATAAGGAGATGGCAGCCAACATCAGGAGTGAAGGTGATATCTGACACCTTCACAGCAGAAGGATGGTGCTTGTTGTGTGTTACTTTGAGGAGATCATCCCTGAAGTTCCTTGAGAAATGGACTGGGTGCATCAGACCAGCAAAATACCAGGTTATCTTTTCTTTTGCTGGGGTCCTATATTTTGAAAGCAAATTTTTTCCTGAGCTGCCATGATTAGATAGTACTAATAACATTAAGCTAAATTGGTTCCTTGGGAGATGTCCCAATTAAATGGCTATCCTAATTAAGCACATCCTGATTAAGCAAAAGATCCTATAATTATAATAATAGCATGTAATAAAAACTGGCCCATAGTTCTGTTCAGACAGAAAGCATTTTGCAAGCCTTATTTACAGGAACCACTTTATCCAGTATTGAAACACAACCAGCTCTTGGGTGAAATGCAACATCTGTTTAACAATGTGCAGCAGAACTAAACAGGCTTTCAGAGCAGGAAAATGAAAAATTCTTCATACTGACAATGCAGACAATGTTATGATAAAGCAGAAGGTACTTAGCGTGTAATTTGGATGAAGTATTTTGACTGATCTTAGCAGAATTGCTGGAGTATTTACAATTGCTTCCCATTATCACAAGTTCACCCAAGAGGGTGTTTTATAGAAGATTCTAACAAATATTTAAGCTCCATAGTAAATGGAGGAAAAGTACCCCACATTGAACTTTTGCTTTCCAACTTCTGAAAAAAAAATCTCATTCCTATATTGACACAATGGAATTTTTATCAACTTAAAATACTGAGGAGAGTGCAGCATGAGAAGCCAAATACAGTCTGGTAGAAGTACCAGTGTGAAAAGTCAGTTTTCTCCAGTGAGCTGTAAGGCTGAGCTCCTGACCCCCTGTAGTTATTGCAAATGTATGGCATGCTTTTTGAGCACTACTGTCCCAGAGGGAATTCTGATTGTGTGTTTTGGATACTGTTCATGCTCCAGCTTGCCTAATTGTATTCATCTGGCTTAGTTCCTCTCTTGATCACAGTGGAGTAGGACAACCCCATTTTTTTTTTAGTTTGTCCTATACCACACTGTAGAGAAGATGTTGAGAAACTCTTAGTAAGTAATAAGAGTTGGATAAACAAATATAAATGAATATATTTACTTATTAAAATTACTCTTTTTTTGGCCTCCTAGTGACAAAAGAGCAGAAACAAGGAGTTAACATGAAACTCATACCCCTAAGCGTGAGCTGACAATAACTGAATGAATATAAATGTTAGCAGTCATCAGCATAAGGTAAATTATCACTGAAAAGAAAAATTGGTGAAGTCCACCACAAACCATTATTCCAGAGAGTATATATAACAACTCCCTACATCTTTTCTTATCGTCGTGCCGTTGTTATGTCTGAGCATTTGAGGGCTATAGAGATATTATGATATTAATTATTCAATATTAGTTCAGTATTGTGTGGATGTAGAGTTTTTAAGCTACACACCATAATGTTGAGGAGCAGAATCTGGTCCTTGCATAAACTCAGGGGTGTGTATAATGCAAGTGCACAAGCTGCACTGAGGTACTGCTCTCCACAATACCAAGAGAGATGCCCATCTATGATACTTCTGAGGTACCACTTTAAAATACAGTGGTGCCCTTTGAAGAAAACAAGGATTGCTGGTGCTGCTGGAGGATGGGGACAAGGTCGTCCTCTCAGCATTACACTGAGCTCCTGACACAAGGCAGCTCTGAGAAGTGCAAATGCAACCTGAGGGTGGGTGGTAGAGCAACATAATTGCAATTAGCGCCAAGAGTGACTCTATACAAGGATGTAACGCAGAACACAGAGACCCACATTGAGGAAATATCTACAGAAAGCAGAACAGGCTGCATAGTAAGATTACTAGGATCAGAGAAACAGCCGATGTGTATACCTAAAATGATTAAAAGAGCTTCACTGTTCAGGATGCAATTGACATTTGTACCTGCATCAGGCAAATTAAATTAGAAAGAAAAAGCAGTTGAGGTAAAAGGGCAATGTTAAGACGAAAACAAGCTAAGGCTGGACTTGAAACTGAAAGGCTTTCATTGAGGTACCTTCTAACCATGTTAACCTTTCAGAATAAAAGCCTGGTTAGCCAGTAAATAAACTTACCTGGTGCTGTAGCAGATGACAGATGTAGACCAGCTCTTAAAGTCCTGTGATCTGCTGCCAGGTAGTTGTGATATCAGACCAACTGCTTCAATCTCAATTCCAGCCTTGCTTGAAGTCCTTCCTTTATCCCAGCCTCCAAGTCACTAACTCTCCATGCCTTAATATGTCCTGCTAGGAAGCACAGAGAGAAAAATTAACAATTTTGCAGAAGCTACTTGTGGGCAAGGTCCCCCAAGACGTCATTAGCATAGGCTAAGGAACTAACATAATGCCTTTTTAAGGAACTAACATCAATCTTCTGGCAGTTCACAGCAGAACAAAAGTCACTCCATGTTCCATTGAGGTAAAGGCCTTCTTTCTTTTTGAATAGAAATATACCTTGATGCTCCCACTTCACAAGATGAATAATACTATAAGTAACAAATGTCTCAGTATAGGATACTAAAAAAAAAAAAAACAAAACCAACCGAAACAACAACAAAAAAAAACAACTAAACAAACCTAAATCAGAAGAACATCAACAACACATCAAAGAACTTCTAGTTAGATCTCCAACAATAACAACACCGTAGGGAAATGCACTTCAGTAGCAAAGGCTAAACTTGTTTCTATATAGCAGCTATCCTTGCTTCTTTTCATACTCACCTTCCCCAACAACTAACCTGACAGCCTCATGTCTAGTTCCTTAAACAGCAAAAAACCAAGGACAAGTCTTCTGGGACCCTGCCTACCATCCCTGAATCTTAGGGATGGTTATCTTAGACTGCATTATGCAAAGCTACATTACTCTGTGGCCTGATGCCTCAGGTGGTGATTTTATACCCAGGTGTTGGCAATAAACTGCAATCAATGTTATTAAAAAGCTACTTTTGGTAAAACATGGGGCAATTTTTGTGGAAGCAGTAATAAAACTTTGTAACAATCCTGAAAGTAGGGCAAAGGTTATGGCACATGAAGCGCAGCTACCCCAGCAGGGAGGCTGGAAGAGTGTTCTATGTTAAAAAGCCTATTTCCAGGCAGCAAGGACTTGCCCAGCCTAAGGGAATTAACATCTGGTTAAATTAAAAGCAGATGTTTAGCTGCTACAAAGCAGCAGAGCACCATCAGAGTCAGTGAACAGGGTTCCCTTGTGCAAACTCTGCCAATTCATTATCATGGGGGAAGCTGGGCCAAAGCTCCATCCCCATCCTGGCCTAGGCAATTATGAACCACTCTGAAGTACATTTAGTTAGCAGGTTATTTCATTCTTTTTTTCACTGAGGCATTCTGAACTATGAGCTCAAACGTGAACAAGCAGGTTGTTTTTTCTACAAATACAGCAAGTGCATCTGTGTTACAAATTACCCTTGTTCTCTCAAAATTGTGGTCCTTTTTCACTTATTGTTCTGCTTAGATTTTAATTGCTAAGCAATTCCATGACAGCCGAGATTTTTGTCCTTAATTCAGGATCTCATTTTCAAAGGAACTTCATAATTTGGAATTAACCTTAAGAATGCTGACCACTAATCAGGTGAATCCGCTATTTTTTTCTCCAAACAATGTTTTGTCTCACGGTATAAAGGTCAAAGTTTGTTTGCTCCTAATAATAGCACTCTTGTAGGATAGACAAAAGCTAATGTTTTTATTATTACACTAGAAAAGGTAATGCCTGTTTTCTTTAACAGGCCTTCTATTAAATTGTAAGAGCTTCATAATTTGAGGCAAATTTTCCAGCCTGCTTCATACACCTTTGGAAAATTGGGCCCTGTTCCTACAGCTGCTATGACAGAAATACTGTTATTATGGCAGTTGTATATACTGTTATTATAGTGGGGAAGGGGCATGAAATCTGCCCTGAACCTCTGCCTTATCTCTGAATTCGGACCTCAGCCTGCATGAACTGGGCTTCCTAGTTTTTTTTTGGTGAGCTGGGTTCAGATTTTGGGAGGCCTGGTGCTAAGGCCACTACAGGTGATAAAGCTTTGTTTGTGTTCATGGTTCTGCTCCTCTGCTCATGCAGACTGAGTGACTGTGTGCTGCTTATTTTAACTGTCTTCTACCTGTTTCATCTCTTGGGTCATATCTGTGGATCATCTCTGCTGGGACGAGTTACAGACGTATGGAGTTTATGGTCTAGTCACAGTTTGTATGTCACCAGTATCAACAATCTCATAAACGCAACTCTAAGACACCCTTAATTAATACATCAGTGTTAAAAAAGAATCTTCTGGTGTCTCCAGGTAACAGCAACATCTTCTGATCACATAGCCTGTGTCAGAGCAGTGCCAGAGCAGAAGGAGAGGCAGACTTCATACTACATAACCATACAGCCTCTGCCCCAAACAACAAGACATAGGACTCCCAAACAAGAGATGCTCAGTTCTCAGAGCATGGTCAAGACTGCAAAGTGGGAAAATACTTCTAGGACTGTGTCCTCGTATTCACATGAAAATCCTTTAGGCTTTTAGAAATACAGATCTTGTGTTGCATATGTTTATAGGGCAGACAAAACCAAATCTATAGGAAAAGCAGGACTCAGGTAGTGATCTGCCAGATCCATCTTGTGTCTCTTCAAACTGCTGTGATTCAGCATCTGCTTCTGTCTATTTACTATGACAAGCATTTGATATACATACATTTATTTATTATTGGAGGTACTTAGCTTCTACACCTCTTACTAAAGTCAATGGGAGAAAAAGATTTGTGCAGCTCTCTGCTCCAACCACAGGTTGTGATCTCAAGAAAATGTTAACTGGATCCCAACAATCCAAGAGAACTTTGACAAAATCCGTGGTGCTCAGTCCTAGCATTGAATCTGTCCAGACAAATAATCTCCCAGGATGAGAGCTCAGAGAAGCTGTGACGTTAAAAAATCCTTCTAAAGTCAGCTATTTCTGGGATAAGGTTTCTATTTCCTTCACACACAACATCAAAGTCTTACTGATAGCCGCATGATAAAATTATCAAGAAACAGAAGTGTGTTTTTTTTCGACTGGTTTATTCTAGAAGTAAATGGGCAATATTTTAAGAACTACATTGCAAGTTCAGTCTTGACCCCTGGGATTATTTAGCCTTAAGCCTGGATGTAATAACTTCACCTCATTTTCAAGACAGAAGTGTTATGCTTGGTAAGATGTCAGTCTCAGCAAAAATTTTTAAGGCTTCACAATATAATTTCTCCACTGATCATCAGGTAGGGAAGTGCCATAACAAGTGCTACAACAATGATAAATCCTTCATTAAACTGACTTACAAACAAGTATTTTTAAAAATAATTTTGACTTCTCTTTAAAACGCTGCTGGCTCTTGCAAATTAGGATCTGTGCTAGTGTCAAACTCCATGTTCCTTGCCTCACAACTCAAAAATCTGCAGTCTATATGCAGACATAAACTATTTAACATGTGAGTGAAAGGGAGAGCTTGCAGGTTATTTGTTACATTGCCATCTCGGCAGGTAGCTTCACATGTCAGGTCCTTACAGGTCACCTTTGCACAGGAGGAAAAAGGTAAGCACAACTAACTTTATTTGTACCCTATTTGCAAATCCCTGAAAAGTGTTGGTTACAAATACAGATGATTCAGAGTTATGTGAGACAGTCCAAACATCAGAATTCAGTTCCCAGGGAGTAACAAGCCTCAAGAGCTGGTTCCAAGTAGACTGAAAGGCAAATTGTCTATCCAATGGAGTGGCAGGTTCCTTTAGAGCTCAAACATCATTGCTTGTTTCAGGGAGCGTCAGAAACCAAACCAAGCTGTACCACATAGTGAATCTTGTCCTGTATATTTTGTAAAAATTATTTACCTTCCAGCAGATCAGATTTGGTGCTTGTCACAATCCCCAGCTCTAGGAAGGAAGAATTTCAATTTACACAGAATACAGAGAGCAAATGGGCAGCTCAAACTTGTACTTTCCTGACATTGCTGCTCTTTATGCTTGGAATAGGACACAGACACACACCCTTTCTTGGTCCCTTTGACACTCATGTCATCTCAGGACCAAGTCTGATGAAAGTTGTTTAGAGACTGTAAATATTGACCTGGATCCACAATAAGAGGGAAATACATTCGGCAGAGCACCAGCCCTGGACCCAGAAAGATGCGATTTTGTTCCTCGCAACATCACAGTTTTACCGTGTGACAACAGGCACAGTTAAGCCCTGCTGCAGGGATTAGCAATAGTCTCCATATTCACTCAGTTCTATACTCAAAAACAGGGGTGAAATGTAGCAGGATTTTGCACACACAAGGAATTATTCAGATACCACACTAAGGGTGGTGTGTAAATACCCCCAAGTAAATACCTCCCAAGCAAGGTATGTTTCTTCTGCACGATTATCGTAATGGCCTCCAAAACTCACTGTGCCAGATTTATGTATCAGCAAGACACAATCATAAACACAAGATGCCTTTCAAACGCTGTGACACTCCCTTCCTGCAGATGGCTGGAAATGTTCTTAGATACAATATTTGCAAATAGCTTGCTGATGAAATTAGTGCTCTGAAATGGTTAGTTTTATAGATGTCCCTGTTACTCCTTCTGTGGCTATTACTGCTTTAACCTCTTTGAGACCTTGGCTGAGAGCACTTTCTTAGGACTGCAATATTGAGAGCACAGGTCAGAAAAAAACCATAGCCCAGCAGAAGCAGTGAGAAGCAGTGGAGTCCTCAGGTGGGTGATTTGTCTTGGGGCTCTGATGAACTGCATCCTAATGCCTGCTGTCCCGCTGCTGACCCTGAACTAGTCACTCCCCTGTGTTTCTGCCTCAGTAAAATGAGGACAGTGCTGCTTCTTGCCTTCCAGCCCCCTGCCTGTGGCAGAGGACATGCTATGGGAGAGCTCAGAACCATCACTGTTCCCAGTGACCAGTTGTGGTACCTCCTTTTTTAAGCATGAGTAATCACCATTCCTGAGATGTGCTGCCCTGCTACTCTCATCTTACCAGCAAGAGTATTTGGGGCATGTGATAAGAACACTTAGGAGAAATCCCTCCAACTCCTGAATCTCCCAGGAGAACTGTCCAGGTGCATGCACTGCTGAGGACACCTGCCCCTCACCTGCTGACTGGAAGCACATCAGTGATGGGAAGGATCCATCAGTAATACAGGGACTTCATAGGTCACATCAGGGGTCTTGGGGGCTCCCATACATCCAGGGCACTGTTGCTTCAACCTAGTTTGCCACTGTTCACTGCTTTGTGTCACTGGGATGTGAGAGAGCAAAGCTTCTTCCATAGGAAGCAAGCAGGAAACTGAGAATTTGATGAAGCTTCTACTTTCTTTGCATCAAAGCCCATCAATGTCTCAGGCTGGTTTTAACCTTTCACTGACAATAAAGTAATTTGCTCATAACAAACAGCTGCTCATCTGAAAAACAACTGGCATGAATCATAGCGGAGGCATGAATCAAAGAGGACTGGCACGAAAAGCTCATGCTCATTTTTGAACACTGCATTATGCCCTGATTAATTGGCAGTGGCTTATGGCTCTATCAATAGGACACGCTCCCTGGAAGAATGACATATTTCCGAGAATTTCTCAACAGAACCAAGCATGTATTATTGATGAGCTAGGAGAAAATCATCTGGGTATTTTTACAAATTCAAGCTTTAAATCAGTTTTGCTGAAAGGCCTGTCAGTCTTTTTGATTATGTTTCCCTCTGAAATAAATTTCCCCTGAGGCAAAATCTTTATGGTACAAGCCTGCAGCTTAGGAGACCTGTACTCCCTCCTTGGTTCCGTGTCAGATAGGTGGTGCCTATAGCACCACAGAGATCCATTTTAACTGTATGCCCGATGATCATAACTACACTTTAAGTAGCCTCACAAAAAAAGCAAAAGCATTCAACTGCTGCCAACTATCCTGGCTGTCCAGCAGTGCTCCCTCATCACTGCAGTATTCGCAGACCTACTTTGGAGAACTTTTCCGTCTTCTCCTGTTTCCTGCAGGGGTATTATCTGTGCTTGCGAGGATTCAATTAATGCCAGTGATGTGGAATGTTGTTCCATTCATCACTGGCCACAGCATCTAATGAATAGGATAATCTAATTCTCCCCAAATAAATATGACACCAAATTAAAAGAGTTCATAAACAGCCTCCAAAACGAGTGAGTTTGTTTCAATTTATTGCCTTTTAAATTGCACTGGATCCCTCAAGTACCAACCTAGCTATAAACAAACCAGTGACTGAGTTTGAAAGTTTATTATCACTAATGTTTGCCTTTATTTATACTAGATTTGAGTGTTAGTATTAGCTGGAAGAACAGAAAAAGGGAGGTCATCCAAATGCCACAGTTTTTAGCCACAATTTTCCTAAACTAGAGAGAGAGCTTTAGGGAACAATGTATTCTAGAGAACTATTTCTGCAGTGTTTATTGTCACTGAAGCATTTAACAAAGTAGGTATGACCTATCATTACAACCATGCAAAAAGTTCACCAGGAAACCAGAAAAAACTTGTAATGCCTAGTGGGTACTTGGCTGGTTTAAAAAGACTCTCCTCACCCTATCTTCCACCAAAACCCAAAGACACAGTTCTTCTAAGATTTTGTCTGATATCATTTTATTTGGGAGCCAGCTATTAGAAAAATTATTACATGTGTTATGACAGATGATATTGTCAAGCTCTTCTCTGAAGGTAGCCTGCTTTTCAGTATCCTGCCTTCTCTGACCAGTTTTTCCGGAATGCCTGGCAGGAAAGGAGGTGATCAGTGTGGTTGTGGATTTCTTACAGGATGATCTAGATGCCAGCAAGAGAATCTATGGACTTAGTGTGGTGCTTAAAACATACATCATATTGGCTCACCAATTTAACTGTGGACAATACCTGGTGCTTCAGAAGAACCCCATCTTGTGCTTTACTGCTTGAAAATCCTATTTATTTAACAGCTTCTATAATGGATTCTAAACACTTTCCTGGAATTAATCAATTTAGCCTCATTACAGACAGTCCCATGAAGTAAAGATTTATCTCTACATGGCTTTTACAGTTAGCATTTTACTCAGGGTAACACAGCTGTGGCTTAGAAATCCAGAGCTATCATGTCTGCAATGCAGGAAATTGTCTTGTGCAGTGGGTTTCTTTCAGTCCCAGAAACAGCACAAGCGGTGGGGAACAAGTGAACTTTCCACAGAATCATAGAATGGTTTGGCTTGAAAGGGGCCTTTGAAGGCCATCCAGTCCAACCCCCCTGCAATGAGCAGGGACATCTTCTACCAGATCACGTTGCTCGGAGTCCCATCCAACCTGAATGTTCCCAGGGATGGGGCATCCAACACCTCTCTGGGCAACCTGTGCCACTGTTTCAGTTCTGGCAAGGCTAGAAATGGACATCAGCTGTACTTTTCCTATTTCTTGTTTGAATCTTTTGGGATGTGTTTAAACTCAGAAATTAGACCCCACAACACTGATCTCTTCTGTTAGAGAAGATTGCTACTGACATTTAATGCGATGACTCTCCCCTCCCTTTTGAATAACATCAGCCTTTATTTTGGCTAAAATAACAAGGAACCTTTCAGCTCAGTGGCTAAACCAAGGAACTGAAGGGGGAACTGTGGTTCTCTGGCTTAAACTAAAATACTGACTTAGGAGATATTTCAGAAAGTAAAAATGATGCTCTCAGGCAAACTGAATATTAAAATTTTCCCCTCCAAAATGTCATGTTTCAGCTTCAGATTAAGGAAACCTTTTAATAATTGTTTTTCAGCTTGAATCAGTTTTTAAAAGAAAGTTGCCATTTTAAAATCAATAGATGTAAATGTTGACTTTCATTTCCCCCCTATTTTTCTGCCTGACATCCATTTATAAGCTCAGTTCAATTTCATTTACATCCACCAAATGCCTTTTTTTTCCTGTGAATATAGTACTGCCAATAATATTTTGCCCAGTGCTGACTGTGATTCCATGCTTCCCTAGACTATTGCTACACATGACTCAGTTCCTGTTTGGACTGTAACTCAATTTCAGAGCTCACTGCCATCTATAACTCCAAAGAGCAATTTCAGCTGAAATCCTAAATTGAATTACAGATTCGTATTGCATTGCTCACTATTTATTAATAATATTGTGCCTGCAACATATCCTGTTCTTCATTACCACAGAGAGAACAGTACTGGTTCCTCTGTATGATCCAGAGCTATTTATTTCTCCAAATGTTAGGTTCCTGCATGTACAGAACCTACAGACATCTGTGTTTCTTTTCTAATAAGTACTTTTATCTAACCAGAAATGCAGAAAAGGTTTCTCAGGACTATACTTGGATGCATTATATGACTTCTGTATCACAGAAAAATATCACCATAAGTATTTTTTGCAACTGAAAGAATGCAAAGTATTATGGGATAAAATCCCCATGAACTTTGAATTCCCATACCAGTGACATTCTTAAGTGTTGGGCACACAACTTTCAGTCAGAAATGCCAGCTCTAAGCCTCCAACAGACATGAGCAGTCTGAGGCATGATGCTGACCCACCATGGCTAATTGAGATTTGTAACAGGAAGGAATGTTGGGGAAACAGAAACACAGCTTGAACAAGTTATGCTTTCTTCCAAACAGACAGGAGCCCAGGTCCTCAGTATTGGCTGTTTCTGCCTTCTCAGAGGACAGTCAGATGCAAACCCTAAACTATTAATTCTTTTCTGCAGCCTAACATAAGGTTTTTAGTGAGCAACAAAAACTACTGGTAATTTCTTGGAACCTCAGGGATGAGTTCTTTGGATTCGAATGTATGACACCAGAAGACTGAACAACAATCACTTACAAGGCCAATAATGTTTGCAGTGATGGGAGAGATGGGCAACTGGAATGACCTTGTTTGCATGTGGTCTGAGGAGAAGAGCTTGCTGCACTGTGTCAAACAAAACATCTCTTGCTGCTGTAGCATCCCAGGCATGGGGACGTTCTGCAGTTACTGACCCCAGCCACTAAAGAAGTGAAGAGTCTTTGGAGTCAGCTCAGGCATTTGTGTTCAAGGCGGAAGTTGAAGGAAGGCCTGACAGGTCTTTGGCACAGTCCCAGCTTAGCATCTTACAGTTTGCTGCTGTCTTCCCTGCAAAGGAGATTCCACCCATAATCCCTGAGGAAGGTGCACATTTTATTATCAGATGGCCACCTTGCCAGAAAAACAGGCTGCTTCAAGATAGCCAGGCAATAAGCCATGACACTAGGAGACTCCATTTTCCCATCTGGCTGTCTGCAGCAGGCAGGATTTAAACCCTGTGGCATTTTACATTACTATATCAACACTAATTTACCATTAATTCATTAATTTAAGCATAGAAAATAACCAAGTTTCCATTCAGGAAGGCTCCCATGTGC
Organism: Corvus brachyrhynchos; assembly: GCF_000691975.1. NCBI lineage: Eukaryota > Metazoa > Chordata > Aves > Passeriformes > Corvidae > Corvus > Corvus brachyrhynchos. The sequence goes on from NW_008236478.1 coordinate 2,511,445, forward strand.
CTGTCAACGAGGGTGCTCTCCCCTTGAGCCTCCCTTCAGCCCACCCCAGAACAAATAGTGGAGCCATCCATGATAGCACAACCCACCTTCCCTTCCCCAAGGCCACACACTGTGCTGTTCTGTGTTTTGGCAGCCCACCCTCAGCTCTGAAGAAAAGTGCTGTCTGAGCAGCCTCAAAGATGCCCCAGCGTCAGCTCCGCTGCCTCAGGCCAGGCTCTGGACCGGCTCCACTCCAGCCCCAGCTCAAAAGCCCACAGAAGCCAGGGTTGCCTCTGTGTATTGATGAGGAAAGCGCAGGGAAAAAATAAGACTGAACATCTTTCTCAGATTATTTCCTGCCCTTGAAAAACTTTCCTTAAAAGGAGGAGATGGTAAAGAGATCTCCCACTGCCCAACGAAGATATCTGCTACTCTCTTCTTCCACTTCCTGACAGGAAAAATGTTCTTTTAACCTCAGTTTGAACGCTTAAACATACTTTACCCAAAAATTACTGCAAACTGTTGCAAAATAGAAATGCAAGTGAAGTCAAACCAATCCAATATTTTCTTCATCTCTCCAGAAGTCACAGGGATGACGCACCTCTTAACAAGCAGAGCCTTTGCTTGCCTGTGGCTGGCCTCCTGGGTTTCAGGTCACATCTGCAGTGGGTTTCTGGGAGAATTAAGCAAGACTGTGTAAGGCCAGCTTTCTCTGGAATAGAAACTCTCAGGGGTTAAATATGACATATATGCATTAACATCCTATCTGGAACAGATTTTGTTAGTTCTCCAGGTGTCAGGAACAGAGCTAATAGTTGGAGGCAGCTATTCCTATGTAGGCCTGGGTGTGAGTTCAGCAGAGAGCTGAAGTACCTACACCCCACGAGGCTGATGGACAGCACAGCTCCTGCTGTGTGTGCTGCATCTGAGGACACAGGGCAGCCACCCGGAGAAGACAGCAAGGTGGCATTAGTGCTGTCCCTGGAGACTCCCTGCACACAGGTCTTTCTGCAGCACAGCAAGGGGGAAAAGGCTGGCACATAGGCAGTAGAAGGCCTGCACCAGTCCTGGGCATTTTTTACATTACCTCTGTTACCTTTTCCTTGCCAAGATTTTATCTCGATTTTTGTGCAGTAAAATCATGTTAATAAAACTGTGAATGAATAGAAAGGCCCTAAGTCAATATTTGCACCTAGAAAAGACTGGTTAGAACAGCTTAGGAATTGATCCTGATTTATTAAAGCACCTGTTCACCCAGGGAACATTTTAGCAGCAATCAATATGTAATTAAATCTTCATTGATGTTTTACAATTGTTTTGTTTCCCAGCAATTACAGTGATAGAATCAGCTTCCCCTGGTTGTTCCTCCTTTCCAGCTTTACTACTGATCTCCTGTGAGCATTCTGGCAACTCACTTTACGTCTCCCATGCTGTTATTAATAAACTGGGATCACAGTCACAGTGAAACAGCTCTAATCCAAACCCACTGGGCTAAGCACAGGCCAACAAGAAAAGCCAGCCTCTGATCTGATAGCAATAACAACAACGGGAGCTCTGTGGTGATATAAACACAAATGTTTTCGTGAACTCATCAGACAGCTGTGAACTAAAATATGCTTGAAGAGTTGAGCTTCCATTAGGCTTTTCTAGTCAGATTTAGGTCCCTCAAAGCTGGGATTGCTTTTCACACGCTGCCTGTCCAGCTTCAGGAAACAGAGGTGTTGTGGGTGCAGCAGTGTAAATCACTCCTGTTCCCTGCTCAGGCAGACACAAATTCCTGTCTGGCCTTTCCAAAATAATACCCCAAACACACCAGAACGGGTCATACTTTCTCTAAAACCTCCTCACACGACTCTGGCTGGAGGAGTGCCTTGCTGCAGAGCTCGTTCACTTATGCCGAGGGCTGAGGGCTGCGACCCCCTGAGCTGGCTCCCCGGGGGGACAAGGAACGCACCCCTCCGTATCAGGCTTTGAGGCGGCTGGGAGAGAGAGCAAATCCCGCCACACTGCTGCTGTTCCCGCGGAGGCTGTGCCCCGGC
>NW_008236478.1:2513980-2519942 GCF_000691975.1 Corvus brachyrhynchos
CCTCAAGTGAACACGAAGAAGAGGTTTCAGTCTCTGCCCCTTTAAGTGCTTGTCTTTTCAGTGATATCCCAGTTTCTCGCCTGCTCCCTAGGCTGAGCATCAAGGTGGGGTGTTCTACTCAGTTTTTGAGGGATGTGGGCCGCCTACAGGCACCAAAGGACAGGGACTCGCATGTTCCTTATGCTGGTCAAAGGGGTTGATTTTTCACTACCCTCACCCCAGGTCCCAGACTCACCAAGACCTTTTGAGCTTGCCGCTCTCATGGCACTGATTCCTGCAAATCTCAGCAGTGCAAGGAAGGGTGCACCCCTCGGCCAAAAACTTCACCCACTTGATCAGAAAAGCTCCTTTACTGAACACATTTACTGAAAGGCTGTTGGTAATGACACATTTAAAGGAGTGCTTTAAGTGTGGAGAACCAGTGGTCAAGGCAGACACTAACTTCTCGAACTTCTCAGACTGCTCTCTCTGTTTTAATGTCCACATTTGGGGCTTCACTCAGCACGTGGTAGGTGCAGGCATGGGGGTTGGAGGCAATTTCGGAGGGAGTCCACTGACTGCTGAGAAGTTACTGTGACACTAGGAGCAGAAACAGGTCTGCTCCCAAGGGCAGGATATCCTATGTTCACCAAAACCAAGTCATCCATGCCAGTTTTGATTCCCCCATGGTATGACATTGATGTGAGGACCTGAACTTGCTGGTCTTCCCCAACAGACAAGCAAGAAGGAAACTAGGCACAGAGCCTTCAACTTTCACATGCTTACAGCCAGCTTGGCTCTGCCATTTACTGCTCCTTGGGGAGCCCTCCCTGAAGTTATGTAGATAAGGCTGCTAAACTACTGTCCCTGGCACTAAATTCTCAGTTCTGATCCATTCCCTAAAGCATCATTAATATCTGGGACTCCTTCCAGACCCACCTGGCTAGCATCAAATGGCCCGTGCTCTACCAGCTTGTTCTAGCGAAATTAGCATGGCATCAGGACAGCCCAAGCTTTGTAGAGTTATTCAGACTTGTGAAACAGCTATAGAGGGTTTAAAAGAATCTTTAATTTCATGTCAAAGTACTATCCTTCACAATGGGTTAAAATAGAAGAAAACTTCAAAGAACAAAATGGAAACAACAAATTAATATTCCCACTTGTGATTGAAAAACAGTTTGGGAAGTGGATAGCATTCAATGTGTAATGAGCATCCACATCCTTCAGAAAGCTTTGGAAATCTTGACCATTAATTTGATCTTCTTTTCCCCTCTACTTGGATCAATGGAAAGATTTTCAGCAAGTACATTTTCAGACCCTTGTTCACTGTTAATTTTCTCTCTGTATCCTTTTCAACTTCTTCCTCCTAGAGGCTGTCAGTCACTGCCACAGAGATTCATCAAGGCTGTCTTGTAATCACCGCTGGTATCATCCTGACAGGAGAAAATATTAAAACATAGGTGAGTATGGAAGATCCTCTGCATGATCCAAGTGCTGACGTTGTCAGTCTGTGGAATATGCCCACATAGGAAAAGAACTTTGGAAAGAGCAAGCCAGACTTCAGCAGTGTTCCTGCCAGCTGACACACCATCAAAAGAGAATGGAGAAATGAGGCTTGTAGCTACCACCTGAAATAACATTTATCAAGTCCAATTTTTTCCTTTGGAATGCAGGTGAGCAATTGATCAGGGTTCTGTCCCAGAGAGGAGCACAGACAAAGTCAGCACAAATCACAGCAAGCAAACCTATTGTGTTCAGTTTTTTTGTCCCTGGGTATTTTTGTAGCATCTCTTAGGGAAAAGGCACTATAGTTAGCCCTGACACATGACATATTTTAAAAAGCCACAAATGTGGCCATTTTTATCTAGAAGCACTACACAAAATATTCACTAGGTTAAAAAAGAATTTGCTCCCTTTAAATGTTTTGTGACGACAGGTGTAAAGCTAGTTCCACTTCTCAGAAGGAATGAGTATTTTGTACAGACCCCTGATGACTGATCATTAATCAACATGACAGACACTGACAGTGTCAATTAGAAGAAAGGCCCTTCATTACAGAACCAGACTTCCCATGGGGACTGCTAAGGACAGGGCTTCTGTGCCATTTGCACAGGGGGAGAGGAATGTCCCAGAGTCCTTAGGAAAAATGGTAAAAACCAGCATTTCAGCACTAACAGGGGAGGCACATTCACTCAGAGCTGAGACTCAAATGCTACAATAAGCCTTGACAAGGTTCAGAAACTGAACCTATCTCATCACAGTATAGATCAGGCTTTCATCTGGGATAAGGCAGCTAAAAGAACCCAAATGAAAAGAAAAATTAAAAGAAAAGAAAAATTAAAAGAGAGATAAACAAAATACCCCAGCACTATTTTGACTTATATGGATGGCACTGCCTTGAGGTAGTTAAGGATAGCAGAGAGAGAGGAGAAAATGGCAGAGCAGTGTAGGATAGGTGTAACAAGAATGATTAATTTAATTTAGATTCATCTAGGAGATCATGCAGTGCATGGATACACAGTCTGGTCCATGAAAATCTGGGTGCAGTGTCTCCTTGGGTTTGCTTTGTCCAAGTCACTTCCAGAGCATACAGTCTGGCCCACCTTTCAGACACGTGTCTCTCAAGGACATGACTGTTAACAGGCCTAGTGAAAGAGAGCCATGATCATGCAGAAATGACATTGTTGCTGCAAACAACCATGGAAGCATCCCCCAGTGCTGGAAAGATAAGGAATACATGCAGTGGCTAAGAATCATCATATCCAGATTCTGCTTACCGAAATCATACTGGAGAGAGACTTTCCTGCGATACGCTTGAATTCAGGCTTTATAAGATTTAGGTCAACTTCACTTCGAGAAACAATCACCCTTATCAGAGTCCCATCATCCGTGCCAGCCCCCTGGAATAACAGATACATTAGTCTGTGATATCACTGGGTGTTCAAGGGATAAGCTGTGCAAACTAGTCCAGGACAGGAGGAGTCAGCTTTCAAACACCACTTGGCACATATTCTGTGGAACATCTGCATCTCTTTCTGGAGGGCCAACCCACTCACCCTTCTCAGGGGCCACTGTCAGCACCACAAGCCCACCATGGAAGTGTGCACAAGTTTTGCACATGTCAAATGCAAAAGCAAACATGCTACAAAGATGGGAGTTGTCAGAATACAGATTGTCCTTCTGCAGCATCACCCAGGCAGTGTTTGGCTTCAACCAATATTGTTTAATCACTCACAGGAAAATTAAGATCACACTGATAACAAAACAGTTATCTCAGCTTTCCAAAAGGCTTGGAGAGCTGACATCTTGTACATACCAGTTAAACATTACAGGGGCACAATCTGCAGATACCTTATATGTGCCCATTTGAAACTCTCATTTTATACTGCCAGTGAGAGAATTGCTTTCTAAAAAGAAAATATTGTGTTCCAGTCTATTAACATGGAAAGGAAGACTTCACCATAATCAACCTCCTAGAAAAGCCTCTTCCAGAAGTTTTGTCTGTGTTCCAGAAAGTGGGGCTGGGCTCCTTGCAGACTCTTAAGCCAGAAAAGCCAGACTCCCTTGGTATCTCGAGCTTAAAGGGTACTTTTCTACCTAAAGTGTTTGAAAGGATTCAGCTATTACTTGCAACAATTGCACTAAACCTGCTGAATTTCACCAAGCCTTGGCTCTACTAGTTTGAATTGGTGGAAGCCAGGTTACAAGTTATGTCAGTATGAAAACAAGTGTGTTGCAATGAAGAGTCTTACCTTTAAAGCATGGTACAGCCTCTCTGCAAAGTAGCTATGGATGTTCCTGGTGCATTTCACTAGGCATACAAAAAAACACACTCGATTTTTCACAATCGCTTCTTGTAATTGACACCGATGATCAGGCTTCCCTGTTTCGTTTGGGTTCTGTTTTTAACACAAAGAACTTCAAGTTTTTACCAGGTAACCTCAGAGGCATTTTGCGCCCAATACTTACAGGCATTACTTGTGTGGCAATATGAACACACAGATCCTGCAAAAGTAATGGCCACATTTATGCCAGCTTCAGGAGGCTTTAGTCAACATCAGAAATACAAGCTATAAAGATGGATATTAAAATTTACGAAAAGTCAAACCATTCATGGTTCTTAATTCCCTGACTTCATGTGAAAATGCAATTTCAGTCACCTCAAGTTTATGTGGAAATCTGACCCTTCATCGCTGTCTTTAGCCACAGAAATAAAGCAGACAACAAAGTTAGGCACACCTTTGGTCTTGTGCTTGTTGATGTCATTAGCTTCAGGAGCCAAAATAAAATCAACTTAAGTCTAGGACTATGCATCTGACAGCCTATAGACTTTAAAATGGTGACACCACCATTTGGGAAAACTTCAACCACAATTAGAAAAAACGAAAAACTGAGAAAAGATGAGCAAAACACAGGTGCAGATTCTGAGATATTTGAGTTCCCTCAGTAACAAAAGTTCAGCAACAGGGTAATTGCTCACCTTATACACCTTGGATACTCCAAGGCTCCGAAACACAGATATCTGCTTTTATTCCTAGCTTTCTAGGACTAACAAAGAAGGAAAACTGCTATGTAATGCAATGGACATCTTAATAAACTTTGCTCAGCATCCAAGATCATCAACACTCAAGACACTTTGAGGAAATGGAATACAGAATAGACAGATGGATACAAACTTCTCAACTCAGACCTACTCTTTCTATTAAAAAAATTAAAAAAGCTGCAACAATTACACTCAGGTTTTAAACACAAATAGCTGCAAGTGGCTGTACCACAGAAGAAATTGCTTGGTGCCACAGTAGGTCCCACAGACTGGTTGCATTATGACAACTAGATGAAATTCAATTCTTAAAGACAGATACAGACAAAGACTATAGAGACCACCTATTTTTGTTTGTTTGTTTTGTTTATTTTTTAAGTGACCTAGGGAGATTGAATTTGGAACACAAGGGGGAGCTGGCTTCCAGGGCATAGAAACAGCCTCAGAGGACGTCAACTTGAAAAAGCTCAGGCATACCTAATTTATCTCCAGCTAGATTTATCAGTTTAGCTGATTCACACAGTACTTGATATGTTTAGATTCAGCCAACATAGTGAAACCTGTTATGCCTCAAAAGCCTTGAGATGAAAAGGTTTGGTCTCTGCTGCACAGACAGTGGGGAGCTGAGGTCTCAACTGGAACAGAACTAGTGTCTTCCCTCCCGGCAGCCTCTGATGCCCTCAAAAGGACCTGGGGCAGAAATGCAGGTTGCACACTGTGATTCTCCAGCACTGAATAACCAGCTGGATTTTTAGTGATATTTTTTTTCCCCTGGAAGAACCCACATCCAGAGGACATGTCTGTTCACCACATGCTCCTACTTAATTAGGATGGTACTCACTCACTTCTTGGGTTTATAAAAATAACTATCCAGTTATCACCACTGTATAGGGATTCCTGGATAAGCCACTTCATTTTCAGCAGAACTAAATCTTCATAATCTTTCACAAAATCTGCTGGCAGTTTTTGGTTACTGAGTGACCAGGAACTAGAAAACAGGCTCAGGTACTTATTTGTGACCACCCATGTCTCTCATCTATAGCCCTGCCTCTTCTTTTTGGCTAGGTGATTTCTGACTTCAGAGGCTTGGGAGTGTAGTGTTGGTAGTGTAGGTTCTGCTCCATACCTTTCATTAAGTGTGTGGCACTCCTTTTGCACAAGATGGTGATGAACTGTATCTCATCAGTGCCCCGTATCTTCTCTCCAGCAGCATAAAGAGTCTGGAATTTAACACACAGTTATTAGCAAGATGTTCTGTGTGCACAGCTGGTAAAGGAACAGAGTTTGGCTGAAGGCATGGCTGGGGTAAAGGGGTTTGGAGTAACCTACACCACTGTGTGAACCAGAGTCTCCTAGAATGGTTGGTTATGAAAACCTTTCTGTCTTCTAGACAAATTGGAGCAGCCGCTATCTCCATCCTTTCTACCCGTCCTGCAGCAGCTC
>NW_008236478.1:2521145-2546462 GCF_000691975.1 Corvus brachyrhynchos
CTAAAGTCTTTGAAAGGATTCAGCTATTACTTGAAACAATTGCACTAAACCTGCTGAATTTCACCAAGCCTTGGCTCTACTAGTTTGAATTGGTGGAAGCCAGGTTACAAGTTATGTCAGTATGAAAACAAGTGTGTTGCAATGAAGAGTCTTACCTTTAAAGCATGGTACAGCCTCTCTGCAAAGTAGCTATGGATGTTCCTGGTGCATTTCACTAGGCATACAAAAAGCTCAGTAAGAATCAATGGTAATTCCAGTCCAGGACAGCAGGTGACTGAGGTCCTATATCTTGCCCATTAATTCAGTGTGTTCCTGGAATCTGAGTTTATCTTACCCAAGAGGTACCCCTTACTTCCTGATATCTTTATAAAGTAGATCCTTCTAATATAAGTCAAGTACTGCAGAAGAAAAGGCAGCAGACAAAGCAAAGGGAAAGGTCACCACTTACCAATAGCCAGCATGGCATCCTCAAGTGAACCACGAGTTTCACTCTTGATAGAGTCTTCTATGCTCTTACCAGCCAGTTTCTGGTATTCTTCAAACACTGTTTGAAACACAAAGAACTTCAAGTTTTTACCAGGTAACCTCAGAGGCATTTTGCGCCCAATACTTACAGGCATTACTTGTGTGGCAATATGAACACACAGATCCTGCAAAAGTAATGGCCACATTTATGCCAGCTTCAGGAGGCTTTAGTCAACATCAGAAATACAAGCTATAAAGATGGATATTAAAATTTACGAAAAGTCAAACCATTCATGGTTCTTAATTCCCTGACTTCATGTGAAAATGCAATTTCAGTCACCTCAAGTTTATGTGGAAATCTGACCCTTCATCGCTGTCTTTAGCCACAGAAATAAAGCAGACAACAAAGTTAGGCACACCTTTGGTCTTGTGCTTGTTGATGTCATTAGCTTCAGGAGCCAAAATAAAATCAACTTAAGTCTAGGACTATGCATCTGACAGCCTATAGACTTTAAAATGGTGACACCACCATTTGGGAAAACTTCAACCACAATTAGAAGAAACGAAAAACTGAGAAAAGATGAGCAAAACACAGGTGCAGATTCTGAGATATTTGAGTTCCCTCAGTAACAAAAGTTCAGCAACAGGGTAATTGCTCGCCTTATACACCTTGGATATTCCAAGGCTCCGAAACACAGATATCTGCTTTTATTCCTAGCTTTCTAGGACTAACAAAGAAGGAAAACTGCTATGTAATGCAATGGACATCTTAATAAACTTTGCTCAGCATCCAAGATCATCAACACTCAAGACACTTTGAGGAAATGGAATACAGAATAGACAGATGGATACAAACTTCTCAACTCAGACCTACTCTTTCTATTAAAAAAATTAAAAAAGCTGCAACAATTACACTCAGGTTTTAAACACAAATAGCTGCAAGTGGCTGTACCACAGAAGAAATTGCTTGGTGCCACAGTAGGTCCCACAGACTGGTTGCATTATGACAACTAGATGAAATTCAATTCTTAAAGACAGATACAGACAAAGACTATAGAGACCACCTATTTTTGTTTGTTTGTTTTGTTTATTTTTTAAGTGACCTAGGGAGATTGAATTTGGAACACAAGGGGGAGCTGGCTTCCAGGGCATAGAAACAGCCTCAGAGGACGTCAACTTGAAAAAGCTCAGGCATACCTAATTTATCTCCAGCTAGATTTATCAGTTTAGCTGATTCACACAGTACTTGATATGTTTAGATTCAGCCAACATAGTGAAACCTGTTATGCCTCAAAAGCCTTGAGATGAAAAGGTTTGGTCTCTGCTGCACAGACAGTGGGGAGCTGAGGTCTCAACTGGAACAGAACTAGTGTCTTCCCTCCCGGCAGCCTCTGATGCCCTCAAAAGGACCTGGGGCAGAAATGCAGGTTGCACACTGTGATTCTCCAGCACTGAATAACCAGCTGGATTTTTAGTGATATTTTTTTTCCCCTGGAAGAACCCACATCCAGAGGACATGTCTGTTCACCACATGCTCCTACTTAATTAGGATGGTACTCACTCACTTCTTGGGTTTATAAAAATAACTATCCAGTTATCACCACTGTATAGGGATTCCTGGATAAGCCACTTCATTTTCAGCAGAACTAAATCTTCATAATCTTTCACAAAATCTGCTGGCAGTTTTTGGTTACTGAGTGACCAGGAACTAGAAAACAGGCTCAGGTACTTATTTGTGACCACCCATGTCTCTCATCTATAGCCCTGCCTCTTCTTTTTGGCTAGGTGATTTCTGACTTCAGAGGCTTGGGAGTGTAGTGTTGGTAGTGTAGGTTCTGCTCCATACCTTTCATTAAGTGTGTGGCACTCCTTTTGCACAAGATGGTGATGAACTGTATCTCATCAGTGCCCCGTATCTTCTCTCCAGCAGCATAAAGAGTCTGGAATTTAACACACAGTTATTAGCAAGATGTTCTGTGTGCACAGCTGGTAAAGGAACAGAGTTTGGCTGAAGGCATGGCTGGGGTAAAGGGGTTTGGAGTAACCTACACCACTGTGTGAACCAGAGTCTCCTAGAATGGTTGGTTATGAAAACCTTTCTGTCTTCTAGACAAATTGGAGCAGCCGCTATCTCCATCCTTTCTACCCGTCCTGCAGCAGCTGGAGCAGCCAACAATACACTTGAGGTTTCTTCCCTTTTCTCTCTTCTTCCACTCCACCATACCCATACACTTTCACATATCAAAAGCAGCTGAGCCAAAGTGCAGGCCTCATCACTCCTCTTTGGAATGGCAGAGCTCAGCAGTGCAGGCAAAACTGAAGAATCACTTACTTAAAGATCAGCCCACCCCAAATTATTGTGATTCCAACCCTCTGCTGACCAGGACTGTGCTGCTCACTGAAGCACTCTGAAATTCAAGGAGGTGGGAATGATCATATCACTGATCACAGGTATTTGAGAGTACCTCTGCATCCTGGAGAGCCAGGGCTGTGTCCACGTAGAGAGTGGCATTGTCCCTCTCACCCTACGAGCAGAAAAAGAAAGGTAACAATTTTGTCTCATGAAGATTCTTCCATAAATAAGGATCAGAGCATTCATTCTGAGCAAAGATCAATTATCCTCTCAGCTATCTATTTCTGCAGAGTACTCAAGCAGTAATATTTCAGACAGCACAAGTGCTAGCTCCTTCACTGAAAGGTGCTGAAATCAGTCATATGAAGCAGAGTGAAAAATTGCTCAGTTATTCTGCTACCAGGCAGGAAAATTCTGAAAATGTGGTAGGTAAATGCATTCAAATGCACTCAGCATGGAGGGCACAGACCCTGGAAAAGTGGTGAATCATAGTGGAGGGGCACTGTTTTCTAAGACCCTTGTAGGGTACAGTGGCTTTATGCATATGTAAAAGTGAGGTGTCTCTCTGCAGCAGAGCTGGCTGTAAGTTCCCAGCTCTCTTACTGCTCTAAGGAGGTGCTTCAGTCCCATCGAAGCTGAAACAGATCCACTCCAAGTGACATGGTTGTCCCTGCAACTTATCTGGTGACCATGACTATACTGGCTCTTTTAGTGCATATCTTCTCTGAAAAAGAAGAGAAAAACATGAAGACCTTTATACCCTCAGTTCTGTTCTCCAGCATTACCTGAAGAAGGCAAACCAGAATCTGTTCTAAGTAGCCACTTGTTTCCGATTTTATGTCTTGTTCCAGATCAGAACCGTATTCTACCCAAGGGGAAGAGAAAAAAAAGAGGGACAAAGGAAGGATTTGTTATTTATTTAGGTGATATAGTCAAGATATTGCCAGTAACCCAAGCACACACACTGCCTGACACCAGGCAAGAAGGTCATTAGGGAAAAAAACAGGGCTGAGAGCAGCTCATACTCTTTGTGATACTCAGGTCAGCATTTGCATCCAGCTGGGTCACTAGCTCCCCTGATGTCCAAAAAATAAAGCCAGAGCTAATTTTAGAGGTATAGCTGAAGGGATGAAAAAGATAAAATATTTACAAATATATGTTTGATAAATATCTATCTATTTAATGGGGAGAAAAAAACCAAGTGCATAGCTATAGATTTGTTTATGTTCTGACAATTCTCTTTATAGCCAAACTGAACCAAATTTGTGATTTGCTGACCCTTTGCTGTAGCTGGATGAAGACCTAGAAAGGGATTTTCAATTCTCTCAGCATAGCCATGTTCTGTTTGTCAGCTGAAAGCAGAATTATATTGCTTTTGGAGTTAAATGGCTTTTAGAAAGCCATTTTCTTGCTGACAGTGCTAGCTGGCACTTACCTTCTTTGTACGCCTTGATTATCTCCTTGATCTGCGCTTTTGTGCGAGATGCCAAGATCTCTATGATAACACCTTCCCTCGTTCCCACACCCTATAATAGAAAACGCAGTGGAGAAATAAAGGTGGAGAAAAGCATCTAGTCACGGAGAGTGATTTATTGCTGGAGAAGTATGGTGAAGGGAGGAGTTGGATGGCAGCAAAGTGTCAGGCTGTGTGCTGGGCTGTAAGAAACCGTCGTGATGAAAGCTGGAGACACAAAACACATTTGGATTGAACATGGTTTCTTTTAGTGAGGTGCCTAGTTTGTAAAGGATGATTTTATGTAACCCTACATTTCTGCTATGCTTTTCTGAAGTCAGATCTTTGACAATAGACAGGATTAGAGGAATGCAGGGAGACTAGCATTCCCCTTTGGACTGTCTAGTCAGCCCATCTTCGTACCATTTTAACAGACCATCTGAGACTTTTAAAAGTACATTGTCAATAGGGAGGATCCCAGCCAACCCCAGCCTGACCCTTGCACCACCACTCCTTGATTTCTTAAAGGATTCACGGCTCAAGTGGGGCATCAGCGCAGCAGGTTTGGGTGTGAATTTAGTTTTGCTGTTGCCTTCTCAGGCTCTATGAGTTACATATGTACAGAAACTTTCTTACAGCAATAAATATTTAAGCAGCATTTTCCCCCAGTATATTAATAGTACAATTAAGTATTTCTCAAAGGCTAGTGCTAATAACAAACTTAACCATGTAACAGTACAGTTATTAACAGTTGCACAATTGCAGAAAATTAGCATTGCATTTGTGCTACTACTTAAATATCAGCCTGCAATTTGCTTACCTTCATGGCATCATACAGCTCCTTGGCATCATACTTGAATGGGGAGTACATGAGAGCTACAATGAGCCTCTCAAAGTTGCCACTCAATTCGGACTTCAGGTTTTCAATCAGGTCCTGTTAAATGTGCATCATCACATGGTTACATAAACAGCCCCCCCAGGATCATTTTGCTGCACATGCTGCTTCCATCCCCATGGCCCAAGCAATGAAGCTGAATGACAGCTTTGTTGATAGTTCATTAAAAAAGGTCCTGGGACTGAAAAAGGCTCCTAACTCCAAAATAGGATTTGTCTAGGTGCTTACACACTCCCTGTTTTCTTGATATTCAGGCTTTCTCAATAATTAATCCCACAGCAAATCTTGCTCCACTCTGCTTAACTCAGTGAGCAGAACTAGGTAGCTGAAGGCCTTGCATTGAGCAAGGGTGTAGCTTCAGAGAGAGCTAATTCCCAAAGCCTGCATATGAACTTGCATCCAGGACATCTGCAGAATCAGGAATGCAGTCTGCTTGATGATACACGTCAAAATTCCCTTTCACTTTAGTGCAGGCTTTCCCAGAGTATGACTCTCCCTGCTCTAATAGGATGCAACCATCTATTTGTTCATTGTTCCATACTCGCCACCCCCATATTTGCTTCCCTTTCTGAGGTTTTTGCATGGCAGTTCCCTTTCCAGAAAGGGTCACTGGAAACTCCACAGCAGGGCTGGGGGTACAGTTTGCTGATGAAAAAATATTCCCAATAAAAGTAAGATTTTATCAAAGAAACAAAGAGAGCCAAAGGAAAACATGGTTGTCAATAACCATGCAATTTCCAAACAAGTGTAATTAAATAAGTCTTTAAATTGATCTTTTTTGACATTTAAAAAGGCCTGAAACAAACCTCTAGTTTACTCAATGTGTAATTTAGATGGGTATCAATTTTTGTTACAGCTTCAAATCAATAAGAAGCTTCACTTACAGTTAACATTGATTTTTAAAAAGTATTCCTGGTCAAAATGCATTTTACAAAAAAATTTAAATCTTTAGGAAAAAAACATTTCTTTCCAGTCAAAAATTAATTTTACACATTTATTGCAGGCCTTATAAATAGATATTAATCTACTTATTTGCAGAAGACTTGCATATAGTATGCATCATGCTTTCAGGATGAACTGTACGCCCATTTGCTACATCCTGCATGCAGTAAACCAGTGATTGAATAGGGCTTTGTTTTGGAAGAACCTTTCCAAACTGTGCTTTGAAGGATTTGGCAATCTCTTGACGCTGCATATTGCTCCTCTTGGTTAGTACTTCAGTTATAGCTTGTTCATCAGTCCCTGTGGAAAGCAACAATAAATCATAAATACAGCACACAGAATAAGCTGAGACTGGTCCAAAATCCCAATCTGAATATTCAGACAGCCTTGCCTGGTTCATTGCCTTTGTGTAGAAGTTTAAGTACTTACTGAGGAAACTATAATTTTAATTTTTCACAGTAGAAAAGAAGTGATATCTCTGGATGCAAATTTCCTAAGGAATGGCTTTCAACTTACCAATTATAAGAAGAACATAGAATTTACGTATGTGGTTGGAGTCAACTCACCAAGCCCTTTCATGGCCTTGTACAGAATCTGAGCATCAGGTGCAGCATTAAAATTAAAAGCACCTGCCACGGACCTGCCCTCTGCTTCACTCTGAAAGAAGAAGAAAAATACACGACTTTTCACCACTGCTTTTCATCAGCTGAAGAAAAAGTATTTGAAAAGTATATTAATGCTATTTATTGCCTACACATTGTCAAGTCACAGAAAACAGGAGAGACTGGCTTGAAGTTTCTCAGCAGAGCAAAAAGAGAGCACAAGTTTCTCTCCAAAGAGAACACAAGTTTCCTGTTTCCACCTGCCTGTACCAGCCTTTTCTGCTGACAGAAACATGAAGGGCAAAGCATGGCTGACAGTACTGCAAGCGTTGTGAGGTGCAGGCAGTCTGGCAGAAAAAGCACAGACTGTAGTAGACTGGACTTTCCTGTTCACTCCTTAAACGCAGTCCTTCATAGCATGGATGCTATTGTATCATACTGCACTTCTCAGTGGGTTGGTGCAGGGTAGTTTTTAGATAGCTTTTGGAATTCCTGAAGTAGTCTTGTTCTCACAGACCATTTTTTTCAGTAGCTGCTGCTGCACTTCTGCACAGTTGGTTTCAAGAAGGAAGCACCTCCACTGGAAGGATTTGGGCCAAGAACTACTTTGAAGGAAGACATCCATCTGGAGGAGTGCAGGTTTGATGTTCTTCCCTGTACCAAGAATCAGATACAACTACACAAGAATCCTCCTAACAAACCTCTAAGGTGTTGACAGTGCCAGAGTCCCAGGGCAGAAAGACACACTGAGACTTATTCTAGTCACCACAAGGTAGTAGGGCCATCAACCAGAACCCAGGCATAAGAGCTTCAATTTAACAAAGCTGGTAGTCAAGGAACTCGCTTGAAGATATTGCCACATCTATCACAAGCTGGTCCTATCAATAGGGGGAGTAGGTGGGTGGGTAGGGATGAAGAGTCATCATCACTTTATTACAATAATAGACACAATTTTCTCCTTCCTAGAAGCAAGGATATTTAAATTGGAAACCACTATATTCTCATAAATTTACCTTAAGAATCAGGGTTAATATTAAACTAATGGTATCAGCATAACCTGATGAATATTTTAATGGAGATGGCTTCATAGCGAGATAAAGTTCAGAGATTACAGACCAGAAGGAAGCATTAGGGTTGTCCCACATGACTTGCATAACATGGACCACCAAGTGCCACCCATCATCCTCCTGCTATGATGCAAATCCCCTCTGCTCTTACTTCCAGTGTGAAAGAGAACCAGTGGATGCAGCTGGCACATGTTTGCATGCTGGCCCCTTTGCCAGCCCTGCTCCAGGAGCAGTGACAAGCAGCCGAGAGGCAATGAGGAGAATTGAGAGAGGCAGCATGTTCAGCAATCAGCAAGACTTGGAAGTTTGCTTTACAGCAAGCACAGAGACATTCTTGCACCACCACACCTTGCTCCCAGCAGAAAGAGCAGCTGTGAAGCAAAAGGTGTCAACAGGAAACTTGGCAAGAGATGCAGCTTTGAATCCAAATTGTCACCGAGCGGCCAGTTTAAGGCTGTGGTGAAGCTGCCACTGCAGAAAAAGCAGTGACAGACCAGGTGGCATTGCCACCTCTAACAGTTTGGCATTGGCCTACAAGAATTTGGCTGAGATGGCAGGATCATTTCAGGTGCTCCTTTTCTATCCCTCTGTTAAGACAGCCAGCACCACCACAGCTTCCCTGGAAAGCAGGTTAGACCCATCCATCTGAGTTTGCTCTGAAAAAGATGGTCAATCCTCTCCAGCTGCATGCAAGGGCCCTGTGAAGAAACTCCCAAACACTCTGTACCCATGCCTGGTGACTCAATGAAAGAGGAAGTACAAGGCTGAGCTTTCATTTGGAGGCAGTGGAAACAAATTAAACAATGATCTTTTTTGGTACTAATTCCGATAAACAGTTACGGCCCTTTCTGGCTCAAGTAGCACATTTGTGACTCACTCACACACCTCTTTCTCTGTGCACGGAATTGTTGCAGCACAAGTACAACTGCACCAGCTTTTCAGAGAATCCCTGTTCACTTTGGTCTTGTTTCCCAGTTGAATTGATCCTACAACTCCCTGACTGAAACTACTCGAGGCATTTGTGTGACTCTCATGTAAATATAAATAATTGGCATGAAAGCAGCAGAAGCAGTGTCCCTTACAGCTGATGCTGTGAAAAGTTTTACTTACAAATGAAAGGAAGAAGGAGCAAAAGTTTCACTGCCAAAATATTTTCAAACCTAAACAATAGTTTTTTTGAAAAGCTGGAGTCTGGAGACAGGTTGGGTTACTGTTTGGGGTTTTTTTCCACTGGATATTTTCTGAGAAAGTTTCACATTTTTTCATTCCTTATGCCTTTGAACTGTATTTTTTATGAAGGGTTTAGAAAACCAAAACAATTCTTCCCCATCCTTCTTTGGACCTCTCATTTTCTTCTCATGCCTCCACCCCCTACAACACCAATGGTTAAGAGATCACTGGAGTTTAAGGGCTTTTCTCCTATTTTTCTCACTCTGAGTTTAGAAATTATTTCCAGCTTAGGGGTAGAGGGGAATAGATCATCCAAAAGGAAAAAAAATTAAGTGAGAGCTACTCCAAGCTTTGGAAAAAATATCTATTTTATTATACCAAATTCCAAAGGAGCTAGGGAGGCAGAGAGAACTCAGAAAGGAAGATTACAATTTTAATCTTTCTGAGGAAGGGGGAAAAAAAAAAACCAAATATATGTTTTGAGATCTGGGCAAAAACCTGGCCTGCCACAGAGGCTGATGGGGCAGCTGCCATGGCTGGCACATCACCAGAGCTACCTGCTGCCTGGTCTGAGCCAGACCCCAGATGCTGCCTCAGCAGACCCCATGAGCTTCTCCCCATCCTGCCACATTCCTCTCAAAACCACAATCATTTACAAGAGAACATACACAGCATTTCTGGCTCCTGGCAAAGAGACAGGATGTTCAAGACACATAATTTTTGCAATATTAAAAACCCACCAAAGGTAGACATTGTGGCTTGACCACAGCCTACCAGCACAACAGGGGACCAAAATGGGGACAGGTTAGTGCCCTGAACTCACTGCCACAGGATAAGGGAGCAGACAAGGAGCCCACAGTTTTCAAACTTCAGCTGTGTAACTTTGCTGTTGCATAGTACCACCTCCCCATGAACACAGGAATATAAACACCCCCTGCACCACTCTCTACTGAGGGATCCAGATAGGGTCTGCTCCTCTTCCTTTAGCCAGCAATCATGTCAACACCTTCCTTCATCAATGTTTTCAAAGTGCTGAATGCTATTTTACAACCTGAAAAATAGTAAATAAGTCTTGCTGATTTTTAAAGGAAACTTTTCATTCCCACACAGTGCCTGATGCAACTTGTAAGTTACCTTATTATAGTGCCAAAAAACCTCAGAGTGTCAGTATATCCTCTACTTACCCAGGCCTTCCACCATGCCATTGCTGTCTCAGTAGTGATACCTGGGTCTGTTGGTGAAGAAAACCACACATATCACACCTCACAGTTTGGGAATCTGAGATTTGAAGGTGAGGATAGGAAGGAGAGGAAGGAACACAAGTTCTTTTCAATAGACTTACCACAAGAAAAATGGAATAACTGTACTCCTCTGGAGGCTTGTTCCCTCTGGAAGCTGCAGAATGTAACTGGCCTCTCAGGCACACGCAGGTATAAAGCATCTTTATCTACAAATTCCACAGGGCAACTCCCTGAGACATGGCTCAACCTGTTTTTCACATATGATCTCATAGGGAGAGATCAGGTTGCTTAATAAATGAGGCTTCCCTTGTGAGGAGCCCTAAATTCAACCTTGTTGACTCATTGTAATTTTTCCACTCCTTCTCCCAATACACGCCCTTCCCTGCTAACATTTTGGCCTCTGGCACAGACACAACATGCAAATTACAACCGGGTTATTTCTCAGCATAAAAGTTCACTGAGGCTAGATGAATTCTGCTACAACTGAATAAGTCACTCATTATTACCAATTCTTTCTCTCTACTAATCTGAAACACTGCCAAATAGGACTCTAGAAACATAACAAACGTTCCTCTACCTCCCTTCCTTCAAAAACTTATTAAAAAAACCCTCAGAGCCAAACAACCAAAATATTTCGAAACCAAACAAACCGCACACCCAGCCACACTCCACACCATCCATGTCCTACACCTTACAGTGAAGCTCAATAAAGCATCAGATTGTACAGAGACTTAGAAGGTCCTGCCATCCTACCCCTAGACTTCCACAGCATGAGTCACAAATGATCTCTAGGGCAACATAGGACCAACATATCTAAGGCTAACCCCAGCTAAGCGTCATAGGAATTGCACTAGCTGCTGTGACATGTTAAGGCTTAGGAGCTGAGTGCAAAACTTCTCTTTTTTCAAAAGAAAAAAAAAAAAAAAGAGCAGAACAGCTCCTAGGACTTTAATTTGGAGAAATGTTTCTGTGAAATCATCTGAAATACCTTATGGTTGTAGCAGTATTTTCCTGTCTAGACTTCTGTCAGAATCCACCCATGCCTGTGTTTATTTATTTATTTCTTTGCAATGGAAAGCTGCCCTGATGGAAACATTCCCACCAGCTATATCTTAACACTTGCTATGTAGGAGCTTTGTGCCCCCTCACATTTACAGGCTCACACGGCATGTTGGGTAAACACCAAACTATGGGCCTCTCTTATTTCCTTCCCACACACTGCTATTTCACTTAACTCAGCAAGGCCCCTGGTGGCCTGGGAAGTTGCCCTGGCTATTCCCAAAAGAATGAGCTGGGCCAGCTGCTCCTGCCTCCAACACATCCATCATATGGCGAGTGCAAGTTGGGAAGGAGGAGGCGGCATTGCCCTTGCTATAACAAAGATGCTGCCAGGTCTGCACTGGCTTTGTTCCTCGTCATGTGTGAGAGGCAGGTTGATCAACAGCACACAGCAAGGAGAGCTCCTGAGTGGTCCTTCCATCCTCCTCCTCTGCGGGTAGGGTGCATCTGCTGTTGCTGGATCCCCGTATTTGCTGCCTACATAAATCTTTTCCCTCTATTGGGATTTAATTGGGTCAGCTTGCCGTGGAAATAAGCTTTCCTGAGGACTCCAAGGACAAAGAAGCCCTTCTAGGCAGAAAATCTCAGAGTTACAGCAAACAGCCATAGGTCACAGAGGGGAGCAGAGACCAAACCAGACAGCAAATGGGAAAAAGTCTGAGGGGTCATTCTTGCCATCATAAACTAAAAAGGCTGTGAAAGGATAAACCAGGGGATTTTAATGCATAGAAACACTGGCCAGGTTTTAATCAATATGGATGGGCTAGGTAAGGTCTGGAGAACCTGAAACATGCAGCAAGACTCACAGCAGGGCTGTACAGACTTAACACAGACAAGAGCAGTCAGCACTCACAGGCCAGTGGAGCAGGAGGCAGTCCTGTACCCCCTTTGCTTGTGCAAATATAGTTACCCTGAGCAGCTGTAAACATTAACAGATTTGTCTTCATTGCGGCTCTTGTTCCTCCCTTAGCACTCGTGCTGTGTGTGTGAGTGAGCCTATCTGTGGTTCATGGACTTTACTACTGTGTACCAGAGACACACACAGCTGTTACAGCACCAGTAAGCAATGCAAAGCACAACCTCACACATAGCTCAGTGATTACCCTCAGGAACATGCAGCTCTTTAGAAAAGAGGCAGAAAATGATGCATGGACTCTCCCAAGCCCAACTTTCTCACCTTGTCACTGCCCCCCCAGCCCAGAGGCCATACTTGCATCTAAGGTATTACTCTGTTTTGGAAAGTGAACCCCAAGTGCACAAACCAGACTGTCTAGAAGCTCTGCTCAACATAACATTAAGGTGGTTAGAATTTGTCTCGGAGAGTGATCATGTTTGCTTGTACTGCAGTGTATTGTGGTACCCCACAAAACAGAGCCATCTCTGATGTATCTGCAGGAGGAACACCTGGGCAGTGGATCAGTCATACCATGGGTGCAGACACCCACAGAGTGACTGTACAGTGACTCTTTCTCAGGCCTCATCCACCAGCCTCCTCCAGGCTTTCAGAGAGGCCCTACACCTGCTGATATGCCCAGCACAGCCATCAGCCAGCAAGAGTGGGCAGCAACCTACAGCAGAACAACATCTTAGAATCAACTTTGGGTTTGCATTTTTAAGCCATTTAGTCCAAATCAATTTTCAGCTAGACAAAATGCAGCAGGTACCAGTGTACTTAGCTTTTCTTGACTCCACCCCTGGGACTTTCCAAGCTTGAATCACTAACAGAACCAGACTTTGACCAGATTTTTCACTGACATTGGAAATGCCCCTGATATGTACTCAGCCAGCACAAAGGAAGTAATAGGAGAAATCACAAGCAGGATTTTTAACAAAAAGGTGCCAATAGCCTTAGAAAGATGCACGAGTGACACCACTTCAAGAAGGTTTTGGTACCCATTAATGTCAGGCTGCTCAGTTGTAGGTTGAATGACAGCAGTATAAAGGATGCTCTAATTTAGATTGAGGATGACTAAAGTCTTCTAGGGAGAAGAGGCAGCCCCATTTTCCATCTATGAGCTTGTGAAGTCTGGCCCTGTGTCTGGAAAGTTTCAGCCAAGAGCTGACTTCTTTGGAGCATGAAAGCCTATGGAAACCAGGTTCTCAAATGCACAGCAATTTCCTTTCATGGCTTTCACTTCTATAGAATCTTTTCAAGACTAACAAAAACAGCATAGTCCATTAGGAATTTCATCCCAAAGTACGCATTTGTTTGGTCTTTCAGCCAGGAACTTGGAAATCAAGTGGAATCATTGAGGAAATAGCAGACCAAACACAGAGATAGCAATAATACTATAACCATATAACACAAGTACTTAAATTTGAAGAAAAGCATACCCTTTAGACCAAACAGGAGAGGGGTATCCTGCTTCAAGGCTACAGAATGGATACCTTTCTCCAACCCAGCCTGTAAGCAGAACTATGTAGAACTGGAACTCTGATGAGGACCCAGTTCAGAGGTTTTTTTTTTTAATGTATAAAAGAAATCACCAAACTCACTTAGTACTGTGCTTTCCAGATCTGAACATTACCCTTATACAAATCTTTTAGCTTTACACCCATTCCTAAAAGCACTTGGCCCTACCTTCCAGGGTCTTACCAGAGTTCCTTGCCCCAGCAGCTGCCGTGCTTGCAGACAGGCTTGCACTCTCACTGTGAAATCATAGGAGTTTCATCCTGCAGTTTTTAAGCCATTCTGTAAACAAGACCAGAGGCCAGGCACTACCTTCCGCTGCTCCATTTCCCTCCCCCTCTTCTTCCTTTTCTTCCAATTTATCACTATTAATCACCTCACCTGAAATCAGATCTCTGAATGGGAGAGCTGTGCAAATTTGCCAGCAAGCCAATCCAAACAAAGTTATTGTCTGTTTATTAATGAGGTGTGAGAAGGGTGGGTCAGATGGGGAAGGCAGCAGTTTAGAGCAAGGAGAGCATCTGTAATGGAAAAATAAAGTTGCTAAAGCCCCCCCAAAATTTTACTCACCTACCTGGCAGCTCACTAGTCACCCTGCCCATTCTTCTTATGCCTTTGAATCATGTTTCACAGTGAAAATGACCCCAAAATAGGTTTATTTCCATTTGAAAATCATTATCTCAATTTAATTTTTCAAGTTTCATGGATATGAGCCAAGTACAATAAGAGAAATTTCACGTCTTACGTTGTGGGGCATGTTCAATCACAGAAGTAGCAAAAGGATAAAGATTCAGGGCTTGATTCTCCTCGGGACCTCAGTGTCAGTGGTGCCTGTGCTGTGGGGTCTCTGCCCAGCCGTTTGCAGAGGTTAGCGAAGGGTGTGGACTTTGCTTTTCCCAGCAGCTTTGCTGCCTAGGGACCCTCTGCTGCAGGTGGGAGAGCCAGGGTGAGGCACCAACAATTGCCCTGCCTCTGCTCTGCCACTGACTCTGGCTGAGCATTTTTCTGCTCATTCCTTTTTTAGCTAGTGCTGGTGCCAAGGAATTCCTCCCAGCTGCTCTAACAACCATTCCCCACACAAAGCAGGCAACTGCTCTACTTGTTTAAGCCCAAAGGCCAATAAAGCAAGCACCCTCTGAATCAAAACGGTAAGAGGCAGCTCACTTGGGTCTGTTGGGAGCATGACAGATGCCAGGAGTTCACATGCCAGCAGAGGGTGGTATGCAGCATTCAGCAAGCCTTTGGACGCTGGGCTGTGAAGTATTTTGTGCATGTGCCTATCTACCTCTATGGAAATTGGTTTTTGTGTGCTCCTTGATGAAACAAGTACAGGTGTTTGTACACAATTAGACACAGTCCTGCCGTTTGAAATGACCCTGCAATGGAGGCAGACTCACACAGAGAAACCTAAGAGAGAATAAAAAAAGAAAAATTTTCTCACATCCCGGCATGTGTCTGAGTCCAGCTGTTTGTAGCAAGGCAGCAACATACCCTTTACTGCTTGCAGTCTCCCAATTATTTGTGTCAGAGCTGAGCAAAATCCATGGCCTTCTTGGTTGATTTTTGTTCCCTTCCCACTGCTGCAGAATTGCAGTGACACGACTGAAGTCAGTGTGCTCATGCCAGTCACATAGGTAGCACTGCAATGGGTATCCAGATCTCTCTTGGCAGATGTAGAAAAGGCATCTTAAAATCTTAGCAAAGGAAAACAAAAGCAAAGAGACCTGAAGTGTTGCTTCCCTCTCCCAAGACATGGCTGCTGAGGCCAGACCCTGGCAGAGTGGCATCATGCAAACTGATGAGGCTTGGCTGAAAACACACTGACGAGCTGTTTTTACGCTTATTTCCCACTGTTAAGTTAGGGCTGCTCCTGAACTACCAAAAATACTGGAATGCCAGACATGAGTCATGTGCATGGCCAGGACCAGGAGCTTCTGCCCCAGGGGTTGCTGCAAAGGTACCCAGAGAGGAAACCTGGCAGCTGCTAAGTCTGAGAGCAGCCAGCATAGCCAAAATTGCTGAAACTGCCTGGCCAGGAGTGCTGAGCTGTAGTGTTCCAACAGCCAGAGCTGGGCTCTGTCCTTGCAGCAAGCAAAACTGAGGTGCAAATGGAGGGCAGAGAAACAGTCATAACTTGATTAGCCTGCACTAGCTTCACAGGAGGGAAGGAAAGGCCACCCCACAAAAACAACTGTGCGCAGTTGGTGAGCCCCGAGGTGCTCCATCAACCCTTTAGAGCCCCTTGGCACCAGCAGGCTGCAGTTCAGACCCATGGGGAGCAGACAACCACCACCCATGCATGGCTCAGGAAAAGGAGAACAGGATTTATGAGGGATGCAAAATCACACCCTCCAGATAGAACTTCCAGGAGACCACAGCAGAGACGCTGTCTGAGACCACCTGGGAAGCATCCTGCCTTCTCTTCCCAGGGGATGCTGGGTCCAGCTGGCCTGGGTTAGAGGCAGACCTACTCCTTTGCTCCTGTGTATGGCTGGGAGGGAAATGAGCTATTTTGTATTTTGATTTGTGAGTCACTTCAGCAATACAAACCATTAGTGTTGGAAAAAATAGAGAGCTGGGAAATTCCAGAGCCTGCAGAGTTACAGTTTCTCCCTGCCCACTTTTTTCCCTTCAAGGCACAAGTAGTCCCTGGCCATACCTGCTAGCATGGGAAGAGACAGACCCCACCAGGGTCTCTCTCACTGTCCTGGCAGAGGGGCTGTCATTCCTGGTGTTTCAGACACAAGCTGTTTGCATTCCTGGAGCTGGAGTTTCCTGGTGAGGTATAGTAGAGCCAAGTCTACCATTGTGAGGTTGATGGCTTTCAAGGCTTTTTAACTACCTTCTGAAGGCACTGTCTGCTGAGGACATTGCAGCATTTCCCAGTTGGAGACAACAGCTTCACTGATGCGTTGAAATCCCTTTATCACTGAAGATCCCAACACACCTCACACAGGCGCATCAGAAATCCAGGAAAGAATAGGAAAAAAACTCCCAAAAGCTGAACTAGGACCAACCTCTACCCTTAGGCCCATTCACTGTTAACTAAGCTATTCCTGATGCAAGAGGAAAGAGAGGCACAAAGCAGGAACAGTTGTGTTTTTGAAGAGCCATATGCTTGCCATATTTTCCCTTTGGTTTCAATTGGACAAATATGTCTTTGATGATGAATCTTGGGACTCCTGTTTCCACTTCAAAACATCTTTCTATGTACTGAAAAAAACAGAGACTAGAAAACATTCGAGGCCACTAAGTATTTTACCTTAACAGTGCATGAGACATGATCAGTAAGGAAAGAGTTGCTGCATTTAGCAACCTGTGGCAAGCACATGGGTTTTTATTACATGGCTATGTCTTGACAGCTGTGGTCCTGTGTTCTCTGGGAAAACTCATGCTCCCAATCCCTATCCCTCTGCCGTCAGAGGGAAAAGCTTAAGTGTGAGGTATTCTGAGTCACAGGACATAGGGTGTTTCTGCAGGGCTCCTATTTCTACCACGAAGAAACAGCCTGTGCTCCAGAATCATGGCCCAGAGGCTCAGCAAGATGCAGGACACCAGCATGGATGAAGGGCAATGCAGCTGCTCCATGGCAGTGATAGGCTGGTGTGAGGAGAGCTCATTTCGGTGAGCGAACTCTGTGGCTGAGACACAGATCAGCTTATCTAAGGACCTTCAGTGAAGTATTTATCCATACAATAATGCATCTCTGAAAGCTTAACAGGAAATATTTCCCAATCTATGTCACATACAAAACCTTTCAGAAGGAAACCTTTCTGCTAGGGAACTTTTTCATCTCATGCATAATCCCACAGTTTGAGCTGCAGTCAGAAATCAGAGTGATACCTTGCTAGGAAACTCCAGTGCAACCCCCCGTGCAGTGAAAATGTAGGTCCTCTGATGTGCAGGAAAAGGGGAAATTTGTTGCAGAAACAGATGAAACTTGAGATGAGTCCTATCCCAAAGGGCAAAGCATATTCACAGAGTAAAGATCAGACATCTTCCAGCATGGGCACCATGCTCTGCCTGTGGTTTCTGAAGGAATGGGAGGAGAGGGGAAAAGAGCATTTTTTCAGTTCCTGGCTCAGGTTGCTGAAACCAATAAAATTCTTGTTGCTGACTTCCATGCAGCCAAATAGGGTAGGTTGGTGTATGTGAACATGTAAATGCCACTCCTGAGACTGTGAAGTACCTTTGATGAAAGGTTCTAAATCAGCACTAGAGGCTATTTATAGACAAGTCCATAACCAAAGACCTGGATCTGCACATTCCCAGTCCCTGGGAAAGTTCAGGTCAAATCTGAATTTTGTTGTCTCAGGCATGCATAAGCCTAACCAGCCACAGCTGCAGCCAATGTAGGGTTTTTGTTAATGCAGAATAAAAACACCCAGAGCCTTGGCTGCAGGACCACTTTTGTTTATCTGATCTCTTCTGAGAGCCCAAGCCTGCTTTTTGAGTAAGAAGCAGATGGAAGAACAAAAAAGAGCGAAGGCCACAAAACCATACTGGGTGACTATTGTCTTGCCAGCTTGGGGTGCAGAGCAAGAGCAAGCCAGGCTTTTTGTCAGAGCCCCTGCCTCCATGAGGGAGTAGCACAGCTCCAGGCTGAGGATTTCAATTCCCATTAGCAGCACAGCCAGTTGGAGCTGCCCCAAGGGAAGGGGAATGCCTGGCTCAGTCACCACACAGCTCCCATCTGCTTTGCTGCGATGAATTCATGTGGCTACCAGACCCCCAAAATTCACTGCCCACCGTTTTTTGCAGATGAGGCTCACATGTGCTCAGGGGACTGTGTGTGCAAAGACCAGCCTCCTTTCCCCTCGCACACAGGGCTGTGGCTGCCATGCTGAGCACACTGAGTGCAGAGCACAGCTCAGCAGCTTTGCAGCAGCCTTGATTACCCATAATTGCAGCCTGCTTGGGTTGGAGATTTTTGTGGCCTACCCCTGTTGACCTTCTTGCCTATCTTATGTCCCCCAGCCCTCCTGCCCTCCACCCCCAATCCTCAGTGGGTCTGGAACAGATACAGAGGAAACATTAGAAGTAGGGAGGGACTGAAAATCTGTAGTTTTGTCTGAAGCCTGGTGACTCCAGCGCTTTCAGAGGTGTAGGATTTCCCATGTAATTTCTCTTTGTTAAAGTCTTGAGCTCTGGCATTTTATCTCACATGGATTTTACTTTGTGTCTACATGTTCTATGACTTCAAGAAAGCAGCAATTAGTTCAGGCTCTGCCC
Source organism: Corvus brachyrhynchos (assembly GCF_000691975.1). Taxonomy (NCBI): domain Eukaryota; kingdom Metazoa; phylum Chordata; class Aves; order Passeriformes; family Corvidae; genus Corvus; species Corvus brachyrhynchos. Next base: position 2,540,035 of record NW_008236478.1, read on the forward strand.
CAGGTGTTAATAAATATCTGAGCCCTGACTCCAGCTCAATTTACTCAGCATTTCTACACAGTTTCAAAAAACAATGGCTTACCTTTGAATTAGGCAAAGATCAAAATTCTCAGCCTAGAAACATGAAACTGAGGCACAGAACATACCCTTGTCTCTAATTAAATTAGCAGCAAGTCGAGAGTGGTAATTCTGACAGTCCAACTCCACATTTTTCTCCTGACCATTACATGGCTGAGCTGATTAGAAAGAAGATACCCATTTTAAGATCCCCTCTTAAAATGACCCTGCAATGAAATTCTTTGTAGTGTTTAACCAGTAAGCACTTTTATTGTTGATTCTGAAGCCATTAAGACTACATTATGTTAGATTATAAGATTTTGTCTACATCTCCCACATTTGCATGCAGGCATTACATTTGCAAGGTTTTCTCAGAAAAACAGAGCACGCCCTAAAACGCAGAAAGTTACGCGATTATAACACGGAAGCAGCATGTCAGTTAGAGAAATTTGTACCACATGTACCAGTAACAAACCCACACCCCATGTAAAGCTTCTTTATCCCTCAAAAGTCTTACCACCTCCTCTGTCCCTCATCTCCATGCCCCAGCTGTGTATCAGCCCACACCCCCACTGTTTCCGAAAAACCCACATCTTTCTAAACAAACAAAAAAATTAAAAATTGAGTACAGTACATTTTTTCCCCGTAAAAACTGAAACATTTCCTAAAACATTTCTCCCTCACTACCCTTCTCCTCATCCCCCAAATGAAAATTCTATTGTAATCTACACATTTTTTCAAGCACTGTTATACGTTAGGAATCTCTACTGCATTATTCAAAAGTATACCAGTAACAAACTTCTACAAAAACTAGGATGACCCAAAAATTCCCCTTACCCCAAAACTACAGAGAACTGAAAATGCTATACTGCATTATCACACTTGCATGCATGTATCCTGAGCCACCTCTATTTATTCACCTTGAGCCCCTTTTAATAAATAACTGTCCAGCAGTAACATCCAGAAGTGTGCTGTCTCCTCCAAATTAAACTCTATATTTACAGAAGTAGGGCTGTTTTCTCAGTGAAATGTTTCTTTAAAAAAACCCAAACAAACCACAACAAAACAAAGTAACAACAATAAAACCAGCAACGATTAAAGAGAGAAAGTATGTTACTGATCATGTTGTCTGAAGACCAACAGGAGTAAAAAGCATTAGGAGCACCAGGTGCACATGCATTTGAACTGGTACAGTTCAGGAAATAATGTCATTCATTGTTATGCTTACTCTTTCACACGAGAAGCTGATTCTTTTCCTTTTTTTTTTTTTTCTTTTTCTATTTAGGACCGTTTGCTCTGCAGGCTACTCCCGCAGATGGCAACACATGCACTGAGGTTGAAAGATGGCTGTAAATATGCTTTGGTCAATGTGGTTCTGAATCAGGTTTAAACACATAGAGTTTCCCTCCCCGCTGCTTTGCACCTTGTGTCATTTCACATCTGTACTAAGTGTGAGCCCAAGGGCCCATGAATCCACATTTTCCTCTAGGATTTGGGGAAGCATTAGATATTCACTTTTTGCAAGTGTCAAATAATGCTACATACTGGAAAATACATGGGAACCCTCCCACATGAGAACATTTGTTAGCAGTGTAACTACTGTAATCACAATTGACATATACAAGAGTGCCAAAAAAACCATTGAAACATCGAGCCAGCTAGAGGGATCTTGTCCCTTCATTTATTTTGAAACAGTTCTCAGCTGATGGACACCAATATTAGTGCCTTGATTTCAGCTGGCCTATTTTGATTTATTCCAGGTAAGGATCAAGCTCAACAGATGATAAAATAGCAACCAGTTTCTCCTACTGTGCTGTTACAGTGCCTGAGATCGCTGCAAACAGGTACATTTCTATACAACCAAAGGCCTTTATGTAGCCAGTGCAGCACATTCACTGCTCCCACCGTTGCAAAGGCAATTCAGTTTAAGGCAAAAAAGTTCACCTTCTCTTCCTGCTTTACTGGCAAACTAAATCTGTAGTGCCCCTGTCACGGAGGCTGCAGCCAAAACTTGAGTTACACACCAAATGCTTTATTTTTTTACAGTGAGAATGCAGGAAATTCCATTTATGGCAAATCTAATTCTCAAATCCATGGTGGTTCCTGCTTTATCGTACATGAATCTTCACCTGGGATTTGGCAAAGCCTAAACTGTTCCTATTTCTGCTGCACTTGCAAGTTGTGCAGAATTGTTAGTATGTGTTATCTCTGCAAGACTGTCTATTCCAGCAAAGAAGAATATTCTCCTCAACTGCAAACAACAGGAATGTTGGATGTGTGACTGTGAGAAGCCCTCCCTAAGCCAACACCTCCATTGACACTGGCAGTGATTCAGATTCTACCAACATTAACATCACAGTAAATAGTCAACCCTACTCACCCCTCCCAAGATCTGTACAGGTGCAAGACAAGACAAAATCTGCTTTTTCATTAGCTAAAGTTAACTCTTGACCCACCAAGTCACTGCTTCAATCTCACTGCTGCCTGCTGATAAGAGACTTGGCATCTACAGAGCAGTGGTCTTCCCCAGTCGCACAAGCAGCTAAAGCTTTAATGCCCTGTTTTGTCCCAGTGTGGGAATTGGTTTTATTGCCCTCTGCTATTTCAATTTCTAGTTAGCATTTGCTGGCTAATTATTCTTATACAACCAACGTGAGAAGCTGTTAGGTTCACTGTACACACACATTACAAACGGTCTTAGACCCAGCAAGGTTATTCCAGGGTTTCCATATTACCAACATAATGTCCATCTGTGATCTCTGCTTGTGAAGCACCTTCCCCCACCCTTCCCCCTGCCCTCTCACTGCAGTCATCCAGTTCCTTTCACTGGGGTCAAAAGCAGAGTTTCACCAGAACTGTAGTGGAAAATTGGACTTGTTTTACTTTCACCTTTCAATTGAAAGAAACAGAGATAAGTGATGACTGTGTGTCACACTGGCTGCAAAAGGCCTTTCCATTCATAGGAATGCAACTCTCAAGCAATTTTTGTAAAGCAAGAGAAACGAAACAAAACCCTACACAGTTCCCACACACAAACACAGGCACACACACACACATACGCACACTCTTCTTTCCCTTCCAAGCAGAAATTCATTCTTAGTAACCAAATTATGCAGACCCTATTCAAGTGTCTAAAAAGAATGAGGATAGGGTTGAGTGCATCCCAATTCTCCTTTCTGATCACAATGAAGTCACAGGTCAGCAAAGTACTTGGGCATAAGGAAGTTTCTCTTGACCTGCAGGACATTTTAACCCATGCAGAAGTGCTTTGCTGGCTCAGGCCTAAATTATGAACAGCTCCAAGGCCAGCTGGCACTCACGACCATGATTCCACTACCTGCACCAATATACATGAGGTAAGAGCTAAGCTCAAGAGAGCAGAGCAGTGCAAGAGGAGAAAGAGGCTCTGTGGTTCTTCTGAGTTATGTTTGACAGCCTCAGCTGCATACACACGGCATGTCACAGTGATCAGCATAGACTGATGAGAGCTTGGTGGTGTTCTGCAAGTGGGCCTTCCACTGGAAACATTAAGCTTGATTTCTGTTTGTACCAGTACAACTTTATATGCCTGTAACAACTGCATGAGATCATCTTAAATCTGGAGCAACTGCACAATACAGTTAATGTTTTATCTTAGACTTACGTGCCAATAACTACTGTGATGTGTTACACACCCACACACAGATGGAGAAATAGGTATATGCTCTGTCATAACGCAACATATCATTATTTCTACAACTATCCTAAAAACACAGCCAGTGCCAAAGCAGACCAGCACAGGTTTCTTCTCCAATACAATAGGTAGTGGTGGAGAAAAAGCAAGCTCAGGTATTATTTTGATTCACTAGGGAATGCTCTGGGCACAACCCACTCAGGTATTGCTAAATGAACACTAATAATGGGCTGACCCACAGTCCCGCGTCATAAATTCCCACCTCTGTATGGGCGCTCCCATCGCTTTCTGATGACACCCAGAATTGAGGTCATGGGAGAGCAGCCAAGCATATAAAACAGGGATAAAAGCTCTTACTCTTCACACCATGCCTCTCAGCCACAGGTAGACTGCAGGGTTACATATTAGTGGGATCTGTACTGTCTAAAGAAAGAGCTGCTCAAAGAGGAATTTATGTTTGAATCACAAAAGGATCGAATTCTTCCTGGCAGTAAGATCAAAAGGAAATTTATCCAATCAAATAGCAACAGAATCAGTCCCTCAATGCTGCTGATATAAACAATACATGCTGTTTGCTTACTACAGTGTCTACGCTCAAATTCTGTGTATGTTTGCTTCATTTTGGACTACGCTTTCTGTAAATGAAAACTAAACACCTAGCTAAAATCTTTTTCTCAAAATTCCTCTGAACTTTGGACAAATCTGAACCCAAGTCTTGTACAAAGTCTGAATTTCTAGATAAGAGTATCTCACCTTCAGTGGTTATCCTATGCAACCAAGTCTAAACATATGCAGAGATGGCAGGCTCAAAACTGATTTTTCCAGGTAAAAAAAATATATCCCTCTTCTATGATAGATCATTGAGCTAGATTATTGGCACATAGTCTCATGTTAGCACATTATTGTTATAGGCTTCTCAAAACTTCCATGGAAATTCCACCTGCAGAACAAAAGGCAGAAAGTTATCTTTGCAATTGTTGATCCATATTAACATCTGGATGCAGTACTGTTGGGGAAAAGAAAGCAAATTCCTCAATGAACTATGTTGAACCAACTTGCAGGTGGCAGCTATCAAAGCCACTGATGCACGAGTACCGGCTAAAGTTATTAGTGAATGATCTGACATACCAAGTCAGACAATGTCATATCTAAATAGATCTTCAAATGTATACACACAAAAGCTGCTACTGTATCTAGATGATCATTTTGGTTTGTTTCTATACCCCATAGCTCTGAATCTATCCACTGAATGTTTACTCAGCACGTGTGGTATAAATATATTCATACACTAAAATTGACACTTGGCAATATTTTTTTCTTCTTTTTTCCTTTTTTTTTTTCTTTTTGCTGACCAGCAACAAATTCTGATAACTGTAAACCAATACTCAATAAATATGCTGTGTTCAGCAAAGAGACATGTTTTGTCAATCAGGTCTTGCTGCACTCTAAGCCATGGGATGCGGGGGCGGGCGCGAAGGAGGAGGTCCAGGAGGGGCTCGGGAAGGAGGCGGTCCAGGAGGTGGCTGCCTGGAAGGGGGTTGCAGAGATACAGGCGAGGAAGGATTCCTTGGAGCATTGTTGAGGGGAGCATTGTCACGCCCTGACAGCTTCGGTGGTGGGCTGTGAGGGGCAGAGGTTCCATCCGATTTCACACGAGTGAAGTTTATGCATCTTCCCTAGAGGTGAAGAAGAAGTCATTATTAAAAAGCAGGTATTTTGACTCATCAGCAGCTTGTCAAAGGGACTATAAGCAGAGGGGCCAGGCTACATTTCATCAGTATCCTTCACTGGGTCCTAGACATGACATTCAAACCATGCTGTAATAAAGCTCGTACTTCCCTTGATTTTCGGAGCTCCTGCACATAGAGAATAGCTTAGGACTGGCTTAAACCAAAAGGGACCACATTGGGACTGTGATCCCATGCGGTCTCTGCTCTGCTACTAGAGCTATGCAGAACATGCCTAAAGCGACAGCTCCACCTATGTCATGCTTGCCTTGGTGGGATCCTTGACTGACAAAACTGTGCTTGAAAAAAACTCTTACAGGATTATACCAGAGCAGCAACATTAACAGAGACACAATCTGTAGCTCTCATTTTCACCATGATCCTAGCCTGGCTAATGTCTGTGCTTTGAACATTACACCGGGATAGTATGTGTGTCTTCTGTGCTCCAGTATAGATGTGGCTTCCCTCAGGAACACCAACATAGCGTGGGACTTGCACACAGGGCCCTCCAGTGAGTGTGTTTTCAGGATGGATGTGGGATGCAGGCAGGCAGGATCTGATGGGAGCACTGTGGGTGGAGATTTTAAAACAGGAGTAGATTGGATTTGAAAAAAGCAAGCACTGGGGGTGTCCTAGTCCACTAGGGGCTAATATGCCCTTTAGCCAAAATAAAGCTTTGCACAGGTTCCCACTAACCAAGTTCCAGACAGGAAGAGGTAGAGAGACAGACCCCAAAGACCACCTAGCCTTTCCTGGGGCAAGCAGCCAGGGTAATGCAAAAGCTACATGGTAACCTCGGTGGGACACCTCAGATAGGCTGCATGCTGGGATCAACAAACTAAATTCAGCTCAAGGTTATGACAACAGCCCCCAAGCAAATTCAGGAGAAGGATTCCAAATATAGAAACTTATCTCAAAGCTAAGCAGCTGCAGATCATGATCCTCCCCAGCTACCAAAGGCTGTTGCAGCA
>NW_008236478.1:2546525-2569810 GCF_000691975.1 Corvus brachyrhynchos
GAATACAAAAACCCACACCAATCACAGATTGCTCTTGGCTCAACGCTGCCTGGCATAAGAAAACTCTGAAGGTGTTTAGAGAATGGGTTGAGTTTCTGTGGCAAACTCACAAATCACAATTTCCTCGGGAAACCAAGCAAAAGCCATCACAGCAGAACCACAACTGTTTTGTTGAGTGACTTCCAATGCCTGCACCTTTGTTCATGAAAACTATTTCTTTAAAAAAAGGGGCATCACTTAAGTCTACACCTTCTCTGAAGAAAGGCAAGCAGCATTTCGAAAGAAGCTTGTGTAAGCTCCAGAGCTCAGAAAATGATTCTACAAATGTGCTAACACCCAAAGGGTACCACCCTACCACTTACTTGGACTGAATGGCTCTGGGCTTCCAGAGCTCAGCTGCAGGCATGAGTTGTTGGGCATGCTGTTGCCTACACAAGATACTCAGTAGTTCTCTGTCTCAGTTTTCAGCATCACCTCTACACTTAAACAACTGCGTCAATGAGTAGGATAAAACTCTCTTCCTAAAAATCCAGGCTTGCTATGGCAGACTTTGATTGTGAACTGGGTTCGTGGCAATGCTATACTGGGGCCAGAGCCTTTGCATGTGGGCAAGAGGCAAAAGCCGAGGTCTTGGTTGCTTCTGCAAAAAAGATAAACCATTGGATCAAAAAAACCAAGTCAATGCTTTGCTCTACTCCATCACAGAACTCAAGTCCTCATCTGCATCACAGTAAGCAGCCATCCTTGCCAGGTACTTGTCTTCTGCTGTGCTCCACTGTATTCAAAGCACACTTGGACGTTTGGCAGTATTTGCTGACATGCAATGAATGTTACAGATATATTTAACAGCTGCACATCAACTTAATTTAAGAAAACTCAGCTTTGATATTTATAAAATTATGGATTTAGAGTAGCTAAATAATCACTCAGGATGAAAGAAAAAAAAAGGAAAAAAAGGTCAGAGGTGCTCAGATAATACAAACCATATGGGGAGGGAAAAATTTAGGACAGAACAATCTCCCTCACGGTAAATGCAAAGCTGCAAGCCCAACACTGGTGTTTTTGCCTACAAGCCTTTCCCGCCTCTCTGTTGTGTCTCTCTCACAAACATCAATTCCAAATATATTCATAGTCTATAATCAAAGGGGATCCCATAAATCTGTTTGTATTACTTTCACTTCAGTTAAAGTGATAGGCGACGTCAAACTGCTGCCAGTTTCTGCCACACTCACTGATTTGTCAGACAGATGGGTAATTTAAAGGCCATGCGCTGCATTGTGTCATGAAAAATACGGTTGAGTGTAGAGAGTCTGACAGGCAGAGGCTTGGATGATCGATGTATGTATTGTGACACTTCCTCACAAAAGATTATCAGTGTTAGCCTACAATCTCATATATCAAAGACTTCTGGTGAATACTGGAGCAAATCCTCCTGAGCACTTCAAGCAGCCATTGATAAAATGAGGCCGAACTCTAAGCCAGTGTCAGGATTAACAGCTGAAAAGGGAAAGGGAAAAACAAATGACAATAAATCATAAGTGATAGTTTGGACTTATCAAGTGTGTTTTGTCAAAGGATTTCTAGGTTGAAGAATTAAGCCCTCCACACATCAGTTTCCTAATAAGAGTGCCACTGTTACTCTGCCTAACATGCATATCCCTCTGGGGTTAGTTTATAAAAAAATCCAAGAAATTTCTCAAATAAACATTCTAACCACAGGATTTTTAATATTCTCTGCTTGAAAGAATTAAGTCATTTCCTCTCCAAAGGCATAAAAAGGCTTTTAAACCCTGGCAACACGGACAGAAATGAGGTATCCTGCACACTTATCTCTGGTCTTCCTGCACAGAGGATTAAAAAGGACTAGGAAGCCACCACCACCACTTTAGTAGTGGGAATAATATATATTTTTCCAGAAGCATGGAACACACTAAGTGTCTCAGGGAAGGTGTCAGAGGCGCAAGGTGCAGCAATACCAGGATGATCTCAGGCACAACAGCTGTCGGGAGCTGCTTTATTGTTTTCTAGGAGGCAGATGATCTGTGTGAATCCAGTTCTGCCTGGTCTGGGCCCCGCTCCCCAAGCAGCCGTGCTCAGATGCTGCGACCCACACCGCGTACTGTCATTCAGGCACCAACCGAAGGTCAGCAGTGTGCCATATGGAGTTACGCCCTTACTTCAGCTCACATCTGCACCATCTTCCTAATGCACAATTATTTTGCCTCCCCATATGTCCATCCACTTGTTAGTCTCTTGTTATGCTGCTTGCCAAATTGGCTTTTCAAAAAGTACAAATACTGAAGCAGTGGGATCTGCCCTTGTCCCGACTCCAGCTTTTATCCCAGTGTAACAATCACATGTGCAATTCAGCCACTTTGTACTTGTAGGCAAAGTCTCCTCGACCACCTAGGATGTGTTTTTGTGTGTGGTTTAAGGGGGGCAGGAAGGGAGGAACCTCCTGAAAGCCACTGCATCATGTTGCTGGGCTATCTTCATCACAGTGCTCAGTACATCAGGCCCCAGCACTCATTTCCCCAAAATCTTTAGCTACTACTCAGCAAGTTTTCAACTGACAGAAATGACTGTTAAAGAATCCAGGTAATTCAAAGAGTGCCATGGGGAAGTCTCTTCACCCATGATACTAGGAGCACATCAGCAGAAAGAATTTTAAAAATCCAGGCCATCTGCCAGTAGCTGTCCCTTTTCTCTCTTCATTTTAATATATGCATTGGTGTTTAACAAAAATCAAATCCAGTTTTGTGTCTGTGCATGTCAGTATTTGTGTACACATAAGTATGCCAGTTTCTTATTTTTAGCTACATTAGTTGACCTAATAAAAGACATCCTTCCTGTAATAAATTTCGCTTGATTTTCCATTCGCTCTTTGTTTGGCTTACAGAGTCCCAGTGCTGCAATTTGGATTTGCAGAGGTGGGTATCTGACTGAAAAAGAGTTAGTTTACTGAATTTTCTTGTCTTTGACCTTGTAAGAATATGATACTTGCATTTTAAAATGGATTAAAATAAAATAAGTCCTTTAAAATCTAAGCATGGCCATTCAAAACTCTAGACCACCAAATTAAAAACAAAGTTCCTCCTAGTAAGGAAGTATTAAATTATTATTTATTATTTTTACATAAAAGTGTTATTTAGGATGCTGAAATCCAAAATGAACATAATTTCCTTGGGCACTCTCCCCAATTTTGTTTATGTATGTCACTGGGATAAGTCACCTGGGTCACCAGCATGTAGTTTCACTTCCTAAATATCGATCAATAGTTCAGCATAAAAATGTGAATCTCAAAAGAACAGATTCAGGCTTTTATGCTACTTACAAAACTGCAAGTGGGGGCACATACAAAAAGTTATAATCACTTTAGCTAAGTGAAGGCTTTGATCCACACACCCAGAAAACAATGGGATGTACACCTTTAAGATAAGTGACTTCTAGAAAAATTGAATCTTGGCAAAATTAGGGATTACCCTGTCCTCTAACAAAGAACAAGAGCGTTCTAGCAGAAACACCTACACAGAGTATCCCAAACCAGCCAGTATGGGAAACCCATTTAGCAAATTTATTTATCAGAGGTAGCTTATGGATACAACACTTGTATAGTGAAAGAGATGAAGCAAGGTGGTACAGAGCTCCCAATAGCTGAGTTCCCTGGGCGAGTGTCAGGATTAGCAGCTGGCTCCTCAGGAGCCAGGATCTATGTGCATCAGCCTTTGCCAAGAGCTTCCTCACACTGCACTGCTTCACGCTGACTGTGCGCTCAACATGTCACGGCTCATTAAAACCTTCACGGATTTCCTGGGAATTGCACTGATTACCCTGCAGCATACAGGCTAGAAATTAGTGAGCTGCTGAAACAGTCTGTCATGTAAAACCCAAGGCTGCCTGGTTTCCAGGCACATACAAGTTACTTTTACCAACTCCTGTTCTTACATCTGTGACTCAGATGTCATTTTTATGTTGAAAAATAAAGTATTGGAAGTGTCAGAGATTCCCATATCACCAGTTTGGTGACGGATCATACTTTCAGGTCAATAAATATGTAATTCATAATTATTTTCTAATTATATTATTTAATGATTAAAGTACAAGTATAAAAATTATTTATATGATGGTTATTTAATTAATCATTAACAATTATTTTATGAAATTGTAATTAATTTTTATATTGAGCCATTTTAAGTTATTAGGACTCAAATCAAAACATTAAATATCATCAGGTTAAAATATTTATTTGCATAATAACCTGACTCTCATACAAATCTTCCAGTTTAATAAGTCCTCTCTTGTACAAAACAATTTTCTGGGAATCTATTTGGCAGCTCAGCACTGATGCTTATAATGACGGTAACCCAAAACTATGAAGAGATAAGAGAAAATGGGGTTGACTGAAGAGAGGAGGGTTTTAAAAGTAAGGTCCAGTAAAGTGGCAGTGTCCAACTATGAGAATGTAATTATTTCCTTTTCTGTTGCTTTTAAAAAGGAAAATAAGTTCAGCCCATTCTTTTCCCAGTGTATTATCTGGCCTCTTTATAAGCAAACTCCTATCACTTTTGCTCCCTCCCTTCTATGATGGAGTTATTGGAGGGGAAAGAAATCACTGCACTGTGGGTTGTGAATCACTCACTGTAACAGTGAGGACCCTGTAATGCCCTTAGGTACATCACATAAACTCCAATAGAAAATTACAAAATGATTAATGCAAATGCCCAAGGATGAACCTAGCACTAGCAGAAAACTCTGTTTACAGCACAGCATGAGCAAGGCGGTGCTACCAAGAGGTGTAACCTACTGGGCTCACTCAACATGCTGCTCATTGCAAAAGGAATTAGGCTGAGCTTTAAGATGTGGGAGGTAACCCAACTTTAAACAGGATGCACGTCCTGACACAGGAAGGGGCAGAGACAGAAGCAGCTGAGGCACATGTGAATCCTTCACAAAGTCCACAAAAGCCCTCTTGTAAGTAAATCTATGCTTTTCTCTTTTTAGCAACCAAACTAAACCACCCACAAACCCTGGCTTGCTAGTACAGCACCATGGAGACAGCACAGGAAGTTAATGCCTGCCTCATGAACTCTGACTCCCAAGTCTCAAACAAGGAGATCCTGCACATGGACGGGAGCTGAGCACATGGTGACAGTGACACACAGCTAAACAATGTCTTGGGCTGATGACACACTCAGGATAAAACCTATTGTCTTGGCTGAGGCATGGCTGACATTGCTGCCAGAAAAGCTTAGGCAAGATGCCTGAGCCCCTCATAGAGGCAAAGTGGGACCAGCCTTGTTTTGTAAATAAGCTGGGAGAAGAAAACCTTCAGAAGTCCAGTATGCCCTCAGATATCCTGGCTATGGGGGCCAAATAGCGGAGAAAATAGGATTTATGGGGTGGGGAAGGGATGAGAGAGCATAGGAGCACTTCTTTTGACACTAAATGTGTGATAATCCCATCCAGGGATCCCCCAGGGACCAAGGGAGGTAGGTTGCCAGGGCAAACTCACAAACAGACCCATGGCATGCACTGCACATAACAGCAGCAATAAAAGCCATCTTTCGGTTCACTTGCTGGCCAAAGGAGAAGTCAACAGCAACCAAAAGTCTTCATTTTTCAGGTAAAACAAGTATGTCAAAATAAATTTAATTCAGGCTTGAAACATGTGTTGTTAATTTCAAACCATCTTTGAATTTCAGACAGAAAAGGTGTTTCAAAACAAAAATGGAAAACATTGAGACTTTCAAGGGTATATTTTCAACTTCAGCTAATTCTACTAACATGAAAAAAACATTTACAGACCATCTAGAGGAACAACTTTTAATCAAAATAAAGATAGTAACAGGGAAAATGGTGTTCAATTCTACTGGGCAATTAAAGCAGGAACTGTTTTTTGCAATAAGATTAATAGCAGCAGTATCCCAGGCTACTGTAGTTTCTTTTATCAGAATACTGAGATGAATACAATCAAGTACTGATAGTTTCCCCAGACACACATCTGCTGACACTATACCCCAGTTCACAGTCCTAGCTGTGCACAGTGCCACTTAAAACAAGGGATGGGTCTTCTGGGAGCACTCTGCTCAGTTAGGTTGAAGACCAGTGCAGGAATACACGGAAGAGAAGGGGGTTACTTCCAATTTACCACTGGAGAAAGTAGACAATAATGAGGAATCTGAGGGAGGAGTAGCTCAGCCAGGGAAATCACACTTTTAAACTAGGACCAGTGCCCTTCAGCAAAATAAACTTTGTGCTGAACACATCCCCACTGTCCAGCTCTCTCATGCCACTTTTTCAGCTTAGGCGCACAAGGAAAGAGACATGGAGAACCCAGCCAGTATTGAAGACAGGGCTATTCAAACAATACGCATCACACTCCAATTCAGCAGGGAACTGCACGCTGCTTCCAGCCCTGCCTCAGCAAGGAAGTGCAGCAATGGGCTACAGACACCTCCTGAAAGAATGGCCAGAGTCACAAGATATCTTGCAGGAACGCACAAAACATCACATGTCTTGGACCCTGTTGAGGCTGTGGCTGAAGTAATGCACAGTGCAGGTCCATAACAAAGCCTGTTGATTCTGAGCCCTAAAAAAGCTGAAGTGACAAAGGAAGCAGAACAGAGTAACACGGGGCATAATCAAAGTTAAGGTCTATCAGGTACACTTTATATTCAGTACCAATCTCAAAGTGCCATCATGCCAGACCAAATCCCACCCAAACCTCAGAAAAATATCTTAACCTAAACCTGCACTCACAACATGTGATTTGCTGCCTTCTGACAGCTTTTATGGATGAGGGTCCCAGAGTGGAGGAAGCAAGGAGAGCCACTGTCAGGTCATGTCATCTACTCAAGGTTATGCAGGGGGAAAAAAAAATGGTATTTACAAGTTCAGGACTCATGACTCACATCCCTTGTTTTAACCACAGCACCACACATTTCCACACTTGAATGCTGACCAGACTAGAATGAGGTTCAAGGAAAAAAAACAACAGTGGTTGGTTTGCAAAAGATTTTCCTCTTTACTTTCGTGTTTTCAGGGAAGAGGACATTGCATTTGTCCATCTCCTAGAATGGGGAGGGCTTTGGAGCATAGCAACAAAAGCAACAAACATCTGCTGGGTGCAACAGCCTCAGCCTTGAGGTATTGGTGGCTTGCTGGGAGCAGCAAACTATGCCACAAAGGACCATAACTGGTCTTGCTCAAACTGCAATTAAGTGTCATCATGCTTTCCTGGGTGAATTATTTGATGGTCTCTCAGGAGCAAGCTGGGATTATTGTGTGCACAGGGGAATAGCACAATGTTATTCACCTGACTAGGGTACAGAATAATGATGGAGACTCAGATTTTTGGTGGAAATGGTTATTATTTTTCGTTGCCTCAGCCAAAAATATAAGTTCCTGGCCCAGCACACAGACAGGCTGCCTCTTTGTGTAGAGTCTGGAAACAGATACAATTATCCCCAATGCTTCTCTGGGTAACTGGCCCTTAAAATGGCTCTACTGCTACCTAGAGCAAGTAGATGGTAAATCCACAGTTCTCAGCTTCCCCTGTGCTTATCTCACAAGGATTTTCTTCTCCCGGGACGGGACTCACACAGTTCATTATCAGTGCTGGCCTGTTGATAAAGCACAGAAAACCTCTCCTCCCCCAAAAGCTCCTATGTTAAATTGAATAGCATATTGCCTTGGGACACAACCACCTTATTCTGTCTAAGAATGAACACACTAGAAAAGCAACTCAAGGACCAAAGTCCTAACATGGAACTCTCTCTGTCCCATTTCAGGTATGCTAGCGACCTAACGCTGTGCAAATGAATCCCTGCCATGCTTCCCCTATGCAGCTTGACCATGCTATCAGATAACAGCTCTGCATCTTTTCCATGAGCACCCCATTGCCACCTCTCTCCTAGCAACTCCATTAATACACACCCTGGTGTCACCTCAGCAGTCAGTGGCCTGTCCCCCAGCAGTAGAAAAAATCCCAAGTACAACTCCTCTCATTTTTCAAAGGTTTGCTCAGCTCAGAGTGTCTGGCCATTAGCATTGCAAGAAAGGAGATCACCTGCTGTGGCAGGCAATGTCCTCACCTCTTTCACTTTTCAGGAGCTTGTGAAGGTGATTGGCTCCAGAAAGGTTAAGCAAAGGGAGAAAAGCCCCAGGACCAGGCAGCAGCCGCTGATGACTACAGTCTGAGGGAGCTCAGTGCTGCTTTTCCAGCACCCCCTGTAGCTCTGCCCGTTGTTACATAGGTGATTACAACACATCTCCAAGCAAACGGCAGGCAAGCCTATTAAAAGCCATTACTTGGTCTTGAAGAGAAGTAATTAGAATGAGCTCCAAATAGCACCAGTACGTGGGCAGCCACCGTGGCGTGACAGGCGGGTGCTGCCATCACTGTGGGCTGCATTCAAGCTGCTGACCACCTGTAAGTAGCAGCTAGAGAGTAATTACTAGTCATTAATAATCCGTAAGCTTGGTGTCCCATGATTCATCTAAGGAGTCCCAAGTGCCTGGCAGAGCACTAAACCTCACAGCTGTAAGGAAGATAAATACTGTGTTCTCAGGATTATTTTGTTGTTAGGAAAACTAAGGCACATAGATGTCATGGTCAGCATTACAAGGAATCACTCAAAATTTGAGGGTAATCAGACCTCCCGAGCTTTAACAAACCCATCAGACTAAGAGTGATCACCCTGAAAGGGATGCACAGAATAAGGAACCCACATACTCCTCATTTCAAAGGCTGCCGTTTAAAATTCCAGCTGCTATGCCTTGTTCAAAGTCACACTGTAACTCAAGGGTGGGAACTTGAAAGGATCCAGAAGTTCTGTCTTCTAAAATGACCATCAGCTCATAGTTTGTGACATTTTTGGCTGCACAGCAGCATATTAATCTCAGTTTTATGAAAAAGAAAAAGGCAAAAAGGCTCTCATATTTTTGTACAACAGCCTGCTTCCAGTCCCCTTCCCCAGGAAAGGGCTTTACATGTACAAACTGCAGGGTAGTACTACTAAGGCATTGCTTTTCTCTAAGTAAAGTCCCGTAGGTATACAAGGGGATGGTGACAGCAAAATCCAGTCTACACTCTCCCTCTCTGCTGCAGCTACAAAATTTTCAGTGACAATAAGGAGAGATCACGTTTTAAGTCTTTCAAATAAATGATCGATTCTGCCTGAGGGGAAAAATGTTGGGCTTTTAGTCAAGGCTTTTGGTAAACTGAGCCTCTAAGAATTTCCTGAATCAATCAGTATGTGCTGAGAAGCAAAATGGAACAGAATTGCAGAAAGCAGCAACTAACAGACCAAAGCACCTCCCCTTTCTCTCTGCACATACCGGGGCTTTCAGTGTTGACCTGCTGCCACTGGTAACAGCCCACTTTTGAACTATGAGGCCAAGGGGAGGAGCTTGAAACTTACCTTTTGCAGAGACCACTGACAACCTGCCCCACCAGCTACTGTGGTTTGTTTGTATGAAATATTTCAAGATAGCCAGACACTATTATTTCCCAAACTCCCACTTTTACATCAGCTGCTGCAAGCTCAGAACCAAGCTCAGAAGGACACCAACACAGTGATGGGAAAGTCTTCAAGGAAATCTGAACATCTTGAGCAACACACAGCCCCATCAGGCCATATAGATACTCTGACATACTCCCTGAGGCCGGATGAGCAGTGTCCCCACCTCAGAACTGTCAATCCATTTCTTGGGCCAAAAGAGTGACTGCTGGTCCTCTAAGACATAATTTCTGAGGAAGAAGAGAAGAACAGCCTAGCTCTAAGGGCTCCATCACTGCAGCAGTAGCACAAATGCCTGTGAAGGCTTCACCTTTGTATATTCCAGCAAGGCAGAAAGCCCAGCAATCCACCACAGAGCCACTAGGCCTTTTTCATCGCTTCACTCCTCTGCTGATGCTGTCGGAGAGCTCAGCAAAACTCCATGCCACAAATAACAGCCTAGCTGCTAATGATGGGGTAGAGCTAAGTGTGTTTATCCCTTGTTGCCCCATCCTGGTGCAACACAGAAATTCCTGCTAGAGGTGACCTGAGGAAGTCAAGTGAGCAAGATCCTGTGACCCTGTACTGAGGTATTTGCCAAACTCATAAATTTCAGTGGTGGTGCTATGATACGACCTCTAATGGAAACCGAGAGGAGGAGCTGCCTGTAAGAGCCAAGCAAAACACTGTGGGCACACAAGGAGAAGGAGCACCAGAGCTTGTGCTTGGCTGGTTTTCTTTAAATAGGCAGTTCCAAAAAGCTCCTGTGATTTTCACAAGGATTAATACAGTCCTATTAATACAGTCCTGCCTAATACTGATGAATCATCCATCCTGAGATCCTTTTCTTGATAAGTTCATGGAAGACATGAGCCAGGGCAGGGGAACTCTGAGAGCTTCAGCCAGCTCTGCAACAAGGCTATAGGCCAGAGCATGATGCCACCAGCAGCTCAGGTCCTGCAGCATGAGAGGAACAGGGTAAGGAGGCTGGGGACCAACCCATTGCGCCCAAAGACAGGACTGCAGGGAACCAGTCTGTCTCATCAAGGGGAGGGGCATGCAAACAAGAATTAAGAGAGAAAATGAGGAAGAAACCACAAAAGGACACAGGTAAGGAAAAGAGCAGGATGCGGAATGGCAACAGGACCATGATGAAGGAAGACAAATAGATTGATGGACAGCAGACCTGCTCATGCAGAGGAAAGGACAACAGAAACCCCTTGCAGCTGTCAGCCCTGTATTGCTGCACACAGGCTTCAGCCCATATTTCTACTGCAAGGTTCTCACAAACACTCTGGAATGGGCCTCCCCACAAGAAGAGTCAAAAATATACAAACAGTGACTTTTTTTAACTTCACTTCATGATGGGAATGGGTAAGAAGTCATGATTTAGAAATCTGGGATAGCAATGCTGCCTTTGCTGTATGGTTTGCAGATCCAAAGAAGAGGCCTGCATTGTGGGGGAAGATGCTGAACAGCTGTCAAAAAGTGTAACAGGCTTTTGCTTCTCTGTGACAAAGCCAGATATATTGGTGAATATACCAAAACCAACAAAACTATCAGAAGGTTTTTCTACAAGTATTCTTCAGGTTTCTGAGGGAGAGAAAAACTCCCAAATCACTGTATTAATTTTCAAATGATGAAAAAGTTACACTTTTCAAAAGAGTTTCTAAAGATCATTTTAATGTGAAAAATATATATATCTATATATTAAAAAAATCCATTTTCATCTTCCCCCTGTACCTAAATCCTTGTAAAAAATATTTTTCTCCATGTCCTGTGGATGTTCTCTTCTCCCTAATGAGTATTTTCATTATGCAGAAAAAAGTGGCTTGCTATCATTTCATCCAATGGCTGCAACAAGGAATATATGCCCAACCGAAGCAGTAAAAATGGAAAATGAAAACTTTTTTTAGAATGGAGGTAAACTTGAAACAGAAATTCAGAAATGTAACTTCAGTGAATCTTGTTCCAGTGGGAAACAACCTATATCTCTTGTAATCCCTGGAAGTATAAAGGAAATAATTTGATTCTGGGAACTTCAAATTTAGGAATTTTCCAAGTTATGAATCCAAATGTCACTCCCAAAACAGAGCTAAATTGTGTTCCTTTTGCTTTCTAAGCTCTAAGTTTTCCTGGACAATCAAGACAGTTATGAAATGACTTTAAAATAAAACAAAAAAGTCACACTTAGACCTCACAAAAAAAAACCCCTGTTCCTCCACCCCAATCCTTCAAAACCACACAAACCAAAGCAACCTCTCACTCCAAGATCACCACACAGTCCCTGGCCTCTGGATGGCACAGTCTGGAAGAACACCATGCACCAAGGCATGTCAGGCTGAACATTCATGTCTCCCCAAGCCCAAGCTAAATCCTCTGACCGCTGCCAGCACAGCTGGACAAGGAGTGACCTTGTCCTGTCTGGGCTGAGGCGAGCAGAGCTGTGGCCTTGCTCCTGGGGCTGCCAGAGCTCCAAGCTCTCCGTGCTGCTGGTCACTCCCAGCACTGACCTGATCTCCCAGTTCTTCAGCCACAAAGATGAGTGTGCACACGTGTCTATCCTCACATTTACTTACATGCACATACAGGTGTATTTATACACATCCCCCAACAAAAACCTAACTTACAAGGAGTCAATTAGCTACTGAGGGAGTGCTACTAGAGAAGTTACCCGAAAAATAAATAATAAACTTGCTCCTCTATGTGCTAGTTTTCTCCATGAAATATAGGCCTGTGATGTCGTCTTTTTTTTAAACAGCAGAAAGTTGTCTAGTTATTTTCTTGTTTCACTTTCAATACTCTTCAGCCTCAGTTAATTTCACAGGCCAGGGAACACAGACGATTCTATGATTCCACTGGATCTGGCTCAATAGGATTCTTTCCACCCTATTTCCCAGATGTACATTTGATTTTTCTTATGTTATCCCCAATACAATAATCCTTCAGCTTGCTGTTTTACATTGCCTCTTTTCAGCCCCTTTTTCTCCCCACAGCAGAGCTGGAAGGCGAGGAACTGAGGATCCCTGTTCTCAGCCAGCCCCCTGTCTGTTTCTTGACCATGCTGGCTAACAGAAGCTCTGTTGTGCTCTGCACCAATAGAAATGACCCAGCCAAGAGAGTGAAAGGCAGAGGATAGATTCATATTATACAATGTTAGTGCTATCAAAATACAGCTGGACCTAAAGAGCCTATTCAGAAGCTCTAGATCGTGCTTAAAAAGTAAATAAGGTGTCTCATGCACAGCTGCCTTAAAAATGCAGCTTAGTAAAACATTTAAGACCATTTTACAAAGTAGTATAAAAAGCTGGGTTTGTTCTCTTAGTTTCCTTATGTGCCAAAAGAAAAATGGAAGAGATTAAACTTTAAATACTGATGCAGTATGTTTGGTTAATGACTAGACAAATGGCATAACAATATTTTACCAAAAGCAAGAGGCATGCAACTTACTGCCCTAGCCGATGCAAATTAGAGCTACTTTGAAAGTCTGTCATTAGGTGTGAAAGCTACCCAGGCAAACAAGCCTGGGTGTCTGCACCAGTTCTATCCCCAAAAAAGCACTTTATGGACCCTATTGCTGTAACTCTGTAATACCTGAGAGCCAAGGTGATTAAATGTATGGACTCTGCCCACAGGGGAGAGAAAGATGCTGTTGTGTCTGCTTAGTACTCATGTTACAAAGAAGCATTGCAGAAAGCAAAACCTTGATGGTGAAACAGCTCAAAGCAGCAGCACTCAATTCTTAGGGAGTTGTCCCCTCAGAATAACAAAATAGAGACAATCATAACAGTGCCAGGCTCACACGGGGAAACTGAAAGCTCTGAACTAAGCTATTGCCAGTGACCCAGGGACAGTACACAGACATCTTTGTGGCTCTGAAAAGCACAAACTCCCTGCTTCCTCCCAGGAGGAATCTACTCCTGACCTACTTTTGGCCAATAGACTTCACCAAGGCAGGAGATACTCCCTGCCTATGTATAGGAGATGACTGAGAAATGCGTCTGCACAGAATTCAACACCAACTTGTTCTCAATTAACCTTGCCATAATTTGTGTTTTCATCATCTGTACCACTCATGATTTCTCAATCATTGAAATCCGTTATTAAATCCAAGAAACATTAAAAATTTTTAGCTTTTAGCTTTCAAATACTAGTGCATTTGAGACACCTTACCTTATCCCCTGGCTGTGGTCTCATAAGGGAGACTTGGTCATAGCCTCGTCGAACCAAAGCCCACAGTGCATCAAGTTTACCCTGCAATTAAAAAAAAAAGAATATATGAGCAAGAAGTGTGGTGAAAATAGCATGAGATTAAACTACAGGTGGATTGGTATAGGTTTTCTGTATTAAGCTGTCTGCACACACACTGGTCCTGTACCCTTGCTCTCTGTCACTGTTTATCTGGACAACCAGAAGAACCCCAGTGGGGTAACAAATGCGCAACATGCAGTGAGCCAAATACCCAATGTGCAGTGAGGATGAGAGTAGTTTAATGTGAACAAATCCCTTAAGAGGCATAATTAGACAGGTGTCACTTGTTACAAAAGGCAGAACAAAAGTACAGTACAGATGGGAAGAGAACTGAAGTATGGATAAACAACTACAAGAATACCTACCTAGGCAGGCTATAAAAATTCACAGATGCTTTCCAGACAAATTCAAGCACTGTTTAATTGATCTATGAGTAAGGAGGGGGGGGGAACTCATTCCACAAAGCACTGTTTTGGGACATGGCCATAGATTCCTGGGATGAGCATGGTATGCTGCAGTCTTGACTATGCCAGCCCTCCACCTTCCTTCTCTGTAAGCAGAGATAACAGTTCTTCCCTTCCTTTAGGGTTGTGTGAGGATACATACATTAAAAGACATTGAAACACCAGATATTATAATGACAGGGGAGAATTGGGGATGAAAATATAGAGACTGCATGACTTGCCCAAAAATCAAACACTACTGTCTTGTGGCTGAACTAGGGAGAAACAGAGCTGGATCCCAACCCAAGCCCTTAGCCACAACGCAGTCAAAGCAAGGACTCTGCACTTTATCTGATCCTCTTCTAGACTGCCTTGAGATGGCACAAAACAGCATCTGCCCTCCCTAAGGTTCAAGAGATCTGCTGTTGCAACCCAAGCAAGAGTACCCAAAAAGACAGTGTGAGCTGAGGAAAGGAAGATCTCTGTTCATACCCTCTACTCTTCTCAAAAAAGTATGGCAACACAGTGCCAAGTGAAACACGTGTTCCAAAACCAGGCAAAGGTGAGGATTAATGGCCACTTTTCCAAATAGGCTCTGCTGAAAGAAAGGCTGTGCTAAGGAAGTGGGATCTTACATGAAGATCTTACATGGGAAGTATCTTACATGACATGAGAGGCTTGGTAAAAGGGAAGGTCAGACACATTACCTTGATTGGAGTGTACCATTTTCGCTGGGAAGGTGGTTTTCTCACATGGGGCTTCTTCGGCTTGGGTTCCCATGGCTCATACTCCTGTTCTGGCAACTTGATAATAGCATTTTTGGGTTTTTCCAATTTTGCTCCTTCCTCTGTTGACCCCTTGTCTCCCCATCGCACCTGATGTCAGGAGAGCACACTGTAAGAAGACACTTCAACAGTCCCCACCAGCAGGTGGTTTCCCAGATATTGATTCTAGTTCCTATCAGATGACCAAGTGCTACCAGGAATAAAGTCAAATTTATGAAAGCACCAAACTCCCACCATAATCAGAAAAACACATTTAAGAATAAAATAGTCTCACTCAAAAACTGCTGGAACTACTAGCCTTTGCACATTCCAGTCATCTGCACATCCCACATCTAAGATGTGGGAATTCACAGCATCTGGGGCAGATGAGAATCATTAAGGTTGGTAGGACCTCTAAGACGATTGAGTTAACCCACAGCACCACTAAACTGCATCTCAAGTGCCACATCCACATACCTTTTCAACACTTCCAGGGATGGTGATTCCATCACTTCCCTGGACAGCCTTTGCAACTCCTAACCACCCTTTCACTGAAGAAATTTTTCCCAGTATCTAATATCCTAATATCTGATTTTGTTGTTGGACTTAGCTCAAGCAGAAAAGTGACTCTGCATTCAAGAGCAATATATGATCCATGGTATCACTGTCAGTATACATTCTCAGCATCAAGATTAAAATTCTTCCAAGGAAAATGGTTAAGAATATTAAGATGCAATACTTCATCTGCAGTCTTGCAGAAACTTTCTGAGAAGCCTTCTCTTACATAGAAACCAGGCACTGCATAGACAGCACCCTCAAATATAAAGCCAGTGTAGCATTCCCTGAATTTCCTCTGACAAGAGAACTGGATGCAACTGCACCAAAGGGTTTGATTCACTAAGTTAAAACTTCTTTTGGTGCTTATCTCATTTCTTAACCTGCAAATTTTCTCTGGCTCATAATGATAGATTGATTTAATTATTCATGCAAATAGCAGTTTGATGCCTGTTACTTGGACAGCAGGTGCAAATTAGGTGGACAAGCCCTGATTAAATCCCAGTCTCCAGTCCTCTTCAAAAATCACATAAAAACATAGTGGTACAATTTTAATTAAATGTGCTGGGGTTTATAACACTAACAATAAGCCAAATACCTCCATCCTCTTAATCCCACCAACACCTCGACCTCCATAGTAAGATGCATCCACAGTTGGCCACTTCTTCTTTGGCAATCCATCTTCATCATCTGAGTCCTGTGGGAAAGACAGGGAGATATTACTGCTGTTCTCACATAAAAAGCATAAACTGTGGGAAACAGCTGAACATCCTATGGTCCAATCCTTGGATACCTGGCTTTGCATGTTATGCTTATTTGCTGACAAAAATCAAAAAAGTCTCTTGTCTCTGCAGCTGCAATTTTAACTGGGGAAGCCAGAGAGGATTGCCTGTTCCTCTCTCCAGGCTGCTTTTGTTCAGTCAAATATGCATTGAGCTCCAAAATCCGTACTGATCTGTAAGGAAAGGCAAAGTGCAGATGAATTGTACACTATACTGGCTTGCCACTGTGCTATGCAGAAAATGTAGTGATGAGTTAGCCCAAAGAAATAATTCATTAATTGCACTGTTAGAACTTAATGTCATCAACAGAGGAAAGAAAAGCAACCACTGTTGAGTTTTCTAACATGTGCATCAGACCTTTTTGTCAGGGCAGCTCTAACCAGTTATTCTACATTATTTGATGCTTTGTGCAGTCTGGCTCAGGCTGTACAATTTGGAATACAGTTCAGACAGAAGCATCTAACAATTGTCAGGGAGATCAGAACCAGAGCAATTATAAAGACTGAAGATTATTTTTCTGGAACATGCGAGTGCCTGAATCAGGAATTAACTTTAGGTTCATTCTTCTGTTCTTGCTTAACTAAAAGCTGGCAAATAGTTCTGGTTTAGCAAGACATCTTTACATCTTGAGCCAAGAGAAGTAACTGGGATTTCTCAGACTCTGTGTTATTACACTAAGTTGAGGCACCTGAAAGTCACAGCCTGACACTCTCCAAGTACACACACAGCTGAGCAAAGGGCACAACAAGCCTCCTACAGTATTTTCTTCATTCCTCAGATGACTGTACCTCATGCTGATATGCAGATGTGCATGCCACTCTTGGACTGGCCATGCACAGGGTTCTCTGCTACTCCTCATTAGCACAGGTATGTTTCTAGAAACATTACTTTTTAACTTACTTTTTAATTAAAAAAACAAAAAAAACAATTGAAATCCTAATACTATAGAGAGACATGAATTACTGTTACATGACTAGATGGCATTTTCTCAAAATTGCCCTACATGTTTCTGTTAGAAAGTAAAAGGAATTAAGAGCCCAAAAGACAATAATAGCTTTTTAAAACCAGACTTTAATTTTTGTTTGTTTGTATTTACCTCTTAGGTTATGCCTTTGAGAAAGGTATTTCCATAAGTTATTCAGTGACATGTGGTGTCTCAGCTACGGTTCAATGGGTCAGTTCCTCCAATAAATTCTTTAGTATGGCCAGGCAAGACTAGAGTTGAAATTTGCATTATGCAGCAAGGGGAGTTTGGGTTTGGGTTTTTTATGGTTGTGGTTTGACTTTGGTTTACCTTTTTATTTTGTTCCTGTTATTTTGTTTTTATCCTAAATTGGGGAAATCAACATACAATGAAGGTGTTGTGGTTTGGTGTTGGGTTTGGTGCTGTTTCAGTTAGCTTTTTTTGAGAGTACAAGTACACAAATTTCATCCCATTTCATGCCACATCTAAACCAGTACCCAGTGAACTACAGCAGCATTTAAAATTCATTCATATTTGATTTCACTGTGAACCTGAGTATTATATGAGATCCTCTGTCTCTTCCATGCAATGTAACGCAGATTTCAAGTGTTCCTGTCTAACAGCTCTTACTGCTGGCAAGCCTGACTCCAACAGGACAGAGTCAATAGTAACAGCTGATACTTTTCCAGTTGATAAAGGATTTATACCAAACGTCCCCTAGACTGAACATACAGCTAAACAACATTAACAGCTACCACATAAAAATCTAATGGTCATGCTTTGGAACAACATTTACACACCTATATTCAGTTTAACAGTAGCAATATCACACTGTATCAGCTAAAGGGCAGGTCACCATACCTAGGGAGCCAAGAACTAAATATAATGAAATCCATTACACAGTTGCAATTATTACAATGCACGATTAGGACAATCCATACTGGATGGAGACAAGGCCAAGAAAAGGGAATGGATAACATCTGCGTTCTGTGTTATTCCTGGAGGCTTAGATCAGTTTATTCTCTTTGATTGCATTTAAAATTGCAAAGCATCTGCAACTTCTGCAGGGGTGTGATGCTCTCTGAAACATCCTTCAAATGCAGCATGGCTGCAACTGCAGGCTTTGTGATAGTGCTAATCACACTAACCCCAGCATGAATTCTGGTGTGCATTCTGAAGTTAAATTGTCACAGCACTGCTGTTCAGGACAAGTAACAGGATCACATACACACTAACAGTGGCCCCTAGCAACCTCAAAACAACAGCTGTGGTTGCCTCCTTACATTCACACCAAGTTACAGCAAGTTAGCAGTAAACTATAAGCTTCTCTTGTGGGTTAGGCAAGTATTTTTCATCATCTAACTGTCTGCCTAGGAGAGAAATTAAGGCAGGCATAAGTTGTCTCTGGAGGTGCTCTTATTTACTACTACTATTTTCAAGAAATTAGTATGGTGAAATGATGAGGTCAGGGTCAGTGAGCTACTGTCCCCAAAAGAGCTAAATACAACCCTGTCTCCAACAGCTCAAAACCTAAATGGAGAAAGGCTAAATGTCCTTCCAAAGGTCACTCTGCAGAAGTGCCACAGCCACGGCAGGCTTTTGTCTCCTCTCCTGCAGCAAAGCCACAAGAATGTGGCCTTTGCTGTCCTTTTTTCCAGCTGCCAGACTGTTCCTTACTGCCAATCTGGGCTAAACTCCTGCTGAGAACAATGGCAGCTTCACTGGAGGAGGGACAGCTGTCAGCACAGCTCGAGAAGCAAAAATTTGCTTACACACCTGTTTGATGCAGAGCAGAAAGAACAAAATACCTTAGGAACTGTTGGTCTGTGGATTTGAGTTATGCAACTGTTTTTACCCTGGATGGAAGCAGTACATAAAGAGGCCAGAAGGCAGAAATAACTGTCCTGACCCAGAGGGCTTCCTCTCACAGCCTTCAAGGTGTCATTAAGACACCTACAGGGCTGACATTCCTGGGCAGCACAGCACACTACAGTGGCTGCAGACAGTGCCACAGCTCAAAAATAACACACTTACAGGCTCTGGAGGCGGTGGTGGAGGTGGCTCCTTGATCACCTGGAATAAACAAACAATGGAGAAATCTGAGACAATGGTAGGGTTCATCCATCTCAATACTATGTCTTCTCTGATTTCTTGCCCAGATCACAAATGAGTCACCCTGCTTCATTCCCCCACATTCAATCCTCTCATCAGCCCCACTGCTTTTCAGCAGGCATAAAATAACCCAGATGAGATGCTAAATCCTTTGCATTGAACTGTTTGATTAGCCAGGGAGTGCTCTAGAGTAAGCAACCCTGGTAGTTCTGCCTGAAAAATACCATATAACTACCAAGTTAATGCAAAGATATTTGCTCAGAATCTGCAGCTCCTCTGAATAAATTAAAGAAATCCCAACCAACAAAATGCAAAAAAACCCCTAACTTGTCTTTAAAGAGGACTGTAACAGCTTATGCACACATCAGTAAATCAATTCCATTACACGTTTATACAGCAGGTTTCAAAGCTGGTCTAAAGGAGGTCTTGATACCTACAGAAACTTGAGTCACATCCATGAGCTTATTTAAAATTCTCATTCAATGTAAAAATCACATAGGCAGTGATTGAAACAGTCAATAGGCACATTGAAACAGTCAAAAACCCAGACTAGAGTAACTTCAACAAGCACTTTAAGCAAATTGTTGCATAAGGGCTTTATTAATATGGCAGCATTTTTCTTAAGTAAGGTTAACCACCCACTCCAACACTTTAACTCTGTGCTTTGGCAGAGAATAGATGAAACCAAGTCAATAGAATGAAAAAACTATACTTACCACTGTGCAGCAAAGGGGCCAAAACCACCACAGAAGAGCCAGAGCCAGCAGCAGAAAGAGAATCAGAAGAGCAATGAAAAGGATGGTCCCAGTCAGCTGCAAGCAAGATGATAATTTCTCAGTTACCTTTGTATGTCTCAAAGAAGGCAGGAGTCCTAAAGTTACACATTTAGAGTCAGCTTTCCCTCACTATGAGGTCTTGGGTAGATTGTGCAGTCAATCACTATTATCATTAGGATCACATCAGTATCTGAAGTCACAAAACCAGGGAAGCATTTCCTCTTTGCAGTGTGTGTAATTTACGTATGAATTTATGGTATGTTTATTGCCTACTAGATTCAAGAAGGTTAAACTTGTATACAACCCATTCTGTGCTGGTAAGTCCCTTAGTACTGTCTGAATGGCATTGCAAAGCACATAACCACAGACTCCCAGGTGTACAGAAAAACCCATCATTCCTAGAGATGCAGAATATGCAAATGCTGATATTTAAAGAATGGGAATATTGGAGCTCAGACATTATGGGTAACTGTTCACATCTCAGTATCATAGCACAGAGCACAACTTGCTCAGTGCATCAGCTCCCAAGCCTGCCTGTGCTGCCTCTTGACTCAAACTGCTCACACAACTTTTGCCTGAGTGATTATGCAAACCAGTCAATACTGCTGTTTGTTCTTGGTATGCTTCTTAGGGCTGTTTTACCTATTTTTAATGAGATACTGTAATCATTATCTTAAACATTTCTGATTCTTCTATCCACTGATCTATCTGCAACTCTGGGGATGCAGAGCTAAGGGTCTATACCTTCAAAATCAAAACTAAATTTTATTTAAAATTACTAGGAAAAAAATAAATCAAGTGTTACCACTTGAAATTAGCTTTTCAGAGCAACTAGGCAATCAAAGAGAATCACAGCTCTGATTTTTCTGTGTAATCTTGATGGATCCTTTGCACTTGCAGCATTTCATGTTAGTGCATTCAGAAGAGATATTAATTCCCTATTGCTCTGATGACTACAGGAATCAGGTTTTCATATGCTGCTTGATTCCTGCAGGACATACAGAGCATGTGGCTTTTGGAAAGTAAACATTTGTTTCACATGGGCAGTGGCATGCTGAGACATGTCCTATCCTTGGACTGTACTGGGTTCTGGAAGGATATTAACATTAACACTGGCGTTTCAGCTATTTTTTTATATATATATATATATATATATACTGGGAAAAGAAACCTCTTCAATGGTAGATTTTCAAAATTTGAGAAGAGGTTCAATTTGCCAGCAACAGGGGTATCAGGGGACAGGCAAAACTGAGCAGCAAACTAGAGGAAAGCCTGGGGCTAGGAAGATGAGAAAAGAGCTTGAAGAAAGGTCTGTCAGTCAGGCTGAGGAAAGAGTTGTCTAGAGAGGAAGCTGTAAGAGATTTTCAAAGGATAGGTGGGAGGATAAGGGAAAGAAACCAAATTCCAAACGTGATTTCTGTATCCATAAAGTCCATGAGATTCACCTTATTAAATCTGGAACTACCTGCTGAATTTCCATGACACCAGAAACTGATGCTTAGCTTCTTCTTACAACAGGGATTCCCTTCACTGTTCTAAGTGCATTTGTTTTCCCCTCAGACAATGAAAAGGCTGAGGGTGGAAAGTACTAGCTGGTAAGAGCTTTGCAAAGTCTGAGTGAGATCCCAAATGACCGACTTAGGTGGTACCTAGTTTTCTCAGGCCAGTTCCTAGAGCTGTCAGCACTGACATGTTTAATATGGGACTAACACAAACAGAGCTCCTATTCCATGCTTTTAGGAAGGTAACCCAGTATCCCATATCTGTGTCACAGCATCACCATCCCTCCACTGCTCTGTGGCTTTTTGTCATAGATGCGACAAACTGACTTGTTTTAGGATATGCTATTTAGCTCATGTTCATTCGGCCAGGGAGCAGC
Source organism: Corvus brachyrhynchos (assembly GCF_000691975.1). Taxonomy (NCBI): domain Eukaryota; kingdom Metazoa; phylum Chordata; class Aves; order Passeriformes; family Corvidae; genus Corvus; species Corvus brachyrhynchos. The sequence goes on from NW_008236478.1 coordinate 2,568,552, forward strand.
TGGACTGCTCCAACATGTGCCAGACTCCCTGCTCAAAACAAGTCCTGTTAGAGGACACAGTACCCAGCTGCAGTTCAGTGCTAAGCCCCCCTCTTTGGACCTCCCATGGCCCCATGTACAACTAATGCATCTGGAAAGCAGATACTTGAAGAGAAATGAATTCCCAGTGAAGTCAGTTTGCTGAGAAAGGGCTGAGTAAAAATCAAGCATACCTTTAAGAAGTATTGCTGCACTCCTTAAAAACAAATCCAAGCACAGTATGGCAATGCAGTACCACTACTACTATTACTCCAAACACACATTACCACCTTGTTTTGTAGTCTTTGTTCCCAGGCATCGTTTTTCCCGTGCTGACTGCACATACAAATTGCTGAGACGTTTGCCAGCCTTAGCTCAGGGGCTACTGGCAGCAAGAAACTAAAGAGTCTTCTTTTAATGATTTTAATGATACAAAGCACCATAGTGAAGCTGGACTTGGAGAAGAAAATAGCAGACTTCATGCAGCTGAACAGAAATAAGCACAGGGATCACACAGAGGCTTTTGGATTATAGTGAAGATACTTACTGTACAGAAAGGACAGAAGGACCAGCTGGGGAGGAGAGCTGAGCAGGCCAGCTGACTGCCACCCACAGAAAAGGAAATAGGAGAGGAAAGGAAATGGAGGGAGTCTCTAAAACGAGAAGAGTGAAATGCATGAAATTAAGACAAAGTTGGAAACTGAACTGCCAACCTCCCTGCTTATGGAACACAACAGGAGTGAGACTGTTTTTGTATCAGCTGCAAATCAGGCTTCCTGCCTCCTTCACATTCAATCTACAAGAGACTGGTCAAAAACTGTCAGATTGACATGACTGGAGATTGGATTCCTCTTTTTTATCCTAAGGCTACCAAAAGGAAAAGCTTCCTTCATCCATGCTCTGGCCTTTAGGAACCCAGGGCTGAGACTTCAGTCTTCATCAGAAATAGATTACATATGGGTAACTAAATGCACCAGTTAACACTTGTGTTTCACTGCAGACTTGAAAGGTTTTATTGTACCTGAGGTAAAAGAGTGGAGTAAAATGTGAAAATATCAGTCCTCAGTATGGAAAATTTGGAAGAAAGTTTTGGCAAAATAGAAATAATCCCATAAAGAAGCAAACACATCTCTGCTTAATTGAGTCCCTGTAACCCAGACTGTTCCAGCATTCTGGTGTGATATTTCCCACCTTCATTGCTGAAAACATCAGAAAATTAGATTTACAAGTTCCAGTCACCT
>NW_008236478.1:2569856-2590518 GCF_000691975.1 Corvus brachyrhynchos
GATTACAAACCAATATGACAGCATTTGGCATAGGCTATAAAAGTCCTTTTGACACTAATAACAATAAAGCTCAAGTTTGATGCAAACTGCTATCAGGTACTTCAGCCAACTTGGTTTAGACCACAAGCACAAGGTCACATATTTAATTACTGTACTTGCTTGCACCAGCTACCACTGCCTATTTTTACACCACAGCAAGAAACACATCTGCTTATCTATTAGTCAGTTTCTTAATTCTGCTTATTTGATTCCAAAAATCAGATTTTGATAAAGGATCACTTCTAGCTGTTTATCCCTTACATTCCACCTGGTCTTTTTGACTGTGTGATGCAGGACAGGCATCACTGTCCTTTTCCTCTGTGGCCTTTCCAGATACAAGTCCTAACAGTTGTATCTTTCACCCCAGATCCCATCAGAGACCCCAAGGCTCAGAGTGTTGCTCCCTGGTGCTCCTTCCATCATTTTCTCAGATGTCCTTCTGATAAGATCCTAGTTTTGAGGATCTCTCTCCTGGTGTAGGAATAGACAGGGTGCCTTTTATTGTAATTTTTTACTCAGAAAATCTATCATGATCTATCCATCATCAACAACAATTTGATCTTGAGTTGCCCTGGTTATTTTCCCAAGAGCTGCTAGGATCCAGTCAATAGCAGTGATGCAGAAGCTGCAGAGAGCTCATGCTCACTCAAGAAGGCTTTGCTTAAGCACCACCATTTCTTTCCAAGGTCTCATGGTTCCTCTGTCAAGCCCCATTGGAATTACTTACACAATGAGTGCTGGTGATGCTGACAGAGCTGGAGATGAATGTTAGCCCGTTGTTCATGCTGACTTGTAGGAAAACCACCCTAGAGCACAAAACAGATACATTTATTTTTAGTGTCATCTTTACACCCATTGTTACCTTTACTCTGTTTTAGCCACTGGTTTATGAGCATGCATGGATAGCATATCCTGTTGAGTCAGGGCATTTTCATGCCCTCAGGCACTTACCTGCATTTGACTCCCTGCCCAGGAGCCACCCTTTTCATGTTACCTTTATTGAGCTGGGACATTTGCTCTTTATTAAAAAACCCCCATCCCATCTGGGGCTAAGGGCACTAGGACAGTGAGTCATAACAGAATGCCTCAGAAAATAGCAATACTACTGGAGTTAGCATGAGAAACTTTAAGACTTTTTTATTTATTTAAAGAAACCCTTCTGCCAATGAGTCAGAATGTGTTCTTTTGTATCAAGCAAATCCAGAACACCTGCACTGAGACCAAGAAGGGTAAACACACTGAAATGCCAGTGAAATTCAAGAAGAATCTTCCCTAGCCATTCTGCAATATCAGAGAAAGAGTCCAAGGGAGAAAAAAAAAATTAAGTGATAATAAAAAAATGACAAAACCTCACCAAATTAATTTCCTTCACCCACAAATACAGAAGGGGAGGGAGGCATTCACTCTTAGCCCCAGTACAATATTTAAGCACCCACAAGATCACCTAGGGAAAAGGAGACATTGTGCCATGTCTAGCAGAAGTCTACAGGATTAAAAAGGCTGAAAAATATCAACACTAGACACAGCAGAGCTAAGTACAGGAAGCAACATACACAATAGCAGCAAAGGAATTCGAATCAAGCATCTCCTTTCCACCAAAATTAAAAGTTTGTCTTGAATTTAATTAGCTTTTGGTCTGAAAAAACAGGATATAGGAAGAGAGGAGGAATCACCATTCTGTGATTCTATGAAATGGGGCCATGGTCCAAGAAGACCTTTGGTTAAACTGTGCTGAAGACCCAACATTAAATAAAGCTATGTGGCTCCTACTAGGAAAAGATTTGGCACAAAGGAGATGGCTGCAATATGACACACACACACAAATTTATTAGCTTGACACTTTGGGCAAAATCCTGAGCCTTTGGCTCAGTAATGACATCCTCACCCAGAAGTCCACTCTCTCTTGACACATGCTGGAAAGCAATACTCACTGTCCAGCATCTTCTATCACTGGGGCAGGGCAGAGTAAGTATGTATCATGAACAAAAGTCGGCTTTTCATCTGAAAAGAAATTATTATAACTATCAGGGGTGAAAAAATAAGTTGTTCCAAGCAGGCCATCCCCTTGAGAAGCACTGACACCAATGACAGCCACAGATGAACTCAGTATATTGGCAAGTACCAATACTCCCCAATAGTGCTGATTACAAATCCAAGTATAGAATAACCATTCATATTGATGACAACATGATGCTATCAGGCTAGAGATATCACAGCGAAGAACTGGAAGTTTATCTCTGTTCCTGACAGCAGTGATCAGCATTTGGAATTCAGCTTTGAGATCTATTCATCATGTCTATCATAAAATTACATGCAACCTCTACTCACACTGAATACTCTGACCCCTCAAGTTACTCAAGGGCTCAAAAGTTTAGGGTTCAATTTTTGTCAGCCTATGTCCAAACACACAGAGAAAAGACTCCAAGGCTGCACTGCCTGAGCCCAGGAAAAAGGAAGGAGAGAGAAGGGGTGGAGCTGAAATGGAAAAATACTGGGGCAAAAAAAACCCAAACCCAAGTGATGGTTGGTCATTTACAGGGAACAGGCACAGAGGGGCCATGACTGATGTTAGCATGAGGACCTGCTCTGCACTAGCTGCTTCTCCTGGACCCAACCTCCCCCCTGTGACAGCATCATCTGTAAACAGCCCATGCTTCTAAGGGTTTGGTGCAGGCAAAGTCAAACACAAGGGTATACATGTCTTCCCACCTCCTTGGACTCCACTGCTCCAGGAATCAGCAGTGTTAATCCTGTTGCTTTCAGAAGTCACATCCAGAAAGCCAAGTCTTGTGAATACAGGCAGGAGGGGAAAGTGTGTAAGCTGAAGCACAAGAGCACACACACCACTCCAGTGACTATAGCTTAGCTCTGAATGGCCAGCAAAGCAACTGTGGTGCCAGCCTGGAGAAAGACTGGTCTACAAGAGGCAAACCCAAGGGGGTTATGGGCTGATAAAAGCTGCCATCTTATTTATACTTTAGAGGCTTGTTTAGTCTTTTTATCTAGGAAAAAAATTAACTCAAGCAACAACAGATGTAAGAGTTGTTCCTTCATGCTTCAAGCACACCTGAAGACAGAACTAATTTCCCTGCCTTGGCAGAGATAAGGGCATGGAAATCAGTGATATGTTTTAGGGCCAGCCTGAGGGGGAAAAAAAGCCAGCATAGATCAGCATGTCATCAGAACAGCAGTTGAAAACCTAACCCAAGGAAAACACAGCGTGGAGTTGGAACGGAATCAGACAAGTTTCCCTCCTGTGTATTTCCAGGCTCAGGTCAGCACTTACTGTGTGAAGTCCAGTCAAGGTGCTAATGACTGGGGACAAGGAAGAAAAAGCAAAATGTCTGTCTAGCTGATAAACCACAAAAACCAAATCCTGGTTAAAGCATATCTGTAAGTGGCATAAATGCAAGACCACCAGAGCTGATTGACTGCAGTGTCGACATAGACAACTGGGATGGGAAATGAAGGAGCAATTCATGTGCTCCCTCTGGTAAGTGAATTCACTGCTAGGAAAGGCACCAGTCTGGCCACGACAGAATATGAAAGCCTCTACTGTGCTCAGGCCACAAGGGTAGCATATATGAAAGAGGAGCAGAGCTCCCCTCCCCACACCATGCTTCACTCTGCCAGACACACACAGCTTCTCAGGAATGAGAGAGGACTGCTGAGAAACTGGACATTCCATCTTTTTTTGGCCACTCAGTCCTTTGCCTTGCTGCTGAGACAGCAAATGAAGGACCCTGTTCAGCACAGCAATGACAGCAAGTTTCCATGTTACAGAGTCACTGCAATGGGACCAACACCTGGTGTCAGAGAGGAACAGAGCATGCCTGGGAGGCCTGGCTTTATGGCAATTGTCTTCTAAGTTGGTGAATAAAAACTCTGAAAACACCACCAGAGGATGAAGATAGCACTATTTCTTTTTACTGGTGATGAACAAGGGAATAGGAAGCAATTTTAAGTTTCCATCTTAAAACCTGATCCCCAGTCCTCTCTTGCTGTATGCAGCACCCATGTGCATCACTACAACGGTGCCAAGGTCACGGTGCAGCAGCATGCCCCGTGCGAGCGCTCACAACACAATGCCCGCAGGTCACTGCATTGAATAAGGATGAATTTCAAGCTTCTTTTGAGTTCACAGCTCTACCCCAGCTCCCTCTCACATCTGCTGCAAGGACTCCCCTTAACATGGATGAGAGCTGGCCTGTGTCCTGTGAGGTGACACAGCCACAGGGGTCACTGCAATCCACCAGCCTGCAAACTTACTGATCGTGAGGCTGTCATTGAGCTTGAAGCTGCAGAGTACCTGGTCGATATTTCTTGCATGATAAAAGCCGTTGCCTCTTACCACAACTTGAAAGGACTCTGTAAGTGAAAATACAGAAGATTTATGAGAAATAAATAAAGCATTTCTGTTCAGAGTGACACGAATTAAAACATGACAGTAGCTGTTCTCTGCCCTATGCTTGAAATAAAGCATTCACACTGACATTCCCTCTATTCAGCAGCAATGTCCAAAAGTGGCATTAGGGCTCCAGAGACTTCTCTTTGTTTCAAATCAGCTCCAACAAGTGTAACACAACTGCAAAGCCTTAAAGGTGCCACAGTAAAACTAAGTCTGACTTAACTGATGTTATCTCATGGTTCCTCCACGGTTTTTGGGGCAGACACCTTTGCTAACCACAAGTACCAGTCCTTCCACCTAATCTTCATGGCAGATGGCACAAGGCTTTCAGCAGCAGCTCTGTTCAGGCAGATGCTGACAGACAGAACTCCCCTCCTAAACCTCCTGTGACTCAGAGAGAAAGTTTTGCATCTGGTACAAACCTTGGGAAAAACCAGTGCTCCTGCCCATGCACCAACTGAGTCCATGCATAGCCCCACTAAAATCTGCTCTGCATGGGAATATCCAAGGACCCAGGCACCACTGTTTTCTTTGTGCTCTTCTCCCACATCCCTGCCCCAGCAGCTGAAACCACCAGTGGCACAAGGAGAAACCTGCCACCACTTCTGTTGCTTTAGTCCTGATAGGGAAGGCACCTGAGATTTTTGACATTATTGTGATAAGAACTATGATTTATTCATCCAAGCAGGAGAAGTATCATCAGGTTTGGGTTTTTTGGCAAACATTCCAATAGCCTTTTTACTCACAGAGCAGTTTTGCACTTGAGTAAAGCCAAATCTCTGTAAGAAGTGAGATGACAACAGCACATGCCCTCCACTACTGATCATGTTGCAGTGCACTGAGCTTACTCACAAACCTAAAAAATAACTCTCTTTATTGCCAGAGAGATCAGTAATGCCTGGCTGAGCATCTACTGGAACTAGAAACATGCAGGGGACGGGAAGGGATAGAGACAGGTAGAGGTAGGATTGCTGAGTTTATGCCTATCACGAAAGCACCTGGTGTCACCATACCCAGTACAGTTAGAGACAGAAAAGGTAACTCAAGGAAGAAAAGTAGAAAGAAATCTGGCTTTGTTTTCTCAGCTTCTCCCCAGCAAGCTTTTAAAGTTATTCCTTAGTAACCTACATAGTTAACACTTCTCCTTGGAGCTCTAACAACACATCAGTTTGCTATTCTTCCCTCCCTTTTACTGTACCCAGGTGAAGCCCAACACAGAGCCATAGTCCCCTTTCTGCTAGGTTAAGCCTGAACTGCCAAACTAGGCCCAAGATGCCCCAGGAAGGGAAGTGGCAAGGGAAACTTGGTACACAAAAAGCTATTGTGGCCACTACACTGACCACAGAGGTAATACCTTTAATGTAAGCAGGTGGAGAGACATGTTACAAATTTGTTCTGTCCCCAGCACACTTTTGAAACTCCCTTTGACACTGCACACAAGCTGACAGCTGAGATCCCTGGCACACAGCAAGGGAAAGCACAGAAGTTGCACTTTCACGCATGAATCTCCCACTTTAACCAAATCCTCCACAGATGCTGTTCAGAGGCTCTCACACCAGCCTCTGAGCAGCATCTGAGGCCAGCCCAATACATGGGGAATAACAGCACAACACAGGACCAATTAATCTTCAAGTTTCACATAGAAAAATATGAATAAATTATACAGTACTCCACTAGTAGCAAGTAAAACCACAAAGAAGTCTACATGCATCGTCATTTATACTTTGATGAACATGCCAAAAAGGAGAGCAAAACAATGTTGGTAGGATTGAGGGGAGCAGTACACAATTTTTAGCAATGTAAGATTTGGCTTTTAGTAATGTTCCATACAAGGCACTGCCATGTTATTTGTATGCTTTGGAGGGAGGAATCATTATTGGATAACGCTGCATGAGACCCAAAGGTGGTTGAAATACATTCAGCCTCATCTGCTGCCCTTCATCATCAAGCTACTGCAAGGCAAGCTAGCACAAAGATGTGAGGTGCTTTAACTTTCCTGTACAGACAGCTTTTTGCCAAAACCACTCACTCATTGCCATTCTCACTGCATTGAGATCTAATGCAACTCCAGGTGATTTGGACTAGGGCATCGACAAATTACAATCAAGCACTGGAAATCCACACTGTGGGATATGCCCAGCCACTGCCCTGGAGGGATGTCTGCTGAGATAAAAGATTTTGCAATCGCCCAGCAGGACTCCCTGGAAAGGCAACTACTTTGGGTCATGGCGAGGAAAGGTAGACCCACAATCCTTTGGGATACCCTCTGCAGATCATTCTGTAACCCATTGGTCTGTCCCAGACCCTCTGTAATCCATTGGTCACCTTGCTGATCCCCTGTATCCCTATAAAGGCAACCTCCCTCTCACACTCTGGTTTTCATCATGGTAACTTGCTCTAGAGCAGGGCTCTGAACTGACAAAAGCCACAAGGTAGACAGGAATCAAAGAAGATATTTTGGGAGGAGGAAAAGAAAATAGCTACTGGAGTGAATTTTGAAATGAAACATGTGCTTAGGCACCTTGCTAAAGAAAGATGATAAAATTTGAGATCTCAATGAGCACACCAAGAACCAAATACACAAATCCAGCATCAGAATTTGGCCTCTCTTTAATGGGAAGGGTTATACATCCTGGCTCTCACTGGGGGTGGTGGGCATTTCTTTAAACAAATGAAAATGAACTGTAGGGCAGATTCATCTGCTTCTTACTCCAATAAGAATCTTGAGTTACTCTTAGTCAGATTCATGCCTTGAGCCATTCCACATCTAACCCAGCTGATATACTGAGAATTATTCTTTATGAGCATCCCTTTTTTTGCCAGCAGAGCTGAGAGTCATGACCAGCCCTGAGGGCAGCTGGGCCTCTGCCCACCCACCAGAACTACCTGCCTGGGACCACACACTGCCAGACTTGCTTGTAGCCAGTCCAATTCACCATGGCTTAAACACCCAGCCAAGGTGATAATTTTTTTCCCCATCTCAATTTTATATTTTATATTTTAGAAGAAGCTTGCTAAAACGAAACTGTACTTAAATTTTTCTTCCCCTTCTCATGAATTAATGGCCTTAAAAGGCAGCAATCACAAAAGCTTACTTGGTAGCTGTTTCAGTGTCTTTAAAAAGATGCAGCAAGTAAGAAACTTTCAACACAAGACATCAAAGGTAAAAGCTACACCTAGAAGTTTAGTCTTGTCAGGACAGTTTACCTCTCCCGCCGTTCTTTTCACTGTGATGGCCACTCTGCACAGTCAGTTGTGAACACGCGATTGGGCAGTAACCTGTCCACCAACACAAGCTGACAATACACCAGACTTGCAGGGAAATGTAAACAGCTGGTACTGGGTTTGTTGTTGCTGTTCAGAAACCTGTCCCCTTGGTTGCTCTGGAGCATTAGCGTGCTCTGGATGATGGTCTGTTGAAATGGCTAATTCCATTTAATTTTGTGCTCTGGCCCTGGCTGCGTCCTTTTCTGCCTTAGTTACTGTCAGATCACAGATTGCAGCTTTTGACAAGACAGCGAAGGGAAAAAGGTCAGCACTGAAATAACCGGGCGGCGCTGGCAGCGAGATGGTAGATTGAGGCTGGTGTGCACTGGCTGTGCTGTCGGCTCCGCTTCTCTGACTCTGATGAGAAGCTGACTGCTTTCATCCACACCTGGTAGTTGATGTGGCCACTAGGATGCCACATCCAACAAAACCTTTCAATCACATCTGCGTACCATAAGCATAATCAAAGCAATGATGCTGTCAAATGGGATATGAGGCACCTCTGATGCTGCACTGATAGCCTGCTTACAGGCTGCATGTCTTGGTCACTTTAAATCAGAGGGAACACGAAGGACCCAACTACACCGCTCCACAATGGGGACAATGAATTTGCAGGGTCAAAAAGCATTAAACATCAGATAGCTGTCACAATACGACGAGATCAATTTGTAACTTGACTTGCCAGATAGCTTTGTCACAGAAAGCCAGAGTCCCAACTGGAATTGTCAACACACAGAAATTGTTCCATTAGCCTTTTACTAAACCTCTGGCAAGTCAAAAATGAAGCCAAGATCATCAGTAATCACCAGTGCAGTAGTAACTACGAGAACACTTAAAAGGAGTGGCTCAGACCCTGCTTTAAGCCCTGATCATAACTTGTTTCCACTGAGCCATACAAACCCCGCATGATCTCAAACCAAATTGCAAAAATTATCAGCAATGCTAAATAAAGGCTAAACCAATTATCACCTCACTCAGGTAAGTTTCATACAAAAGTGTGGACAGACACACATTTCAGGGCTGTAAACAGATAAATATCTTTGCTGGAGAGTGTGATAATATACTGCACTCTTTTCAGAGGTCTATTATTTTTCAATCATCATTTTGAAATGCAAATTTCTATTATGTATTTGAAAAACCAACCAGGCAAATAAACATTCCTAGCCCAAAAAGGCAAGGAATGGTGAATTTCTAGAAAATGTTACCTTCTAATTTTCAGCCAGTGGGTACATCCACCATGCAAGTGTATACATATGTTTTGATGTAGGTTTCAGTGGCTATGTATCTTAACACAATAATCATTATCAGTAAATTATATCAGTAATTACCTGTATTGAAAATGCATAAAAATTCTGATGTTAATGCAAAAAAATAGTGAAGCCTATGAAGTAAAGTCCAAATTAAGCACATTAAAAAAATAAACCACATTACATATAGAGTAACGCTAACTCTCCAGTGAACTGAACTCAAGATCTGGATTCACACTACCATGAAAAAAGTTTAATCCCAGGGGATTCCTTCCAGGAGACAGTGGTGCACACAGCTATACAGATGAACCTCCAGCTAAGTTGAATTAAGAGGGATAATAAAGGATAATAAATCTAAGCACAAATGTAAATATTTGTAACCTCATACTATAAAACCTCTTGCAGGAGGTAATTTCAGCCGTGGCTTACAGGATAATAATAAATGCTATTACAGGCCTGATTCTTAGTGCTTAAGACCTTAATACTTTAAATACAACAGTATACAAACAGTGCACACCATGTGGAGCTGCAGCTCTGGCTTCCTCCCATTTTCAAGCTCTCTGCTGCTACAAACAAACCTTCAAGCACGTGGAGATTGGGCAGCAAAGCTTCACCATGTGCCAGCCCTTGCTTGGTCAACAGAACAACAGGGACAGAGCAAACCTCAGAATTTAGTGGGAAAGAATTCACTTAAAGCACTTTCACTTAAAGTGAAAGCACTACCTTGCTGAATCAGCAGCAACACACAGAAATTGATTCTGCCCAGTTTATATTCATCTTGCTTCCCACAAAGGCAATGAAAAACTTCTACAAATCCAAGTAAGGCAACAATATTTTTTGGGGTCTTTTTGTAAGGGCAAACTATTTTTAAAGAGTACTTGTGTAATTTTAATCACATTTGTCATAAAGTTGTTTACCTAGCAAGCTTAGCAAAAATTGAAGTGGCTTGAACTCATTATCCTTTGGGAAAAAAAAAAAAGAAATTCTACTCTTTTTGCTGAAATATATTAATTTTATTGGAAGAAATTTTTTTCTTCAGAATTTTTTTCTTAAATACTCCATAAAGATATTTTCAACACTCTATTTGAAAAAATTATTTCAAATTCAACTTTCCAATATTCTTAACATTGTTCCAAAGAATTGAAAGAATACTACTGAAATCCTTCCTATTGGAATGCTCACATTTTCATGTAGCTAAATGAATTTTTGTTTAACAGGATATCTTGCAATAAGCTTTGCACAAAAAATTGTTAGGTATACAATAATTAGGCAAAAATAGGAAAGTATCATTATGAGATAAAAAGCTTTAAATGTCAAAGCTTTAAAACTGTTTTTTTAAATTCAACTCCACAATATTTTTAAAAGTAAAATCATTCCTTTAAATTTTCTACAGATGAGATTTTACATCTAGTCCACAATAATATACTTAGGAATAATTCAAGAGACACAAGGATGTTTCATGTTAAATTGAAACATTCGGGGTAAGATCATATAGTGATTGACATGTGAAAATGAAGAGTAAACAATTTCTCTTCTGTGATACTAAATTTTTCATGAGTTTCATATTTTATCTGTTTTCAAGGTCAGCTTTCATGCATCATTGCCATTTTTTATGTGCTCCCTTTTACAGTGTACAAGGGAATGAACACAAGACACTAACACTACAGCTAAATAACCATGCTGAAAACTGTACCTTGCAGCAAACTTATGGTGTCACTCTTACTCTGCTGCAATGGCTTCTACAGTAGATACAAACACAGCACGAGAATTGCTAACATAAACCAGAACAAATCCAAGTTAAATATACTAGATACGAAAGGCATGAAATTATCAACAACTCCTCTGGGTATCCTTCATGTTTACCATAAAGAAAAATGGTTCTTTCAGACAAGTAAAACATTAGCATTTCAGAAAACACAAGAGGTATCTTGGCCTATGCAGCAAATCATATTTGGTTTAATAAACCTTACATTTCTGTAAGTGTTTTGCAAAATCTTGTTCTAACTGCTGACAAGTCTTAGCAGATCCCAGGAATGCAGTCTTTCCAGAAATTTGTGAGATATTGCCTTTAGACCTTAAAACATCTCTGTCAGTCTGGCTTTACATTACTTTTCTTCTCTCTCTCTCAGATTTTTTAAAAAGTGGTGTCCCCAATTCGCTGTTACTTCTGTCAACTCTCCAAGCTGGTACTCAGTCACAGCAGCTGCATGTTTATTGTCAGAATGTTTTTCTCAAGCTGAGAAGGAACATGCAGGGCTTTAGCCATGGCCTGAGAGGATGCTCTAACACAACCACAGGCTTCGTCTCCAATACCACATTAGGTAGTTACTGACATTTCATCAGTGTGATTCATTTGCCTTAACACACTGTTCTTGTGGAAACTTACCTCCTGCACAAACACTGGATGGTTCAGCTGCTAGGATCTCAATGCAAGACTTCTTCAGAATCTAAAAGATTTAGATAAGCGAATTTTTTGGTAACCATTTTCATCTATGTTTTATTAATGCAGGAAAGGGCACCCTTTACTGCATTTCAGAATATCCAACTTACTGAATCAATGGTTCCTCTTAGGGCATAAAAGCCTCCCTTAACTGGAAAAACATGATCGATGCTGTCAGCAATCGTTGACAGCTGCAAAGAAAGACAATCATAAATCATGAGGAAAACAAAATTACAGTGAACAAAACCAGGCCCTTTCATACTTGTTAAAAGACATCACACTGACACAAAATGATTTATGCCTCAAGTAATTAAATAAATGCCTTCATCTGATGCCCTTACTTGTGCAGTAGCATAACAGAAAAACACAAGAGAAAGCAAGCAAGTTACCTGAGTTTCATTGAAATCTTTCACTCCAACACAATAAACAATAGCTCCAAAGCTTCTGGCTCTGTTGGCCTAAAAAAACCAAGAACTGCCATTAAGTGCAAAGCTATATAATCAGTGGAGCCAGCAGTAAATGTGTACAGGTTTGACATAAATTAGTTTGGACAAACACAGAAGTGACTTACTTCTTGTTCAGCATAATAAAACTGAGCATCTTGCAGCTCTCCATCCGTCAGGGCAATAATCACACTCGCGGTCCGAACTCCTACACGGAGGGCAGTTAACAACAGATTGCATACACATGACACAAGATTCAGCAATGGAAAAAAATGTTTGGAGTGAGGCAATCCTTTCTGCCAACAAATAAATACAAACCCATAAGGCCAGACTCTCAGCCTGCTTTGTATGGAGTTGGTGATACACCAGCTGAAGGCCAGATGCAAGGCATGCAATGAGCCAAAACCTGCACACCTTCACATCACAAGCGTCACTGGAGGGGGAGTGCTGCTCTAACGAGGCCCACACACCAACCTTTCTGTTCTGCATTAAATACATCACCTACCAAGACTACAGCCAGACCTTTCACATGGAGAACAGACGAAATGGGTTTGCAGAGAAGGAGAGGTTTCCCCTCTTCTCTTGACAAATTTGTCTCTAGATAAACATTGGCCAGAGATTGTGGTAAGAGATAGCTCTGCAAAAGGAGCTTTCCTGCCATCCTACCTTCCCCTCCAGCAGGCTTTGAAAGAGCAACCCCACTGAACATGGCATGAAATGGGCTTCTATAGGGAGGTCAGTCCTACAGTTCTCAAGCAACAAGAACTTCCAGTGAAATTCATAGGAATTCTGAGCATGTGAAAATCTTAAGATCAGGTTCATTAGAAAGACATCATGTCTTGTGATACAACATTTCATATCCCATCTAAACTTAAGTGAAAAGGTTGTATAGACTGCAGAGATTTATATATGTAATGGAATATAGAATACATTGCTACCTAGAAAAATGCAACCTGTTAACAAAATTAGACCAAATTAACATGCAAACTATGGTTCAACCAACCATTTTGAGTCCATAGTTCTTAAGCCAAGTAAATAATACACATACATGTTACTTTCAGGCATGTATTTGTTATTTTTTCAAAATAATCTGCTACAGTTTCAAGTGTCTTCCCCCATACTGGCTGAAATTAAAGACTGATTAGTTCTGACAGTTTTCTTATGCCATGCAGTCCTTCCCATGTCATGTCAGACACAGACATAAATCTTAAAAAAATGACCTGCAACTTGGGGGAAAAAATAGCTTGGATTCCCTTTTTTTTTTTTCTGCCCAGCACCCTTGAAAAATGCTGAAAAAACCTGGAGATCTTATTTTGTTTTCTTTTCAACACTTGTTTCTTCCTTGGTAGCTTAGCTTCTAAATCCAGATCTCATCTACTCTTTTTCTTTCCTAATTCAATTTACAGAATACTTGATTAGCTCGCAGCTATATACTATGAAGTAAAATTGTTTTCAGTTGGACACTTCAGGACTCCTGATTTTACTGGCAGAAATGCTGCAACACTGTGCAGAGCTGCTGCCCCTACTCACACAGCCTATTTTAATAAAAAACCACTGACCTGTTTCTCCATCTTCCAAAGAGACAATCAGCTCACAAATGAGAGCAACCTCACACCAGGGTATGAACTAGGCAAGTCTTGTTAACTAACTAGGTCTTCTTTCGGCACAGAAAAAAACCACAAATACACTTTCTTCTAAAAATTTAGTGAAAACGCACATTTTAGCAACTCAGAATCTGAACACACATCATTCACACCGATGCAAAGTCCTCCTTCACACCTACACTAATGAGAACAAGGATGTGGGACCACAAAGCAGATGGGGTGAGTGCATCGGGACAGAAGAAGGAGAGCGCGGGTATTCCTGTCTCCTGGGTGCAAGATGGGCAGCTCCGGCTGCAATGGTTTGGTCTGCATTCTGCAATGGTCAGATCTGGGATCATACTGGTCTTCTCTGATCTCAATAAACCATGAATCACACATATAAAAGTAGGGCTGTATCAAAATGGAATGCAGTGTTGCATAACACCACTCCTTCTCCAATACATCTTGCAGCGGGTTTACTGCAGGTCATAAAAAGAACTATAATCCCTGTCTTTTCCATGCAGATATCCACTATGAATGATATACAACACATACCTCCATAGGTTTCATGGTAAATTTGCTCATTTGCCTGCAACGAAGTGTAGAACATGGTTAGCTCTGAAGTATACCAGCAGGAAGTAAGCAAAGTTTATATGTGTAAAACAAAGAAAGTAGGTGCCATGATGTGTACCCTTTTAAATCCTTCATGCATGAAGGTGTCTCCTCCAGGGAGTTCTTCCTTAAGAACGTTGAGCCCTCGTCTTATGGCTTCCCTTTGGATTGAAAAAAAACCAGAAATAAACAAAGAAATCCCAGGAAAACATTTTATTAGAAGATTTTTTTGTTGTTGTTGTTGTTGAGATATTCCTGTACCACAGCTAGATTATGCACCCTGTCAATCAACTGCACAGAGTGCACAGGCATCAGTTGAAACACTGGTTGAACCAAGATTTTTTTCAAACCCCACAATTTCTAAGCCAAACACACAGGGGAGCACAAAACCAGACACAGGGTACAGCATTAGGGTAACATATTTTAAAGATGCAATTCTGTCCCTGCTCCTTCATTCTCATATACTCTCAGGATAAGATTGAATTAAAGCCAATGCCAGATATTAAACTTTGACAAACTGCAGTACACAACAGAGTTGTAAAGCTTATGACCCTGTCACAAAAACGGGACAAATTAAAACTCCACATTGAACCAGTCATCACAACAGTCTGGATTAGGATTTTTCCATTTTAAAGACAGAGGCCAAAAGATAAGAGAACAGGATGGGAATGATGAGAATTTCCTATCCTAGAACAGGGACTGATCAACCTTCCTGGGGCATAGATTACTCCCTGGAAAGATAAGCACATGCATGTCATGACCCCTGTTGCACAGCTTCTTACTCCCCAAACACCTATCAACCAAGAGAATTGTTCAGGGACATTAATCATTTAATTGACCACTGATCACCAAAAGACCCTGATTCTTGATGAAGTTTTCATTATATTAGTGGAACACAAGGCACAAATATTCAACAGATAAGACACACACAGGCAGTTCAAACATCAGCTCCAGATGCCATGGGGCAGCCTTTTTTTAAGAGAATAGTGAGAACCTTTCTAAACTCCATTTTGCAACTGGGTATTTTAGATGACACAATCACAATTACAGAGAATACAGGAGGCTATATGGGATGAAGGTAAAAATCAGGAACTGGGGTTGGGGATGTCCATAGGGCAAAAGTCCCATTTTTACCATTCTGAGGTATAAATGAGCTGAAAAGGCACAGAGTGATCCATACAGGGAACAGGAGTTCAGGACAGGAAGCACTCTAATACCATGTTCAGCATATTGACGGAGGGCTCCTGTCTACTTTCCACCTTGCAAAGAGGAGATTCACCCAGGGAAATGTAAGCAAGTCTGAGCTCTGTCACCAACATACATGGAGACCAGAAACAAAACTCAAGGGAGCCAGCAGAAATGCAAGAGCCCTGCAGGATTTTTGGATTTGGATGAGACCCTGGAGTACAAAGTTGAGGGAGTAGTTGTTCTTTCTGCTCCAAAGTTCCCATTATTTTATAGGGTGCCCTGTACTATTGAGGCCCTCTCACACAGACAGCAGCAGCAGTGAAAGTGAAGGCTTTAAGCTGAAATGAAAAAAAAAATACCTAGAAACACCCCAATGACGGGGATTTGTATGTGTAAGGCAAAATAAATTTTAAAAATAATACTTTCTGGGGGGTGGGATTTTTTTGTGTTGGGGCTTTTTTCAGTGGCGGTTTGGGGTTTTTTAAAGAAAGAGAATTTGGTTGTGAAGTTGGCAACAAAAATTTTGCTCCAGCTTTTTCTTTTACAAAGCCTGTCACTTGGCTTTACAAACCATCCCTACATGGGTACCATTTGCAGGCAGCCCAGAAGAGGGGTGCCACAGCCTGGTGAGGTCCTGCTCCTGCACTGGGGACAAGCAGCTGCTGGTGTAAAGGTCAGGGCTTTGAGTCCCTTCCAAGGGCACTGGGGGACCCTCAGACACTCCTTTGCTCACCAGTTCAGGGTCTGAGATCTCTTACACAAAAATTACCCTTATCTGGGGAGCTGGGGATAACAAGTATGTACCTGAATCCTCAGCTGGAAATGCAGTTTCTCCCACTGTGCAATACCACAGTAAAGAACAGACAGCCCAGTGCTACCTTTCTCTTACAAAGCTGAAAAGAAAATTGAAATGGGACACCCAAACACCTTCTAAGCCCTCCTCCAGCTGGGAATGGAGGAGAGGATTTCAGTTGGCGCCACACCAAGGACCAAGACAGATCTCCAAATTCTGGGTGTGGGGCCACTCGCTGTTTGAGAGAAGGGACAGAGGGTATTTCTGGAGGAATGCTGTGGGAGGTACTTGCCTGTTCTCTGTTAGTTTCATGATCGTAGTGCCTCGTGAAGAAAAAACAATGAAAGACATCCGCAACATTGGACTGAAAGAGAAGAACAGGCCAGATCCACATCACACGTTACTTCAGCAGAAATTCATTTTCTAATAAGCACTGAACAACAAAAAAAAATTATATACAGGAAATTGAAGTATCATCTCAAAAGAACTTTACCTTATGAACTTCTCAGCTAGGCTTTCCACAAAGGAGTAAATCTCAGTCCAATGATTTTTGACACTTCCAGATCTGCATACAAAACATAATTGATTAATCTTCCTTTGCAGTGAAATTCCTTGTTCCACTTTAAATTTTAAGCCTGGCCTACTCCAAAGGTGGTTAGGGACACAAATTACACAGAGTTGTGTTGAAAGCCGTAAAAAGAACCATGAAGACAAAACCCACTGACTCAGATAAGTAGTAAGAGGTCTGAAACAGTTTACCATAAAATTTTGAAACAAGCTCAGTAAACCATTAGCTTTGGTTCCTTTTATAGTATTAAATATAAATACTTTCTTCTAGTTTAATTAATTTCACTGGACTTCATTAAATTATCTGCTATCAGAATATTTACTTTCCTAGAGCACAGCTATGCCCTTGCAGCCACACAGGAAGTCTTGACTGATCTTCTATTCTCCCAGAATGCGTGGGAGAATGTTTCCATGAATTACTGCTTGTTTCAAAAGAGAAAGCTTTTGAAATAATTCTGAAGGGAAAGGCAGTACTCTTGGATAATTTGCTGGATGAATGTTCTGGGCAGTCAAACCCTGGCTCCATTATGGATTTCTTGCGAAAACTTGGACAACTTAGTTACATGCAGAACACTTACACACTCCTGCTCCACTTCCATGATACAAAACTACATTAGTGGCACTCCCTGGCTTTTTTCTGCCAAGTCTTAGCAGGGGACTCCGATGGGACTGAGACCTCAAACAGAGCCTTGCATACAGCAACCCTACAGTAAATTATAGATTTATCTATACCATACACTTTCAATACATTAAAAAGGCTACAAAGCATGAAAGTCAATGGTTTTTAAAGCCCTCCCTAGGACTGTGGTGTTTGTGAAAGAATGACCCATTTGCTTTCCTTGCTTGCTGAACTCATCTATCAGGTGTCTCAGGCAGATAAAAAGACAGCAGGATAAATGAAATAATGGCACACAAAATCACAGGGGCTTAGATGCAGAACTAAAAACAAAGTTCTGAAACTTAACTATAAAGCAGTAGGATTCCTCTTACTGCTGTTAGGCATTTTTCTGTGTAAACATGAGAAAATAATTACATACTACAATCCTCAGTTCTACTAAGGGATTTCCAAGTGATATTATGCCAGTCACTCCTGCCCTTGTATGTCAGACACAGAAGCCCACATGTGCAATGCAGGACGGCACTGCCTGCCCTGCAGCAGTGCTGGTGGAGTGGAGAAGAGCAAAGATAAAGGGACAAGGACCAAAGGAATCTCCTGAAGTAAATAAGCTAAAATAAATCATCTTGTGTAACCCTGTGCTTTCATGCTGCTCTTCTGGAGAACTAGTGATTCATTCACAGAACAAACTGGTTATAAAAGAATGAAGAAATTTTCAGGCAGTAAGGGAGGGCAACAAAACACTAGGGACTGCTCAAACCACAGCTCTGTAGTCCCCAGTTTATATGTGCTATGCAACAACGTGCTTATAATTTGTGAACAGCACCAATGAAAGGTGCTGGCACTATTACCAAATTAACCCTATCAACACCTATAGTTCTCCAGGATTTTTATGAAAGTCCCAGGCTAAATCTCAAAACATGATGAAGTCAAAGATTTTCCTTGAATCTATCCAAGATGCATCTACAGCTCCCAACTTCTAAAAAAATTCTTTACCCCCCTGAAGCTAACACTTTCCATTTCATTCTGAGCTTGCCATCTGACTTAAATTCAACTCCTGAAATTTTCAGTGAAGTCAGTTGCCCACACAGCATAGCCATAGTCTCTTACTTGGAAAAGACTGACCTATTTTAGATGAGGTATCAAATTTCTGTGGCCAGCTGCAGAGGCACTGATGTAATCCAAAAAAAAGAAAGTAGCAGCAAATTTTCTTTTGAACTGCAACAAACCAGCATTTCCAGTACCTTCTTAGGACTGCCAGAATTACTTCTTTTTTCTCCCTTTTTTTTTTTTTCTTGGAAAGGGTACAGCCAGCAAGACTGAGAATTGACTGTAATAAATCAATAGGCACCCACCCCCAAAAAACGAGGGAGGTCTCTGTCATGGATTAGTCCTCACAGGAAGTGTACTGTGCTCTCAGAGTGCCCAGCTCTACATCACTGAGCCCTGCAGAGCAGAGTTACTTCAGCACAGCAGTGGGTGTTCTTCACCCCAAGAGGAATTCTGCACCCACATGTTGCTTACCAGCTGGGAAGTGTCAAAAGTGTCCCAGTCTATCAACAGGAAAAAGTCAAGGCCAGACAAAAATACTAGCAAGAAAATGTTGGTTTCAAAATCCCATAGAGGGAGTATCAGTGAAGTGATCAGCATTGAATCACTTTCCCCACCATACTCCTCCAAGTCCAGGTGTCTTCTCCCACTGCAAATGGTGCCAAAATGCCATCAATGCCAGTCATGTCAAACTCCTCATGAATGCCAGTGGGAATGGCCTGGCTTATAGAAGAGCCTGATTTCCCCTCCCTCCCACCCAAGCTTCCCTCTAAATATCCTTATTTGTAAAGCTATTTGTGAAGGACATTTTTGGCCATTTTGTGTCTGTGTGTGTATATATGCTTTGGAGGCTTCTTGGGTTTGGCCTGATAGTTTCTGTTGCCCCAGAGGCCTGACCTCATACCTCCAGCAATGCCAGCTTTGATGGCAGACTAAACCAAAAATTACAACACTAAAATATTTGCTATATGATACACTATGTCATCAAATACAAGTTCCACCACTGACAAACAGAACTGCCCTGCACTATTGAAAATCCTGAGCCATTCCACTGCCTTTGGAATCTTACCTTTCACACTGCAAAATCACTGCTTCTGTCAGCATAAACTAACTTGTTGCCCTTTGTGGCTGGATCATACTAGGAGAAAAAAATGTAGCACCTCAAAGATCATCACTGTGCAGAAAAAGCGGTGGGGTGGGACACACACTGGTCCACCCCCATCAACATCTGGGACTAGCTGTGGGGAAGTGACACAGACAGGGTCTATGTCACTTATGTATCCTGTTGTGGAGGTTTGTACCAGTAGGTCCACCGAGCCAGCACCGTGGCTGTCTGCAAAAAAAGAAAGCCTGTGTTGCAGTCAGATCCATCTTTCAGGCTCACGCCTCGGAGACTTCCTGCTTTCAGCCATCACCTACCTGGTTCAGCCCCTCACATCAATTAAAGGCTGCCACTACCCTGCCACGCCCTGGCCTTCCTCCCTGCACTTTCCCTGCTGAAGAAGCCCAGCCAGCCTAATGTTCTCTGCAAAGTAGTGAGGCATCACAAGACCTCTGTGGATGGTGACCCACAGCTGACAAGCAGTTTGTGTACCTTTTGGAGTCAAGTGGGATGGTGAAGCTTCAGCCCTCAGAGGTGCCATAATTCTCACAGTGAAGGAAAATACACAGTTGCTGTGGGCAGCTGGAATGTTCCAGAAAGCATCTCAGAGCATGTTTCTGCTGCTGCTTTCACTGGGGTAAACCTGGAGTGGGACCAGAGAAGTAGCAAAATTTCTCCAGGTTTATACTTATGCTATTGGGACCAGAATTCAGCTCAAGTGAAGCTAAAAAAAACCCCATAGAAGCCATTTGCCTTGAGCGCGCTCCCTGCTCCATGAGCTGTGTTCCCATTACACACAAGACAAAGAGAAAAGTCAGCAAACCACAACACAGGAAAGAATGTCCTCCCAGCCTCATCAGGACTGGGCTCGGAGGAGCAGCTGCTGCTGCAGCTCCTGCTGCTGCTCTTTTCCTTAATTTTACATTGCTACTGCTTGATAGGAGGGGGAAAAGAGGAGGGCAGTGAGTATTTCTGGGGGTGGAAGGAAGTGATGTGATTCCAAGGCATGATTCCACTCCTGCCAATTTTGGAGTGATTCCTTCTGGTTTAGCAGAGCTCTGCGTCAGCATAAAAACCATGAGCATGTTAGAATTGTGCCTATCCAATCTGAAGTATTTCACTGATGTTTGTGAAGACAAAGGGCAAGATAAATTGGAAACTTTCTCTCCTTACGTGCTCCCAGCAGCAATGGGAGCTGGAGCCCAGAGAAACGAAGCAGCACAACCCTGGCATAAGGGGTGCCACTTTCAGCCCAGTCAGTTCAGCAGGCAAATAGCAGGAGGGCCAGTTGTGTCTGTCCTAGAGCC
>NW_008236478.1:2590600-2600020 GCF_000691975.1 Corvus brachyrhynchos
CACTGTCAGGAGCCCACATGGATCAACCCAGTACAATGTACAGCAGCCATGCAGCTTTGCAGTGGAAGTTAAAACCCCAACACTACCCAAACAGTAAATATTTTTATTACCGTATGTACACAGAGAAGGCAGCAGGATCCAAAGCCTTTCATCCCTGCTGAAACTGACCCAGTGAAACCCCTTGAAAGCACAGAGCTGCCCCTTGTCCTGTTCCACATACACATACCCCCCATTCCCATTTTCCTCAATTGCAGATTAGCTGAAGGCAGCAATTCCAGACATCCTGGAGCAAGTAAAAGAAACATTATTACTGATGCTGGGTTTAGTCTGAATATGGTGTCAGGAGAGTATAAGACCTCCTAAGTTTGTAGGTCCCCGTAAGTCTCTACCCCCTTGAGCTAACAGTGGCCCTGTACATGGCCCATTGCTCACAAATGTGACACTATTGTTATTTGGAGGGCTCTTTGTGGTCACAGCCACATTGTAGACAACAGAATTCTTGCACATGGCTAATAATGGCTCTGCAATAAAAGCAAACCCTGGGGCATCTAGTCTGTTGTGGTTTCAGACATGCCCGAGTGTTCATCCACCCCTCTGCTCCCTTCTGAGCTACCAGAGCATTCAAAATGACAAGAGTCCTCCTCTCCCAAACAATGCATATAGCAAGTATGGAAGGGACCTTGACTGGTTGATGCACCCAGGCAAGAAAGGACTAGTTTCTGTCATCTGCTCCAGAGACAATTAGAAACACGGGCAGAGAGTCATTCTGAGACAGCCCTTGTTTCAGAGTACTTGTAACATTAATGGACAAGACAAGGGCTGGAATGGGGAGGGGAAGATGCAGAGAAGTGACTGCAAACTGGGCTTTAATCCTAGGCCAGCATTCGAGCATATGACCCAAAGTACATGAATCCAAAAGTTTCATGACCAAACCCATTAATGTCATAGTTAGCTTTTGTCCTACGAATAAAGTCTGCAGCAATATTACAGATTTCTCTGAAATCATGCCTCAAACAAAACACTGCCCTTTGATCCTACAGTCATCCATTTCATTCACAAACCCTGTCCACCTGGTGCTATACTATAGTTCTTGCTAAGTCCCTCACCAACAACAGGGCACAAAGTGAAATTCAGAAGCGATGCTCACTGCATTCAACCACTTCAGATCTCCCTGTAAAGCTCCAGGGATGCTCTGAGCAGCATCAGGACAAGAAGACCCACTCTGAGCATCCTGGTATTCTGCAGCACAACACAGGGAGCAAAGCAGGGCACACAATCCCAGCCATGCTGCAACACTCTTAACAAGGTGCAAATGATAGGCAGAAGCAGGAATATATAACTCTTGAGCCGTTAATAGCTCACAGGAGTCAATTCATTTCTCCATTTGAGATTAGAAGATTCAATCCTACTACACCTCATGCAAATTCACAGTTTAGAACAGTGAATTTGGCCTGCAAACCCAGACAAAAGTAAGGAAATTCTTAATCACTGAACACACGAATAATAATCCTAGGTCTGTGGGAATCTTACGGTTTACTTCCTTGGCTCAAGCCCCAAATAAATCAGATTTAGTTACATGCATAAATACACTGCAAATGACAAGCTGCCATGGCTTTTTCTTCCCGTTAACTGTACATGTTTTCTGTCAAATAATCATTACCCATTAGCTTTGCCTTGTGTTTCATAAAGAATTTTTCTCTTGGACTGAAGGAAGGAGAATTGGTTTTCCTGAATATTTCTTTTTTCCTGAAAGAAGCCAAAGCTGGCAGAAAAATACCAGACAAAATACAAACAAATAAAACCTGGTTCAAATAACATAGGTATGTATGAGACAGAATAAAAATTTGCTTTGAAACATTCCAAGCAATTATACCTGGTTGTAAACAAATCATAACACTGGCTGCAATATAACCACAACAAAGAAAGATACAAAGGCAAAATACCAACAGATTATGTTTTGAAAACAGTAAAAAAAAATACTGCTTACAGGAGTTGGAGATTACGAGAGGTGTCATGGTAGACCATGTGGTCAAGTTATAAGTGAGGGAAGTCAGAAAGCACTTTTAAATGCGCACACAGAAATCAGTGTTATCAAAGGAACAAAGCTGATACTTTTGTTCAGACAGCAACTCCTCTCAGCTGACATGCATCAGGTTCTATATCTTATCTGAAGTCTGGCTGCAGGAGGTAGATGTTCTTACTTAGAGGAAACAGTGGTTTAGTGGAAACAGCAGTGGTTTAAAAGTCAGTCGATACAAACTTTGCAAATGTAATTAATGTAGGTGATAGAACATGTGTGCGGACACCTATTTTTGCCAGCAGTTTGATTTCCAACCACAACAATGTTGTTTAGCCACTCATCCCCTTCCCACACACTGTGCAAAACCAGCACACAGAGTGGCAGTGGGCTGAGATAGCATGGAGAGAGAAGCTGGAGAAGTTCCTACAGGTCCAGCTCCATCCTAATGATCTTAGGCAGGGACTATGTGAGGCAGGAAAAGAAGCAGAGGGGTGCAGTGAGACCCTAAGGCAAAAAAATTTTGCTCTCACTAATACTTGTAATTCATGAGTGCTAAATTCATTCAAACCATTGGCAAGGAAATCTGGGGGGGTGGGGAGGGAAGCAAATAATGTGTTTACCAAATGCTCTTTGTTTGCTTTAAATATGGGATATTGTGCAAAAAACAAGATATGTGGAGATCAGCAATTCCCTCTAGTTGCCTTAAAATTATAGAAGGTGACCTCAAAAAGCAGCTTTTGTTCTGAAAGCTTTTGGCAAATCAGGAAGGATCAACCTGTTTCCCTCCTGACACTTCCCACAGCCACAAAACTGTCCTTTCAAGGGCAAGTTGAAAAGGGATGCACAGACTCAAAAAACAAAATCAGGAAGGATATTGGACAGGGTAGCTAAATCCCACCTAATAAGAGGTTGTGCTCTTCCCCACCAGCTCCCCACCAGCGACATTCACCTCTGGAGCAAGGCTTACTAAATTTAAAGAGAGGCAGCTGCAAAATGGATTACAAGTGAGAGATTGGGCACATTGTACTGATGTCTTTACCAAAGTTGCTGGTGACACAGAAGCTCTTGGGAGCACAGGAGACAAAGTAAAATTGATGTGAAAGGCAATACATTTGTGGGCCCAAAGAGACAAAGAGGGACTATACAGAAGTTCAGGGGGAAAATGGGGAGTGGAGAAAATGTAGTTAAGCCAAACATCTGAACATAACAGTTATAATCCAAGAAAACCAGCCAACACTATCAATATATTTCTGCTGCTGTAATCTGCACTGTAGAAAAAGGAAATATTTTCCCAAGCCTGTGCAGCTCATTTTTCCTCAAAATCTAAACAACTTTTAGCAAACATCCCAAATAGGAAAAATAACAAAATACTATTCTCTACCTCACAGTCAAAAATAATCAAGAAACTGCTTCATATTTGGTAAATCGCAACACAGATAGCTGTGGAGCTCAGACCTGTCATGTCAAGCATTGCCAGCAGCAGATATTTATGCTAAGTCTAAGTCCTTGCTTTAAAAGGGTTTCTATTTGTTGCATTAATAAACAATCATAATGATGCTACCAGGCACTATTATAATTAGGAAACACCAGAGGTCAGTCATCCTTTCTTCTCTTCAAGTGCAATTCAATATGATTACAAACAACAGCTGGATGTTAACAGCAAGGCAGGATGAAAGGGAGTTATTTACATTCTCAAGCACAAATATTTCACTATAAGACCTGATGGTCAAGTAGTCAAATCCCTAACAGGGCCTGTCCTCCACAGTTTGGGATGGGACTGAAACAAGTCCTTTGTGCACCAGGATAAGCACATGAAGCAACCAAAGGAAATCAGAACTACTCAACAATCAATTATGTCTGGCTTAAGAGCTTTTTATGCGGTTTAAAGGTAAAAATGAGATCTTTGCTATCACAAGTGACTTGATCTTACTACATGCCATAGGAGAGGTAGGTGTGCCAACTCCAATGTATACTGCCTTACCTCATCAGAGAGTGACTTAGTTGCAAACAGAAGAATCTTTGCTGCTTCAATACGATACTTTAAAGTCTTCCACTACACCTCCAAACAAGCTCAAGCCTGCATAACTCAAAAAGCACAACGTAGAGACAGTGCAAGACTGCAGACTTTAGGCAGCTGCCTCTGCAGCCAGCAAATGTCCCGTTCTTCCAGCTTCAAGAGATTTCCTCATTCAAGCATCCCCAGAGACAAACAAGTCCTAATGTA
This sequence comes from Corvus brachyrhynchos, assembly GCF_000691975.1. Lineage (NCBI taxonomy): Eukaryota > Metazoa > Chordata > Aves > Passeriformes > Corvidae > Corvus > Corvus brachyrhynchos. Next base: position 2,594,845 of record NW_008236478.1, read on the forward strand.
GCTCTGGCACAGTCAGACAATCCTAAGGAGGATGATGGCTGCTCTCCCTCCTACACATGCTGCTTTTCCCTTTCATTATGCCAGCTTTTTGGGGCATCTAAGGTTTAGTAGCACTGCTCTGATCTTGCCTATCCTATGGAGTTAACATGAAGGACTGCAATCAACTCCAGGCAGAGAAAAATGGTAAGAAAACAGCAATTTTCTTTTTTCTAATTGGTAGCATAGGTATTACACCAATAACTTCACCAGAAGATGATCTTTTCCATCTGATGATTGTTGCCTGCAGGATTAAATCCCCAGAGACTTTGCCAGGCAGAATGAAAAGGAAAAATCATGCCCCAACAAAGTCATTGCAGTAACATACACTGCATGAGGAGAAAGGTTTGTTGTCTTCTTCCAAATTGCCTCCTACTGATGTGTGATTACATCTTTCTATTGGGAAGCAAAGCAGACTTAAAGTCTTTTTGGTTCAACCAGGCTGACTTTATAGACAGGACCTGTCATTCAGCTCACTACAGGGTCACAGGATTAAAGCCCAGTGTTTTCACAGAACCAATACTTCAATCCCAGTGCTAGACAGCTAACTAAGGCTGAATGCATCTAACTCCAGACTGGCAGGGCACCAACAAAGGGAGGCAATCCCCAAGCCATAGGGGGATATTTTGTGGTGTATATGGCTGGGTTTTTCTGGGGTTTCTCCCATCTAAAAGTAGAGACAGAATTCTTTACAGATATATGTCAGCATGGATCCAATTCTAAAAAAAAAATTGTCCACTGCATTTACAGATTTACCAGATGCTTCTAACTGGCTTCCTGCCTTCTCTCTACCTGAAATACCCTTACCCTTCTCAACATTAATGAATTCTCAACACTATCTAGTTCCTTTCTGATGGACTGTCCCAAAATCCAGGGTCTATCCACTCAGTTAGTCCTCCCTGCCTCCATAAAGCTCCTTGTGTTGTGCCAGATGTCACAGAATACAGCTGGGATAAATACACCCTCAGCCAGCACAGGACCTACAGTTCCCAAGATCTGGCACTCTAACGTTACCCATATGGATTGTAATGCAATCTCATTGAGACCAAAAGCAGCTTTGCCACCACAATGCTGTGTACTTGCTAGGAGCAGGGATAGATTCTAAAACCACTGAGGGGCCCAAGTAACTCTTAACACAGCTTTTTACCACAGAGGAACTCTTTGGTATAACTCTCAAAGCTTATAAGGACTGAGTTTGCAACTGAAGCTAAAGAGAATTTTTCCATTGGAACCCAAATGCATGACTTTTTACTTCAACCATGATCATAGCCAGTTTCCAGTAGACCAGTGTAGTGAGTGGACAGCATCTGAAACAAAAGGAAAGACCTGTGGCTTGCTAAAATACATTATTTCAGGTCCAGAGTACTAGAGAGGAACTTGCTTACATGATCGACTTCCTACTGTTTGAAGATCAGTGTCTCTGAGCAAATTGCTCTCTTCTCTGCTTTTATTTCCTCAAATACAATATGAATGGTAACAGCACAGTCAGTAAAGTGCTTTCTGGAATATAGATGAAAAGTAGCACAGGGGCACAGTGTGGAGATTGCTAGGGGTACTCAATGTCACTGTAACAAAGAAATTGTACTATAGAAGATAGAGAACCCATACTGCTATCAGCAACATTCATTGCTACAGGGAATTCAGTGTGGGAACTGGGCAGAATGACAGTGCCAGTCACTTCTAGGAAGCCTGGCAGGAATGAATTTGAGAACACTAGCCCCCCACAGTGTCCTTTCTGGACAAAAGGTTACTTCAGGAACAAGTTCAAGCAAAAGAAAAACAAAACAATGACCACATGGTGTATTAGTGTATCTTTTAGAAAGGCAGAATGCCTTTGATCTTCAGCTTCTTTTCCTCTAAAACCAGAATCACTACTTAATGATAACTTCTTACCTTCTTGAATACAGAAATATACATCCTGAGTAATAGTGACTTTTTACCTCTTGCAGGCTGTGCAGAGGGCCTTATGGATTGATCAGTTCTCCCAACTGGGAAATAGAACAATGCAGACTTCATACCTGGCTTGTGGGCAAGAATCACATAGAAGTCGTCCATCTTTCATAATACCCTGCCACCTAGGTAACGCAGGATGTATTAGGTAACACAGCTATCACACTGTGGGACACTAACAATTTACTCCTAGAGTTAAATCCTTGGCTTTAACCTTCTGACAAGCCAGAGCAGTACACCAGAAGAAACAGAAATTTGTACCTCCTGAAAAACACCTGTGGGCGCACCAGCTTACAACTTGCTTTGCTAGTGCTTGCTAAAACTTGCCAACACATGTGAGCTTAATCACACCCCCAGCCATACCTGAATTCAGCTGACACAGTATTAAAGAGAAGTATTTGACAACCTATTTTAACAGATGTAACTCAAACACAGGTTTAAACAACTCCAAAGAAGCTGAGCAAAAATAAGTTTTACAAAACCTTGTTCCTATAACTGAACCTGTAAAAACACAACCACTCCATACAAGCAGTCTAGTCTTTAGGTACAGAGATGTCACCTGTGCTAAGACCCACAGGTGACATCTTTGCACATAGCCCAAGTCTTAACACAAAACTCCAGGCATGCTGGGGGCACTGACCAACATTCCCATCAAATCCAACTCACACCACACACCCCACATGCTACAACCTGAAAGCAATCCAATTTCCCAGGTTTGCACGCGCAACTAACTCAGCATAAAGGACGCTGCTCCCCTAAATGCTCCACTTGGGAGATATGCAAGTTTTGGGGAGCAAAAATAAGGAATGAGCCCCACACATCATGTCTGGCATCAGGAGAAGTCGTCCGGGAAGACGGGAGAAACAACGTCCCTGCTGCTGCAAGGAGTCACTGAAGGGTGAATAAACGTTTTTAAATGCGACTGTCACTTACTTATCCAGGACGAAGTAGAGATCAAAGGCACCGTGACAGGAGCGCTGCTCTTCTTGCTCTTCCTCCTCCTCCGGCCGGGCGCAGCAGATTAGGCTCCCCATTGCCAGCAAAAAGCAGCACAAAAATGCCGCTTTCTCCACACTGCTCCAGCAACTCGCCATCTTTTCCCTCTCCTTAATTCTTCCTCCTCCCCCAATCTCTCTCTCTCTCTCTCTGCAAATCTTACAGGCACTTGGGAAGCACCGAGAGCAGAGAGAAAAAAAAAAAAAGGAAACAAAAGAAAAAATCACTAACTTCAGAATCTCCGCTCAACCCTGAGAGCTCAAGGCAGCCCTACCCGCGGGGCGCCGGACCGCTAGCTCCGGGCACGGGGCTGAGCCCAGGCGGATGGTCCCCAGAACCCAGTCCCCATTCCCCGCCGCCTCGGCGGCTGCCCTGAGCGCCTCAGCCCCGTCCCGCAGGGAAAGAAGAGGCTCCTCTCGCAAGGGCCAAAGGCAGGAAGGGGCAGAGGGAGGGGAGCGGGAGGAGGGAGACAGGATCTTATGGGGGCAAGCTGAACTGGGACTTTCCTGTTCCGGGATATCGAGATGGTGAAGGCTGATGCGAGCGAGGGACCGAGGTTATGGACCGCTGCCCGGCGCCGCCGGGGCACAGGGCGGGCGTTCCTCCCTCCTTCCCTCTCGGACTGCCCTCGGGGCAGGACAGCGGGGAGCGGGGCAGGGTACTCCGCCGCCGGCGGGCAGGGAAGCCGCCCGGGGGCCGGGACAGCCCAGCTACATTCCGGAGCATCACTGCGCGTCCTGCTAAGCCTCTCTCCCGCAGGCTCGGGAGCGGTTTGGGCTGAGGGGAGATAGCGCCCAAGGCAGAAAGAAGTTGCTGCTGTAGGAGATGGGCGTCATGGCAAAAACCTGTGACAAACCAGAGGTGGGGGCACAACGCGAGGGAGCACTTAAAAAAAATCTGTTTGCAGCTGAGTGCAATTAAAAACACTATTGCTTGGGGGCGGGGGTAGGGGCAGGCTTTCATGGCCCTCTCGTGCCACAGCAAAATCTTTCTCTTCGTGGAAATCTTGGTTTACTCACACTGCAGTCTGAACACATGCTGCAGGCGATGAGTAATGATGAAATATCTTAATGGAGGCTTTGCACAGTAGCGTAATCGCTCCCGCCTGATACACACAGGTTACAAAGCGCTGCCCTGAAGAGATGGCCCAGCTCATCTGGATGCTGTCTCCAAAGTTTGAATAATTAGTGGCTTCCAGCTGCTTCCCCCTCCCCCACACTCTTTGCAGCCCCTAATTAAAAAAAAAAGAGCCACAGGGAGAGATGTGAGCAGAGTCACTTTGCATGACAGAGTTGGGGCTAGACATTTCTCTCTCGGGGCGAGGCTTCCATCGCAAGTCAAGGTGGAGAGAATCCATCCCCTGTGGGGTGCTGGCGCGCTGCCCCACCGGGCACAGCCCCCCGAATACCCAGCGCTTCGCCGGGGCTTCTTCACCCGGGAATAGGAGCCGTAACGCTCCAGCCGGGAGCCGCTTCTACGTGCCAGCAGCAAAAAGTGACACCTCCTGCCCCCGACAAAGGTGGAACCCGCGGGGGGCACGGCCCACCCGGGCGGGCTCGGCCCTCTGCCCTGCGGCGCGACGCGGGAAGGGCCGCGGCGTGGGACGTGTGCGTTGTTTGCCCACGGGGGACGCCAGCGGTGCCCTGGGCCCTGCCCGCTCCGCCCTGAGTGCGCGGCTCTGCCTGGAAATGCTGGGATGCTCCTTGCAGCCCCCGGGCCCTTTCCCTCTGCGCACGGCGAGGACACGCGGCGCGCCCGCCCCTCCGCGCAAAGCCCCTTCCCCGTCGGACCCCGGCCCCCTCCAGCAGCCGTGGCGTGCTCTGTGCGGTGTAGGCTGCCGCCCGCAAGTCTGACATACAGTTTGCACTTCGGGGAAAGCGTCTCGATTTCAGTTGCCTGTTTCTGTGCTGGACCGAGTTCAGACACATCCAACCGCGGCGGCGGTCGGGGACTTATCAAGGAAAGATTAGAGGGTCCACTGGTTTTCAGCCGCTTGCCTGGTTTAACTATGCACAGCTAAAAGCTGAACGCACTGCTTGAGCTCGCCACTTGAAAGGTTTTTGAGCACTGGCCAGTTGAGACCCAGCGATTACTTAGATCATGGAGAAATAGAAAAAACCCACATCCTCCCTGGCGACATTCACAAAAAATGAGCAAGCGGCTGCTGAGCAGCCAGAATCCTCCGGTTCCTCCA
>NW_008236478.1:2600040-2601910 GCF_000691975.1 Corvus brachyrhynchos
CGGTGCCCACTAGTGTCCGCAGCCCGCGTGGTCCCCGGGAGCCCTCGCCACCCCCTGCCCGAGGCAGCCGTCCTTCTCCGCACACACCGCGGCCTTTCAAAACGAAATAAAAATGCTGATAGCGTCAGATTCTCTCGGTGCCTTGTGAATATCACACTGTATCGTAAAATAACGCGGCAAACTTCAAGGGAGTCTCCAAAGCAAAGTAAGGCACTGACGAGAAAAAAACCCCACTATTTCCCGATAATGTGCATCGCCCTTCTCTGATCTCTAACATATCCTCTGATTCTGCAAAGAGAGATGGCCGAGCGGCTCATCTGCCTCCTCCAAAGGGCCCGGCGAGGGGGCACATTTTAAGGCTAGGTGAGCGTATGCAAAAGCAAGGACTCGGCTGGCTTCTACCACGGTCAGTGCTGGGCAGAAACACCCTGGGGAACGTGGGGCTGCGTCTTTCCAGCGCCCCTTCCCTGCTCCTCCAGCCCCTGCGGCGGGGGCCGGGCTGGCCGGGGGCTTGTGGGCCGCCTCTGCAGAGTCGCCTCCCGGGGCCGCAGCCTCCTGCTTTAAACCAAACAGGTTTTCCCGATCGGCCTGAGCCGCTCTTGTGGCTGTCACACACCGGGCAGGCCTGTCAGGTCCCAAGCTGGAGAGAGGTTTGTGTGGGGTCAGCGCTTCTGCCCACAGGAGGGCAGCGGGCAGGCAGCGCGGGCCGGGCCGGTGACCCGGGCGCCCGGGCTCGTTTGATCGGGTCTTGCTCGAAGGAAAATCAGAGCAAACACCAGCGGAGCTGACCTAAAGGTGCGGATCTTAGCCTCCCTGGAGCACAGGTTACCTCAGCGCACTGTCTCACAGTGGTTGAAGCTCCGTAAGGCAGGCGACCACGTCTAATTGTCCCTTCTTACACCGTCTGTTGCTATTTGCATAAAGACTGCAAAAAACATAAACTCTTGAATGAAGAGTTTATGAAGTGCAGTGGGAATTGTCCAGCCCAGTTTCCTGACACCTGCATCCCAAATCGGCAAGTATTTCCCAAGTAGTATTAGGAGATGCCATCGGCACACCCGTTCCTGGGCGGGCGGTGGGATGCAGAGCTTCCAGGGCGGCTGGGCAGCTACCAAACCCCCGCCGCGCTCAACAATGTTGTTCGTTCGGCCCGAGCTGAATTTTAAAAGAGAACAGAAACTCTTGAGTTCATCCTCTGTAATCCCTGTATCACAGAACACAGCGAGAATGGTTCGCTCTCATTATTGGTATAAGATTACTCTTTAATTGCAGCGAAAATCCATCCTTTCAAAAGTATTAAAGGCTTGACGTTTCTTTTCCTGATACAAGCCCTTATTCAGATTACATGGACACTAATCAAATAACCCGGGTTATTTCATTTGTCAACATGTTCATAAAAATTTTCTACCAGGCGTTAAAGGCATTTATATGGAGCGACATCTTTCAAAAGCAATGTCGCTAGTTCAGATTTAGGGTATATTTGATTATGACAAGATGTTTGATGGTTTTATTTTACATACCAGCTGTGCCACAAATCGTTTCATACCTCAAAGTCCTAATTTTTATCCTGCGACTATTTTCTATGAAGCAGTACTTTTCATTTTAAGCGGCTCTTGTCAATACCTGCAGCTCCTAGAGGAGCCTTCTATTCAAAAGTGTTGTCAGATGATCTAAAGGACAAGTGGGAAGGCGACTTTGGAGACTGTTTTGTTTTGTTTATTTCGGAATGCGCGTGTGTGGTTTTTTCCCCCCCCGAACTTTAAAAGAAACTCCTCGGTTTATGGTACGGTTACAAGGGGGAATCCCGTCCACCTTCTGACTCCCCCGCGCTGCGGTCCGCAGCCGCTGCGGAACGGCGTCTTCGCCCCTC
>NW_008236478.1:2602595-2615229 GCF_000691975.1 Corvus brachyrhynchos
TCCTCTTCTCTCGCCGAGAACTCTCGAGCATCAGTTGTTCTTTTTATTGGTTACAGCTCTCCTCATCCTTCCAACTTCGACAGGTGATCAGAGCATCGTGGCTGTTTTAGGTACCTACTTAGGATCTAACTGCTTTTAAGAAATTGATGAACTTTGTTTGGAATAGCTCACATTGTTATTCTCCGTTTGTGTGTATTCCTTATATCATGGATATCCATGTAGTAGAAATTTCTTACATAAGTTAGGAGCTGTTATTGCCATCAGTTTAAAATGTCACATTGATCTTTGAATGTGCAAATCTTTACATGAAAAGATTTCTATTGGAATTCAGTCCACTGAAAATGTTTGAAGCATTTTAATGACTTTGTTCTGAGATCTGACAGCTGCTAGTTGAAAGAAATGTCAGTAGAAACTTGATGGAAGATAAGATATTTAAATAGTTTTGTATTTTTAGTATAGTTGCTTTTAAATGAGAAGCAGTTGCACTCATGCATGAAATTCAGAATTTAATAATAAATTATGTCTCAGGAGTTTTCCCTTATTTTGGCTTTTAAAAATGCAAAATGTAGCACTTGACAGCTTTTGTTACCATTTCTTAAGTATAACTGGTACTAGAGAGAGGAATAGAGGAATTTCTTTGGGCAATAGGGTGATTAAATTTATGTCTTTTAATGTATAAAACTACACCAAAGCATAAGCTGTTCTTTGAGAATGCAATTCTTTTTTTTTGTTTGTTTGTTTGTTGTATTTAAGCTATACTGTTTTTCCAGTATTTCAAAGCAAAGTAGAGCTGCATTATGGAACTCTATAGAGATATAATTTTATAAAAAACCCCAGTTTTGTAGCCATAGAAATACTAATGTAAAGTCAAAGTATTTAGATGCTGTTAGCTGAACGTAATATAACTAGATGAGAAAGTATAAAAATAAATTATGTGTAAGAATTACAGATTGTACCCAAGATCTTACAAAAGAAATTACTTGGCTAAATCCTAGTATTTACAGATGGATATTTCCGTGTCTGTAATGTTGTGATTCTGTTAATATAATTTTCACGCAGTACAGTCTTATCTTACCTGCAGTTGCTATTGACAAACACCAGGTCAAAGAACAAAATATTTTCTTGGAAAGCACATTACTTTAGGTAAGACCTCTTTTAATTTACAAAATTGCTTTCAATTAAAAGGTTTCTTGGCTTCATTGTAGTGTAAAATAACTTATTTATGTTGCTTCCCACAATTTCACCTTGCATAGTGTCCTTCAGCTCTGTCACTTGCTCTTATTGGAGTTGACATCATGTAGTAAGTTTAGCACTAATGTAAATAAGATTAGTGTAAGTTAATGCCACTTAGTACTGTTGAAGAAATCTCCAGCATCAGCCATGTGAAAGTAACTGATCCTTGTTTAAAAATGTTTCATTTTAAATACAAATGATGAACATGTGAAATCACAAAAAAATAAACAGGTGTATGTGTGGCTGTATGTATAGTTGTGAATGCATGTATGTGGATATATGCTTTTTTGTCTTTATGTATATGCTTTTCTGTTGGAAAGAAACAGAGCAGATATTACTGTTTTTTTAAAGTTGCCGAAATCTATAGCAGGACTCTTAAATAGGAGCATACCTTAATATATCTTTAATTTTAACCAGATAATGTAATTTTTAAAAATTTCTGAAAAAGAGTAATCAATGTGAATTGTATGAAGAGAGAAGACAAATATTTGTGACTGTTTTCACAAGTTACACATTTTGTTTCTGTCTGTTTGTGTTTGGATCAGTCTGTTTGTGCTTGATTCACACTGTTTGTGCTTGGGTCGTGTTTTTGGTTTGCTGTTGTTTCTCCGTTTTCTGTGGTTGCATACAGGCAATGGTGGTTTTGTATGCATAGATGCCTTGGTGAAGGAGCAAATGCACAGATCTATGTGAGAACAAATGTGCTAGCACAAATTGCTGTGGTCAGGGCTGCTGTTTATGTGAATCAAGGATTTTGCTGAAAGTAGGTACACACATCTGTGTGACAAGTAACTTTCTTACACTCTGTGACAGATGAATAGTTGCCTTCTTTATTCCCTCTGTCATGGAATAACATTTGCTTTCTGTTCTGCATGTCCCCTGTAAAATTCAAACTTCCTGTGATATTTTGGGGCATTATGTCAATTGCTGAATGGTGAACAATGCCAGAGCAGCAGGTGCAGAAACCAGACCAAGTCTATGAGGTGACCACCAGCACAATGCCGGCCTGGAATATGAAATACTTTGAGCTCTGAACTGAAATGTATCCATACAGTGTATGGCATGTACAGCTGTATAAGCAGCTGAAATTATTTATTTGTAACATTTACAGTCTGATAATCCTCGACCCTGGCTGAAGAATTAAAACATGCTCCCTTTATCCTACAGAAGCCCAGTTTTTTCCTTTATCCCACAGAAACCCTGTTTTTTAGGTCTTAGGCCTTGAAACCACAAGCGTGAAGTGGTGGATAGCCATACTGCTTCATAAAATAGAACATCTGTAAGCCAGTGAAGAGTCAGCCCTTCACACAAAGATAAAGTCTTTGAAAGGCAGTAGACTACGGAGCTGTAGTCATCCCCTCTTCATCCACAGGTGGATTGTCTGATTTATGAAAGACTTGTACAACCCAGTACCATCCAACAGGGTCCATTAGATAAGATGCAGTGCCAGACAGAAGTGTTCATTCTGTCCTTGGGACCAGCCCAGCTGGAAAGGAATATTGACATTTTATGCATCATGAAGCCAAATTCCTAGATACAGTCTATTTGAAACGCTGGGATTGCAGAAAATAAATGTATTTCATGCTTTCCAATGGATGCAGCATGGTATTACTGTTGCTCATTGTCCAGTTTGAGATATCAAGAGTTCTCCCAGTGCCTGCGTTGATTTCTTGTATTTGAGCACTGGAAGGGATGGAACAGAGACCTCAGTGGCCCTGTTGTTTGTGTCCTGCCAGACTGAAAACCTCCAGCTAAATCAAGGAAGACTTCATGTGCAACTGTGCAGATACTGTTGCATCACGCATGCCAACAAGAGAGTATTAACCAGGCTTTCCAGCTGTGTGGGATAGCCCATTCCTTTCCTACCTACCACATTTTTTGCCATGGAAGAGAGTGGAGGTAGAAATAGGGGTTCAATGTGGAAATTCTGAAAACCATAGGGAAGTTTGGTGCTGAGTTGCCATTTGAGAGCCAGTGGGGTGAGAGTACGTGACTCTGCTGGGACTTCTTCAAATCTCAGTTTTTTTCTCATCAAACTAGATGTAATGCTCAGTCTCAGGCATTTTGTTCCTGGACATCAGGTGAAGACTGGAAATTGCATCCTTGTGGTGGTCTTGGAGACGTGACTTAATCTTCACCTGCTTTGGAGAGGGAGGTCTGCGTGTCTGTGTGGCAGCTACCATGCGTCAGGAGAGAGGCCACTTCAACTTTCCCTAGTCTCAGAGAAAATAAGAAGAAACCTGAAAGCTTTTCTTTTAATTTCCACTTCCAAATGGTTCCTGTATGTCACAAGACTTGTTTAAAGCAAATGTGGAGCATGAGGTATTTGTTCATTTCCAAGCAGGGATTTTAGCTCTGTCTTCTTCATTATTCCCACTGAAGTTTGAGAGATTGTTCATAATAAAAAGATTTGGCAGTTTCATGATTCACTAGGCTGGGTATCCAGCCAAGATATAATGATGGTTCATCAAAAGCTGTCAGCTTACATTGCATGTACTGGGGATTTCAGATGATGGAAGACAATCTGAAGACCACAGAGCCTTAAAATAGTAAGAATTGGAGAACTGCTCCCTGAAGATGTCATGATGATACAATAAAAAAGTGGTAAGCACTCCATAAGCTTGGAGGTCTCTAATTCACAATAAAACCTCTATAAGGGCCCAGTTTCTGAAAGCTCAGAACAGACACTATGCTCCTCACCCCAAGCTGCCTCCTGATCATTCCAGAGGATGCTAGACAGTGAGTTTCCTTACTTCTAGTCATTATTTTTAGGGACTTGCCAGGTCAGAGTTGTGCAGCTGCTGTACAGAAAAGTATGATGAAAGCTGGGGAAGCCTGGAATGCTGAGGGAAGACCATTTGCATGCATCAGGCTAGTTCAGTCCCAGTTTTACTTCACTCTTTAGATTCAGTTCATCTCTGCAGCCAGCAAAATCCTCCTTGATGCATAGTTGTATTTTCTTCTGCTTCTTCCCAGATGCCTAGCTCAGGTAAGCAAGTCAGGCAAGCATGACTGAATCATGCCAGGAGAACAGGGGATATGTCAGATGAGCAGTACATCAATTGAGAAGAACTGAGAAGAGAGGTACTCAAAATATGGCCCAGCTGTAGCCCTGCAAAGTAGCTGTAGCAAAAAAAAAAAGTAAAATATTCCAGTCTCCCCAGGTTTTATTGTCATTCTCTCATTTATTTTATCAGTGCTGATTGGGCTGTTCTTAATGCATGGATGGGATGTGGCTCTCTGGCAGGAAAGAGACCTCTTTGGATCAGCTGCCCTCTTGCTTCTCTGCAGAATCACTTCTGGGATCCAGATTTGTGACCAGTAAAAATGGGAAGATGAAAGAGCATAGTCAAAGCTCAGAAATTCAGGGTGTATTGTCTTATGCCCATCTCAAAGATGGACAGGTTGCTAAATGTGAGACTCAGAAATGAGTGACATATGAGTAGTTTCTGTTAAAACCCAAAGAAATTCTTTCCTTTCCAAGGTAACCCAAGACCTTTGCATACTCTGCTAGGGGTATAATGTCTGTCTGAGGGGTAGCAAACCCCCAGATGGCTTTGTTCATCCCAGACACGCTGTGAATGGCAGCACATAGCTATATCTCCAAGTGGTTTTGTACAGTTTTCTTCACGTGTGCGGGATTTTCAGCAGTGAAGGTGCAAAGAAACCACTTCATGCTCAAAAAGACCTGACCTGCACCCAAGCTGAGCACATAAGCTGTCTTGCAGTAGCAGTAAGCTAAAAGAAATTACTTGTTTAGACTTTTCATGCTGTTAAAGGACTTCTCAGCTTGTAATTGAATTTAGGAAATGGGTTCTAGTTTTGGTATTTATTTCGTGGGTTCTGAATTTACTTATTTTTTAAAACAAGAATTCTCCTTTTTTTTTCATTTTCTACCAGTTTCCTTCTGTTTTAGTTTTGAGTTTTCTCCTTTGCAGTTTGCAACTTAAATAAAGGGAGAAGAAAAACTGGCACAGAAGCAAACCAATTGTATAAAACCCAAGAGTAGATTTTCTCACTTTTCTATCTTGTATTCCCTTGAAATTTCCTTCATGTGTTAAGAATCCTCAGTTCCTTATAACAACAGAAAATAATAAATGCTGCAGACAGAACCACTCTGTCTGCATCAGCTCAATTCCTTTATTATCTGTAGTTTATTGTGCATGACACTGCACGTCTGATCGTGGATTCCTCGGACCGAAAGACCTGCTATTGAAATCAAAGGCAGTTTTGGCAACGGCCACAGGACTGCACTGGCACAAAGTCACAGGTTATATGCTTCAGGGAAAATGCCATCACACTTTGGAGCAGAAAGGAGTAAGTTAAAAGGTGAAGGAAATGATGGCTCCAGTATTTAATATTTCTGGGTTGCTTTTTTTTTTCTTTCAGTTTGGTTGACATGGGAAATGCAGAGCTATAGTGTTTACATTAACTCCTGCTCTGAAGAAAGTCTGGAGTAGATATAAAAATAGTTGGAAAGACTGTGGGATGATGCTTTCCAGGATCAAATACTTTCAATTATTTTTATGAGTAACTTCTGTGTCATTTTTTTTCCAACTAAGGTAATTGCTTTGAAAGTGATATAACTATATGCAAATTAATCTACAGTTAAAATGGAAGTAAAGGTGAAATAGAAGAAGCTGTTGACATTTAAAAACAATAAAATTAATTTTAGAGAAACAGTTTTTATTATCTGCTTCTGGTTTTGATTATGAAGAGCTGAACTAGTTAAATAAGTTCTGGCTGAAAACGTTCCCCTCTTGCAAATGTGATTAATTTGTTTCCTTCACACTTGCATGGTTGGTCATAATATTAAGCAGGGCTACCAGTGCCTTTATGGCCACTAAGAAGCTCCAAATGGTGCCACAGTTCAGTGTGGTTACCATGGCAAGGAGAATCGGGTCAAGTCCTCTGAAAACAGGATGCAGGGGAGTCCTTCCTCAAATTGGTCTTTCAGCATTTGGGAATTTCCAGACATTTCTTAGAAGAGCTTGCAGTGACATCTGAAGGCCATGCAGTAGGAAATCAGGGATCTGAAACTTCCTTTCTTTTCCTCTCTGGAAACATGTTTTTCTCATGAGATGCAGGAGCGATGTAAACATTTTTCAGGAAGGCAGAAGTTGTAAGCCTCATTAGTTAATGGGATGCTATACAAATGCTAGGAAATGGGGAGAGACTGGGAGAAGGCCATCTGCAGAGTTCCAGCTTGGAAGAACACTCAGGAAACCAAAAGTTAACTGGCAATTTGTGTGCTGCTCTGGAGGCAAGCAGGCTGGGAGCATTTGCTGTGAGCACCATCTATTTCATGCGCTTTTTAATGGAACATCCACAATTGCATAATCCATAGGGAGTTGCCTGCCCATAGGTCCTTGTTCTTTGACAGATCTGTCACACTTCTCAGAGATCAAGATGCAAAATCCATCACTCAGGGACATGGTATATGTGTATCAGATACTCTCTGGGGGATGAAGAGTCCATTAAATAGCAAGTCCCTAAACTCATCCATATGAAGAATTCACATCTGTGACAGATAGAATATGGAGACTACCCATCATCTAACAGGTGATTTGAGTCTAATGTGCTACTAAAGCACTATAAATATTCATTTTATTTCAGCCTCTCAGAGATGTCTGTGGGTGATCCCAGAGGGATAGGAACTGCTTATGCAGAACCTGAGTGAGAATAGAAAGATCATGTTGTATGAGGGGGATCATGTCTCTGAGAAGCAAGGGTACTTCCAGCATTGGCAGTTTGAGGCAAGCATATCATTGCCTGCACGATACAGAGCTGAAGATATGACCTTCACAATGAAGCTTATGGTAGACTTCTGAGAGTGAATGGAGTCTTATGTGCAACAGCTAGGGAACCTGTGAGAAATGAAGGCACAGCAGATTTATTGCTCCTTAAAGGAGGTAGCAAAAATGTGGAAATCAATGGCATTAAGACAAGAGTAATCAGCTGGGGGAAGTAATGGGGAATTCTCTGTTATGAGAATTTTCTCTCTTCACTCACAGGGAAGAATGTGAGCAATTCACCTACTTCAGCCTGTCAAATTAAAATGCCAGGCATTCTAGTATACCTTCTCCATTTCTCATTATGACTCCATTTGTAGGTTCTTAGTGAATTTCTTTTGACTTTGAAGACTGTTGGCAAAGATGTGAGATTTGCATTGAAACCAGATTTTATAATTAGACGAGAGCTCAGGTACTGGATTCATGGTTTCGTGTAGAATTCTCATTCAGGCTCAAGTGTGAAGTTCCTGAAAACTTAAAGGAAGTTTTATCAAAAAAACTCTTAAGCATCATGGCTGTGGCTGAAGTTTTGGCTTTAGATTATAACCAGATGAAAAACATGTAGAGGTGCAAGCTTACATCCAAATTGAGGGGTATTTCAGATTTATATTCTGGCCTACATGCCCATGTTCTTTTTTTTTTTTTCTAGCTCATTTTCACTGTCTGTTTTGAGTGCTGTGGGTGGTGCTGCTGTATTTCAGCATTTCTGAGATCTCTGGTGGTGGTTTCAAGGTATGAGTTTGCGTGGACTGTTACACAGCCACCTTCTGCACTGGCAGGTGCCACAGTGTGGTCACACTCCTGCTGACCCTGTCTGAGAATCCAGCAGATGCCCTCTGGCAGCAGTTGGACCTGACCTTGCACACAGCCATTCCTCAGCTGTCTCTGGGTTTGCCATGAGTGGAGGCAGGACTGACAAAAGCAGAGCTGTCTAGGGCCCTGGGCAACATCATGCCCATGCTTTGTTGAGATTTACTTCTGTAAAGTGTCAGTGAGTATTTGACTGGACTTACTGGGGGAAGAGCACTGCGTGGATTTAGGCTTGGGATGATGCTAAACTTCCCTGAGCTTTGCTGAAAAGGCACCTCTGTGTGCATTTTCCAGACACCACTATCCTCAAAGTAAAATCTGTGTTAGTAAACTTTCTTTAGCAGTGCCACACAGCCTGATAAATTTCTTCAACAGCAACAGCCATTGAAAAGTCACTTTGAAAAGTAATTTTAAAAAGTCTGCAATGTAAAAATGAATTACGTAGGTTGTCTGTGGGTACCCTCTCTGATGCTACAGCTGCTGGCTTGCACAATCCAGCCATAATATTACAGTGATGCCTTTGTAGATACCTCCTCTTCACCTCTTACTCCTGTTGTCCATGGTACTTTTACCTCCCTTCAGCTCATCTGTTTCATTTCCTTTGCTCCACCACAGAGCTGAGAAAGTAAATCAGTTTAATTTTTTTCTCTCAAGTCATGTCTCAAGCTTCAATCTTTACTTTTGAGGAAGTCAGTATTTCAGTTCTCCGTGGTAAGGGTGGCAGGTACCAGAGAACCCCCTATCACTCCTCACCTGTGCAGGAGGCAGGACTTGTTCCAGTACTGCCCTGGATGAATCTGCACTTCAGAATGGAGACCCCTGAGCATGGGCATGTTGGAAAACCCACAGGATCCAGCACATCCCTTTGCAGAGGTAGCAGCTCGTTTTGAAAACAGTACAGTCATATTTGCTTGTTGTTATCCCTCAGCCGATGAACTTGGCTCAGTAACAGAAGCTGAAATCTTGTGGATGCAGAGGGAAGAGCTTTCTCATGCTATTTGGAGACTGTAGAAAAAGATTCACACTTTTTCTTCTAATGGTGTTGCAGAGTATCCCCACTCTCCACTCTAAGTACCAGCAGCACAGCTTCAGCCAACACTGTAGATTTAAATTACTCTCCCTACCTGACATAACCCTGACCAGACCCTATCAAACCCAGTACCTGTGGAGGCACCTAACCTCCTGTTTGAGCAGAAGGTGGCAGGGAGAATGACCCTCTCCTGAGAGAAAGGATTCCTGCCTGACAGGGTGCTCAGAGGCTGCAGCGATTCAACACACCGACAGCACCAGGGGCTGGGGGATGTCCTGCTTCACTTTGTCGTGGGACACTGTGTTATGCTGAGATGTGACACTAGATGGTGCATTCGCCAAATGATTGGAAAAGAGGGCTCTTCCCAGTGTCGAAACCTTTTGGCTCAAGGCTGATGGTAACTGTCCCATCTGCTGTGTAATCACAGTGCATCCTTTTCACAAATTTTCACAAAAGTGACCCTTCTGTGCAAGAGTTGAGTTCTGTGCTTCCACAGCTGCCAGGGTGGCATTTTGAGACTTTGGCACTTATGCATGTAGGTTTGGGGGATTTTTTGTCTGATCACAGATTAAGTTAACAAGTCACTTAGAAACAAGCAAACTTTTTTGTCATACTGGGTTTTAGGGATGCTTAAGGTTGGATAGAGGAGGTATATTATCCCACTCTTTGCCTTGGTTGTGTGGTTTAGGCCTTCATCCTTCCGATGATTACTACATACTGAATGTATGACCATGTATTTTAATATTTTTAGGGTAGGGTCTTAGACCTTGCCTACAAGGAATAAATTATACTGAATTAACTACACTGGTTTAGAAATTGATTTAGTTAAATCAGTACAACTCTCCTGAGCACTTTATACCACTTCAATTTAAGTCATAAGTCAGTGAGTAACAAATCAATTCTGTTGGCAGAGAGTGAGAAAGATTAGACTAGATCTTCAGCCCTTCTATCTCAGTATTTATTAGGCTAAGGCCTCTTCAGGGCTTGTTGCTGTTCTCTTTAATTTTTTCTGCCTAATGGACCTGATCCAGCTCTTGATGGCGTAAATGAGGGGTTTTCCATGACCTCCAGCTGGGAGCTGGAGATGGCTATATCTTTATTAGAAGCCTAGAGAGGCTTAGAATGACAAATAACTCAAGCCTGTCTCCTCACTGCATACTGAGTTCTCAGATTGTGGCTCATATTGCAGAAGTTGCCTCTGCAATGACAAATATATTATTCTACATTCAGGGCAGAAAAATTCATCCTCTAAAGACAGCAATCTCTACTAACATTGTGCTAGGAGTATCACTATGCAAAGAGTCATAATCTGATTTGATTTTCTCAACAACAGCTGATAACATATATTTAAGGCAGGCTGAAAATAATTCTTTTCAGGAATTGCCTCAAATGTTGTGCATTCTGGTTGGATAGACTCAGGACTCAGATTATTCCTGGTTTTGTAGCAGCTTAACCAGAATCTAGACTGATGTTGCACTTAAGTGAAAAAAGCACAGCTTTTTCAAAATGCGCTTCAAAAAGTCTTGCTTTTTTTTTGTTGCTGTTCTCTTTCTCTTCCTTTGTTCACACTTCTACAAACTACTACTAGTAAGAAGGATATCTGAGAATATGTTTAACAAGAATATGCTGAGTTCTACTCACTGCAAATTTTGCTTATTGTTCCCCAAGCTTCTTACTCCTGTCTGTAGAGAGCAGCAGTTGAACTCTTGGACTGTCTGCCTTTTCCTGGAAGAGTAATTCACTTGTTTACAAACCTGAGATTTTGATTTAGTGCAAAGTAATCTTTCTCTTTCTGAACTGGATGTTAATAAAGCTGTAAACTCTGTAACAAGCAATGTTCTGTCATACTCTTAAAATTCACCTACAGCTCCTGGAAGTCTTTGTATTTCAAGTAGTGATGCCACCTTCCACTTCTATCTCTATGCCAAATGTGATTTCTTGTGTTTTTTACAGGTTTATAATGGAACTTACATCTTTGCCTAAATTCCTTTGGACAAGTGACAACAAGCTTCTGCATCACCATTTTCCGGACATACTGGCTACTGTTCATACCACACAAGACATCCCTGAAGAAGTTGTTTTTGGACCATGCATGCTCCAGAACACCCTGCTGGACACTGTGGCTTTCATTGCTCTCAAGTGTTCCGATAGACGGACCATCCACTATGTATTTAAGGTATGAGATAACAATGTTTAATGTTCCACCTATCAAAAAGAGTTACACCACCCCTGAGAAGGTAACTTTGCAACAGGTAGGTTCTTGTTTTGTTCAGCACAAGTAACAGCTCCTTCAAAGAGAAGTAGCCAGTGCCTTTCTAATTTATGAGCTGCAGACTGGAAGGACCTAAGGAAAATTGTTTCCTTTGCAGGAAAAATACAAAGTCCTACTTCTATGCTGACGATTGATGGCCTGCTTCAGATCTGATGTGGAATAGAAGGAAAGAGGGACAAATAGTTTAGTAACAGCTAGCTCAGGTTTTGTCAGGACAAAGGAGGTTTACCTGGAGGTATCACAGCCCTGTGAGAACAGAGGGGGAACACTTTGGCATTGCACTGATTCATGCAGGTGGTACATTCATAGCATGTATTTACAGATCTGGGCAACTGCTAACCCAGTGTGCTCAGTTATCCTTTAAAGTGAAACCACAATGGCAGTCAGGCAACTAGTCCACACAATCTTTGGGCAGCCACAACTTAACTGCTATTAGGACATGGACCTCCTCAAGTTACCTCAGATAGGTATGTCTGTGTTACAGCTACACTTTTCAATCACTGTTCAACCCCAGGATTGTGATGGAGTGTTAACTCTCTGGCTCTAATTCCCCAAATTTTTTTGTTCCATAGCCACTGTTTATCATGCTGTCCTCTTACCCTGGATTTCTGGGTCTTAGAGTGCTTTTCAGTCACCACTGGCCTAGATGAAGACAGAGAGGTGTTTTACAGTGTGAAGAAAGCAAATTTCCCACATTCTATGGCTTGGATGGATCTGGGAGAGATCCAGGTTTGCCTAAGATTTCTGTGCTTCAGAGGAGAGAAATCCCAGGGCATATGTGTAATATGGAAGTGTAGTGGTTTGGTTCTAAATATCCATTACCTACTTATTTTGCTTCTGTGAGATAAGAATTAGGAGAAAACAAAGCAGGCACAAAACTTAAAAGAATATAAAGAAGTTTATTAACAGAACTAAAAGAAAAAAAGTAAGAGTCAGACTAAACCTTCAGAACACTTCTCTTCCCCCCACCTTTCTCCCTTCTCCAACTGACAGTGTAAAAAGACAACCCTTGAGATTTTCAGTCAGTTTACCACCTCTATAATAATCTCAGTTCACTTCGGGAGAGGAGTCTCTCTTGCTCATGCTGTGGAGACATCTCCACAACAAACAGTCCTCTCATGGCTTCAGTGTCACAACGAGACAGCTGCCTGGCTTGGTTCTCTGCTCTCTCGTCTTACAGCTTTCCCACAACTGTTTTCGAGGGTTCAATCTTGAGCTAATGGGGTACCATTTTAAGGTTGAGCTGTTCAGAAACAAACGTTCTCTTCACCCATCTCTGGGAGCATCTTCATTTCTAGGAACAGAGGTCTTCTTCTTCCCTGGGAACAAGGGTCTTCATCACTTTCATCTCTCTCTGTTCAAGCTTCTCACCAGATCACAGCTACTTCAACATTTGCTTATTTCAGCACAGGTGCCTTTGCTCATGGTTGTGGTTTGAACGCTCCACACCCCCATGCTTTTAATGAAATTACAAAGGGTACTCTGATGCATCCCAGT
>NW_008236478.1:2615704-2617229 GCF_000691975.1 Corvus brachyrhynchos
GGCTGAGATCTCAGCCAAGCCGCACCGTGGCTGACCTGGCCGGACCACCCCGAGCAGGGCCCGGCCCGGCCCCGCTGGGCCGCGCAGGCCCCAGTTCCCTGTCCAAAAGCCAGAAACAAGAGAGCTTTCCTGGGGTTTGTTCATTCTTAAATGTGGATCACAGAGGCATGTCAAGCTTCTTAAGTGGCTTAAAAAAGTTGCCAATATTCAAACTAGCCAGTTGTGGTTCTATTGGGTCTGGAGGAAGCTGTAAGCACCTGTTAGCAAGAGAATCACTTCCGTGACTGATGGAGCCCTCTTTAACTAAAAACCCAAACTATGCTAAACCATGACAGTTGTTGGGAGATAACCTGTTCGACACTTGTTTTAAACAAATTAAGAAAGAGAAGAAGAGGCTTTAAGGTTTATATGACTGATTTGAGTCTCTGGCACAAGTTTGCTTTCTTGGACAGTGTTGTTAGTACTCCAGGAGACTGACATACTCTTTGGAGAGAGACCTGTCCTGAAATGAGGCTTTATTTTTGGAATATTTCTGTATTTCTCCTGAGAGTTTTGAATTACTGTAGAGATAGCCTCAAAGGTTTTCTACATTGGAAGAGCCCTCTAGAGGGATGGCTTTAGTGTTTTTCTACACTTGAGCTAAGTAATTGCTATGCAGCAATGAAATAGGATGCCTGAGTTGGCTCAGATCTCTGTCTTTTGGCAGTAAATACATGAAATTCTGTGCAAGTAGCTGTTTCAGATGCAATCGGTAGTCCCATATCCTGTTAACTACTCATAATTAAAAGTAAACCCTCCAGAAATCAGGAACTACCATTAAGCTTCTAACTCTGTGTAGTAATTAATTAAAAATGCAATAATGATATTATGTTGTAATCATGGCACTGAAGTGCAAAACAAGAAATGAGTTTTGCTATGCTGGCTATAGTACAAACAGAATACACACAGGAGTAGTTTAGCAAGGTGGATTCATTGCAACTGAGGTTTCTGTTCATCACAGCTCATCAGCACTCCTGCAAGACTTTGGGGAATATTATTTCCAACAAGGGTTTCATCATCTTGGGCTTTTTTGTTTAGACCAAAGGGGGACTCTGTCATTTTTTTTTTTGCCCTCATTTTCTTGGAGACCTTAAATTGAGCTCCTGGGCCCAATTTGTACCCTTGGGCAAAGAAGAACTCTTGGCAGCCATTGGCACAGGTTCTTTCCAGCTGAGCTCCTCTGCCCCTTACAGCTTCTTTGGAGTTTCAAGAAAGAGCCTTATTTTCTCTCTTCTCCTCCAGCATCCCCCAAGGGAGCCACGTGGCCTCCATAGCCCAGCTGTGACAGATGTTGGGCTGTGAAGCCCTTACCTCATATATGGGTGCAAAGGATCCATCTGAGGAATTGACATCTCCAGGAGAGGGTGGATTTTCTGGGTTTATAGTGTCTCTAAACACATGAAAAAACTAGAGCTGGTTCATGCTGCTAGTTGGCAGCACCTAGATCTTATCTTACGTCTGGTACTCCTGCTCACCTCCTTTAAGC
>NW_008236478.1:2617245-2635213 GCF_000691975.1 Corvus brachyrhynchos
TCCCTGGAGTCCTGGCTCCTGGCAGAGCTGTGCTCCCTTTGACTTTGCTTAGAGCACTGAGTGGCTGCTCAGTATTTCTGAAACACAGCAAGTAAAATATGACAGCCTCTGTCATAGCTGTTAGTTACAGCCACTGTGTGTGGGTGGCTGTTCTTGTGTCGCTGTCAGACACTTGTATTTCTCAATCATTGTTAATTACCATGGCATTTAGAGAGAACCAGTTACAGGGCATGCTAATTTATTTTCTCTCTTGCGTTAATTAACTTCTATGCTAATGGTCTCTTAATGCTTCATTCTTGTATCCAAGCTACTAATGTGATCAAACTTTTCATGGTAGGTAATAGTCAGTTAAAACCAGAGAAATAATTAGCCAAAATATTGTTTCTGGTACCAAACACCAATGAATGGCTGCCCTGCAATTAGTGGAAAACAAAGAGCTATACATTGCTTGGGGTGAAATTTAGATCGTACTTGTCATTAGACATTTCTCATTTTCAAACTTCTTCCTTTCTAAACAGTGACTTAGTGCTTCAAAAATTAGTTGAGGCTTTTTATGAGTATAAATGTTGCCCTTGATGGCCCTGTGTTTCAGCCTTCAAGCTATGAAAATCTTCCCCATCTTTCAAATATTGCAGAGGACACAGGTCTGCTGTGGTAAACACCAAGGAAAAACCTATGAAGAAATAAATCATTCCCTATTCAGTGTAAGAAAGTAACTAAGATTGGAGTCACACACTGAACGAGAAATACAAAGCCAAATGTTTTGTACTTATATTATTTCATGGTCAACCTGACTAAATGACTCAGAAATCCTGTGGAGTAAAAATTATATGTGATTTAGGACAATGCTGTAATGTACACACAGAACAGAAATTTAATTTGAGCAATAGATTTAATATTATTTTTTTAACTTCTTAGTGCCTGACCTTACAACCTGAGAAATGTCTTTTAACTCAATTTTTTTTTGGTATTTCTGAACGCACACAAATCAACCCCTTGCAACTCTCAGAAATTATTTAACAAAAAAATATACCTTAAAATGAATTTAATTAATCTAGTGAAGGTAAAAAAAGGAATACATAATTTTATTTCTGAAAAAGGAAAGAGATCATATAAGTGCTTCTTAGTTGTAGATATTAAAATCTGTATTTTATGTAATCTAGCCAAACAGATATGCAAATATCTACTTGGGGTATGGAATCAAATATCCATGATTTTTCTTAAACCTCCTGATCCATATCCTCTTACATCAGTGAAAAACTCCACATGCAACTGTCCTGAGTGTTTGTTCATTTTCACACTGCACTGGTCCAGGGGTCTGCACATCTCTCACCCCCCAAGTGACAGCACTCACACATCTCCTGACTCATATCCCATTTTCCCACGGGATTGAGACCCCTTCTTAGAGAGGATGACACCTCCTGTACCTCTGTGATCCACACCCGACACAGTCCCATGGGATGGTCTGCAAAGGACAGAGCTAGAGACTGACCAACATACCAGGCCTGGCATTGCCATGGGAGGTTAGCCATGAGCATTGGTGTTTCCTCCTCCCTCCCATGCAGCTGTATTCCCAGAGCTCTCAGCCCTCACACCAGGGCAGCCTTCTCCCTATGATGCCTTTGGATTTGGTGACACTGGCAGATGTGTTGGGCTCACAGCTTTGTCATATGTGCTCAGTGTGAGGCAGAAAACAGGCTTTGTTCTTGGATTGGATGAAAATCTTGCTTTGGGCCTCAAGACCTGTAACTTGCCTTCTTTGTGTCCTGTCTCACAGGTAGATGTTACATCTGTGCACAGTCCCACAGGACTGCCTTGGATGAGACTTGTACAAGCAGCTGCCAATAGCAAGGAGCAGAACTTGGAAGCTTACTTAGAAAACAGTCAGTTATACTATCGCTCCACCAGGAAAATCAATAAAAATGAGGAACTGCTTGTCTGGTATGATGAGGAGCTTTCCAGCCTCTTGGGTTTCAATGAGATAAAAGCTCAGAGTCCCCAGAATGGTAAGTACCAAATTGCTGGCTGCAGGGGTCACTGAGGACAGAAGTGAGTCCTCATCTTCCTTAGTATGTGCTTGTCTTGTAATACAAACCCTGTCTAAATCCTTAGCTGGTCAGCTAAGAGAAAAGACCTTTTGCTTTGGGGTTTGAGCTGGAGGCACAGAGTAAGAAGCAATTTGCAGTTCTTAATGCCATTCTCATTGCTACTTCCTAGCAGAGGATGGTGCACTAGGGATTCATGCTGAAATTTTTGAGCTATGCAGTGGAAATCTACGCATTTGGATAACTCAGAATCCTAAAAGTCTAAAGTATCAGTTGGAAATAGGCCTTTTTTAGCTCATTGAGAAATGAGGTATAGGCTAGTGTTCAGCTTTAATCTTGTAAATGAGCAGGGCTTTAAAAATACATAAACCTAACAGCACTGCATACAGCATAGCCTGCCTATTTAGTGTGGGACACAGTGGAAATGAGGAAAAGGGCAAGCTTTCATTTCTGAAATGTTGCTGGAAATTCATTGCTCCAAAAGAAATTGACCTGGAAGTTGTTACAAAACTAAAAATCCAGGTTACAGAGACACCAAGCAAGTCAGTCAGGTCCATGCCAAGTCTGACTCCAGCTGTCATTTGCTCCAAACCTCATCTAGTTAGACTGGAACAGAACCATTTCTACATTCCCTTTAGTTGATTCAAACAAAGCTTGTATAGATTGGTTGGTAAAGGTGTAGGTTGGTAAAGATATGAGTTAGCAAATTTACGTGGTAATGTGCTTGTCTGTAAGTTAGTATTAAATTAATACAGACACATTCATAGCAGGAACCAACTAAATAATTCCAGCTGGTTTCAGTGCATTCTGTTAGTTTCTGTGTAGACACATACTGCCAGGCCTTTGGATTTACCAGGAAAGGGTGTTGCTTGCACAAGAGACACTATATCTACACTCAAGACTTTAATCTCACAGGTATAATGTTCCACCCATTTCAGCAGCCTTATTTTCTTATAAAAAGTTCAGCTTCTGTAGTTTGTAAAGTGATCTAAGCTGTGCTGAGTCCCAAATTAGGAATTTTTAGTTCTACCCAACCAGTTTATGAACTTTCCTATATATCCCAGGCCTCAGGTGCTGTCTGGCATCACTTGGCATTTTAAAACTTCTGTGTTGTGAAATAATATAGCATGGATATAGTTTACAAAGGTTAAGATGTACCATATCTGTGTTGATTGCTGAATTTGGTATCATCTGTTCATGGGCAATCAATCATCCCAATGAGCCAGAGGTGCAGTAGGTCTGAAGGCCAAGTTGTTTCACTTTGAACATCATTTTCTGTGCTGCAGACATCTGTGCCTTAAGGCATATAACAGCTTGCCAAATGAGCATGAGTAAGGGCTTCAGGCATTAAGGTCAGATGATTTTTGAACGGTATTAAACTTCCAGAGTATCCTGAAAATAGAGGCTCGTGTCAAAATCTTTGAATCCTGGTCTAAAACTCATTATTGCTTGGATATATAGCATTTAACATTCATCCTGAATTAAAGCCAGTGACTTAGTTAAGAAATGTAGACCCAAATCTGGGTTTAGACTTCAAATCATTATAAAGTCTAAATGGTTTTATCTAGATCATGGTGTCCTGGCCATTTTATGTACTTTTATGTAATATAATTACATTTTATGTAATAAAATCTAGAGTTGAGAGTCTAAATGAAATAATTTCTGGCAGTAGCATGGAAGCATGGAAGCAAATAAGAGTGAACCATTTTGCATAGCAGGTAGGGACCTGATTCTGCACTTGCATTAGTTTTACCGTGTGTTACCTTGTGCGACACAAGAGGTGTTTCTGGTTTTTTGTGTCAATGACAGGATCAGGATCTGCATCCATCCATGATTCCACCTTTGCAAAACTCATCACTTGTCTGTTTCTGCAGAGATGAGATGCCAAGAATGCGACCGAGTCTTTAAATGTGAGCACTCCTATCTGTCCCATGTCCGCTTCCTCTGTGTCCCAGAGAAGAACGCTCTGCTGTGGAGAAACTTCCAGAATCCTAAAACTGAAAAGAGCAACCTAGCTGAACAGACCACGAATTTCCACAGTCTGGCAAGGGACCTGGAAGTCAAAATGGCAGCTTGTAAAGATGATGCACATGGTCTTATTGGAGAAAGGAGAGCAAAATCTGAAGAGGCTGAGAACAACAGGAGCAGGAAAACAGTGTTGTTGGAGAAAACCAATAATTTGACTGAGGAACGTAACTGTGGGGGCAAGGAGGAGGTTGTGGGAGAGCATGCATTGGCTGGTTCTTTCTGGAAGCTTAGTTCAGGGAGGCAGTCAGCTAGGAAGGATGCTTTGGAGCAGAAGCAGAGTGCTTTCACTGAGGTCAGGAGGATGAAAGAGAAGCTGAGGAATGAGAGACTGCAGGAGCCAGAACAGGAGGATGGCACAGTCCCACTTGGTAAAGAGCAGGTATCAAAGGAGGTGTTGCTAAACTCCTCTGGCAGTGCATTCTCCTTTGTTTGGCCCACCAGAGCTCGAGGAGAACAGAAGAGTGCTTTCAGCAAACCCAATAAGTGTGTAATAGAAAGAGCTGCAGTAAATTCTTCTCATCCCATGAGTGAGTCAGCAAAGAGCCTGGGGGAGCTGTCTGGCTTCATTGCCACCACAGACATCATGTGCTGCAGCACTCTTCTCAATTCCAAGTTCTTTGTCAGTGATTTGTGTAATGCTCAGATGCTGCAGACAAGCATCACTCAGAGCAATGTTTTCCCATATACCTCAGAACCGTGGCCCAAGCAAGCAGGAGGACAGCTACAAAACACAACCACCACTTCCTCTTCCTCCTCCTCCTCCTCCTCCTCCTCCTCTTCCTCTTCCTTGACTCTTCTTCCCCCCACCTTCACATCTTTTGGAGTGGCTGCCCAGAACTGGTGTGCCAAATGCAACCTGTCCTTTCGCATGACATCTGATTTAGTCTTCCACATGCGGTCACATCACAAAAAAGAATACTCCTCAACTGAATCTCAGTGCAAGAGGAGACGAGAGGAGAAGCTGACGTGTCCCATTTGCCATGAGTACTTCCGAGAACGCCATCATTTATCCCGGCACATGACTTCTCATAATTAGAGTGCACACAGATGTCACCAAGGGACTGGGCAGGTTGGATCAAGAAGGGAATGATAGTTCACTTATATCCATTTCCTTTTGAGTTTACATTAATTTCTTTCAGGAAATCACTGTTTACAATAATTTATAATAGATGCTTTGCGAAAAAAATATAAAATGTTTACAAGAGTCTGAGTGAGTTTTAACTTTTGAAAACTCAACCTAGCCCTTGTCAACCTATTTTTGAGGAAATAAAATAGTGAAATGAATCCACATGCAGTGTTAATTTGCAGAGTAGGGGACAAAATTATAGTTATGCAAACAGAGCTTTCTTTGCTTATATTTGATTTGCTGGTGTCTGTGCAGTACAATGTAAATACAGAAATAACAACCACCTCATTGAATGAGGAACATTTAAGCACTAAAAAAATCAGAGCTTTTATGCTAAAAGAAAATAAGTTACTATTTTTAGCAGCATTGGTGGACTCTTACTCCTTTATGCTAGCTGAATCAGCTCTTTTACCAAATTTTTGAGTTAAAAACTGACATCTTACCATCTCCTTGGCTTTGAAAGGGACCTGAATTTAAGAGTGTTTCAAATTTATGATTGTCAACAACTGACCAGCAGACTGCCAAAGAGGATGGGACTTGTAAAGCAGAATATCCAAATTCTATTCTAGGCTCTGCTGCTTTTGAAATATCTTTTACACAGTGAAATCAACCTGGGTCTGTATCAAAATGTGACCTGTTGTCAACCTTATTGTGTAGACAGGAAGCAAATATTCTAACATCTGTGTGACTTCAGTAGGCATACAGATCTGATGGGAGTAGAGTTTAGCCTGCGGTTTTCAGGTTTTGGATATACCAAAGGAAGCAGTTAGGGTATCTGAGTTACAATTAGCTACTGGTAGATAGAATCTGCACACTAATTCTGGATGATAGGCTCTATTCTGGTAACTGCTAGAAGAGGAATGGCCTTCACAAAATTATACATGAATTGCACTGCATTACACCAGCCTGTCTATCCTCTGGTTCCTACATGGGCCAATTACAACTTTTTAAAAAAGAAAGTGGCATATTCTTTCTCTTGTCTGTCCATGAGACATTTTTCTCATCTACTTCATTTTGAGTTTTGCTGAGTCTCAGCAGCAGATAAATTTATACTGCTCTGGATGGTAGGAAACACTGTCTGTTGGTACTGGAGCCCAACTAATTAGCCTTTCACTACTTTTAAAATCTATTTAGGGGCTAGATTTTGATGCTTTATGACAATATGTTCTTCAAGCAATCATTTCTCCTGCTCTTGTATAGGATTTTTTCAGGTTGTCTGATGTTTTTGTGGCACATCTGTGAACCTCACCTGCCTCATCAAAGGCTATTACTCCCTTTCAGACAGAGAATGATCAGAAACCATTCATTTCCCAGCTGAGACTAAAGGACATTTCAGTATATTCTCTGTGTTCCACCATACTGATGATACACTCCACTGGTTTTTGTATACTGGACAGAGTTTTGAGTTACTTTGACGATGCCTAGCTTGATAATGAAAATATCAGCAAGTAAACACATCTGAACAATAAAAGAGAGACTGACAGTCTTAGGCTGTCAGTTGAAACCAACATATTACACTAATTTTTATCTCTTGGGAGATTTCTATAAGTCAGGAGATTGTATTCTTCCCAGTATATTGCTGTTGAACATTAACACATGGCTGTTCCCTATTAATATAAATCACTGGCTATGAACCCCAGCTTTATTTTTGAAACACAAAGTGATAAAACTGTTACATTATGTCTTTGAGTTCAGAAGACAGTTCTGGTTGGATTGTAACACAGCTTTCCAAGGTCAGTGGCGGAAGCTCTTTCACTCGAGTCATTAAAAACCAAAATGAACAAAGACTTTGAAACATGGAGCACAGGGAACAACCTTGCATTGAGTAGGGGATGATGTGGTTTCCTTGTAATCTTTCCATCTCTATTTTGTGTCCAATAACATTTACTATGTAAGGAATATATTTATGGCAAAGTTTAATGGGCCAAATTTCACTCCACCTGGGTGCCAGCCAGTTTACTGTGAAGTCAGTGTCCATAAAGTGTAATGAAGGACTCTGTGGTGTAACTGCATTCATATGTGGTCAGGGTTATATTTCCTATTAGCAGTTTAGGCCAGATTGTGATCTCATTTATTCCAGTGCAAATCCAAAATAATTCCATGTTGCTACTCCTGATTTACATTAATGACTTTAAGATCAGCCTGGCCAAGTATAAATAAGACTAAAGATTTTTTGGTACCATTACTGCAAAATGTTCTCTTCTGTACTTACTGAAAGATGCCATGTTTTCTTAACAGTTTTATGATTAGAAACCTAGCTTCAGATTTCTTCTGGAAGAAGACAGGACCAGCTGTATAATGCTCCCCAGTATTATTTTGGCACATCCTTTCAGCATTACCCTGCTCCAAATGCCTATTTTTCCAGTGTACTACACCTGGTATATAATTTAGATTGGAATGAAGCAGCACCAAATCTTACTGGTTACATTGTTTCAATGATTTTGTGTTGGACAAAGTGTAGAAAATCAACCACTGAAAAACAGATGCTAAGTCTCAAAACCTCTTCAAATGGTGTGTTAGACCTACCTCCTTAGAGTTCTCACCGGTAATCAAACTTCATCACTTTGCTTATGGTATGAGGCTAAGCAAGCAGCAAGGTTACAGGGAGAGATAGCCTCCCTTTATGTCATGGACTTGCTTTCTTTGGGAAAAAAGAAAAGGTAAGAACTCTTACCCAGTTTCCTTGTGGGCCTATCTCAGCCACAGCAATTCATATACTGTCATGCTGAGCAATGTAGGAATGCCTTCTGTGCACAGAAAGGCAAGAGGACCAGTTATGAAAAGTGGCAGAGCTGATTCAAAACGCAAAAATGAGGGGAGGTTTTTAATAAGCTTTATTTCTGGTACTTTCCTCACCTCCTCCAGCTCAGAGGCAGTGCATTTTGGTCCTGGTATGTAAAGATTGAGGATTTCCCCCTTGTTGCAGGCAGTGTGGGCAATACTGCCCTTCTTTTTTTGGTAGGTGGCCATCAGTATAAAGATTACATTAACAATTTGCTTCTTATTCTGAGGTAAAGGGTTTTGTGAACTAAGACTTATTTAGACACACAGCAGACCATTTACACACACAGCACAACAGTATGACATCTTGTTGCCTGCTGCATCTGTGCTGGTATCAGTGCAAAACCACACAGATGCCAACAGAACCAGAACTTGGTTCCTGTGTGTAAAACCAGCTCTTGTGTAAAGCTCCTTGTGCAGGCACAGTGAAAGTCTTTTATGTGTCTCAAGTTTAACTGAGTGTCTCATCTAAACTGGGTTACATAAACCAGGGGGCTTATCCAAAATTTTTACAGATTTTATTTCTTTAAATGAAAATATTCGTATTAAAGCTGAGTGAACCAAATATTGAACAGGCAGAAGGAAGCCTAACGAGACAAAGAAAAACAAACTTCCTGTAATTGAGTCATGCTGGAAGCTTATTTCCCCTTATGTCTAGAAGTCTGAAAATTTAAATTGGTGCAGATGAAATCCTGCTGGAAGGAAAGCACTCACTAAGGCAGGGGGTTTGTGAAGAAATGAAGGACTGCATTCTGTACCTGTGAAATACTGTAATTTTACAGCAGGGATCTCTGTCTTTTCTACAAGTAGAAATGCTAGGGAGGGCAGGGAAATGATTTTGTTTTTAAAACAGGAGGAGAAAATTTGTAGCGAGCTGACCGGTTCTTTTCCTGTCTTTGCTAGCAACTAACTGTTCAGTTTGATCATACAACAGTTTCCCATGACGTGTTTCTGGATCAGTGAAAAAGGACACAACACAATGCTGTCAAGCTTAGCTGTGCAGGCTGTGTTTCTGTAATGGATAATAAGTTTATCAATAGGAAATGCCAGATTAGGATATTTGTAGACTCACTGATCATTGATACCTGAACTTTTTCTGATGAAGATGTGTTTCTCCATCGAAATGACACTCAGATGTGCTTTTGAGAAATATATATTTACTTGTTTTTTATGAGGTAATTTTTCACTAATCTAGGCAGCCTGTACACTTCCTTGGATCTACAGAGCACAGTTTGGAAATCACTGGACTAAGGTGGCACAAAAGAAATAAAAGCCGGCTGTCATTTCTTGGTTAGTTGTATGAATGCTACAAGGAGAAAGATGATACTGCTAGGTAGTCTGATACAACAACTCCTTTCTTCCTGCCTTTAAAAGAAGCATGATTAGGATTAAAATTCAGGAAGTTATTCTAGGTGGGATGATAAGGAAATTGTGCTATAAACTGTAGAATGTCCATGTCAGCTCTGGAACCAGATGAGAGAAAGGTGGCAGTTTCATCGTATTTCCTGTTTTGTTGTGGAAGGGCATTTCTCAAATTGCTTGTCCCTCCCTAAAAACCTTCTGTTTAACTTTCTCATTTAAACCACAAACCATGGATTTTCCTTAGCTAATTTTTGTTTGTGCTTTTGTGATATTCAGACCTTTCAATGCAGTGTAATTTTGTACACAATTACTGTCTGTAGTTTTGTGAGGTCTAAACTCATTGAGATGGGCATAACTATGACAGAGCAGTTTGTGAAGACAGGAAAAATTGCTTTTAACACACTGGCCTTTGTTAAGCCTGGCAGTTTCCATATTAATTAGCCAGTACTATGAAATAGTAAATAATATTTTGCCAAGTAATAAAATTTCTCAAGGTTGCACAATAGTTTTCCAATGAAATCAATCACTGTAGTAAATTAACAGCACTATTGATTTAAAATGGTCTCACCTGCAATTGCATCTTCATTGTTTGTTTTTCCAACTGGATTCCAATTTCTAGACATCTTTATTATACATATGTATTTCCCATATTACTATGGGAAAAATTTATTTGCTATTTGTGCCCATATGGTGTAGCTTTTTTGTCCTTGAATGGATGGCTAAATTTTCTAAATATTGGGCTTAACAATTAACATTGTTTGTACATGACAGCACAACTGATTGTTTTTAGGAAAACAAAGCTGTTTATCTGGATTGAGATATTAAAGAGGCTTAAAAGACATTACAAGAAATACATTAGTGTTGTTTACTCATTCATTGACTACTCAATTTTTTTCCATAATAAGAATATTTAATATTCTTCATACATATATCACTTTACACAAAATTCTGTATGGGTTTTAATTCATTAAAATATTTTCCACAACACTGAGAAGTTTAACAATAAGCTAGTGCATAAAAATCAGAACATGAAAATGACTCAAAAGAGTCCAGGTTAGAGATCACACTGAGTGTAGTTGATAAGACAAATAAGTAACAAAAAAGATGGAAAATCTATTTAGTTCTTAAAATTTTCTCCCTGTAAAAGCTTGAAGTCAAGTGTTTAACACACTTAATAAAAGAAAAATGGCAGGAACTTACAAATGAGCAAATGAACACCAATGTGTAACTACTCTTGATTCTAACTGAATTTTGGGAGACCATTTCCTTAATTTAATTACCTTCCAGCTGGCATTCTGTAGAGATGAGAAAATCTGAGATCTAGATTAGAGTTACACATATTTTTAAATCATTTGGAAGATAGATGTTTAACTAAGAATTGTAGGAAAGATAAGGAATGTTGTGCATTAAGCTCATGTCAATTATCTCTGTTAGTTGTCCTGGAATACACTATTACATAATATGTAGCTTGATAACAGGGTGAAAAGGATATTTTTCAGGTTTGTGTTTTATTTTTTTTTCTTCTGTCTTTGGGGCAGGACACAGCAATCTAATATTAGCCTTAAGTAAAAACATACGACTCTTTTCCTTGAGTCAGTTGATCTGGGCACTGGGTAAAAGAGTCAATGTACTGCCTTTGTCTTGCTCATCCTCCCCTCTGACAGACACTGAGAGAAGCAGGCATGTTCCTTTGAAATGCCAGGAGTCTGGGCAACGCTGACAGACTGGGAATTTTTGGTTATTTTTGGTACATCTAAATGATGAGATGGAGAAGAGACTTAATTTAGCTCGTGTAGTTTGGAAAATAGACTCTTCCAACTCCTGTTAGTTTTTAAAGATGTTTAAATAGGAATGTACACAATTTCCAAAGAAGATGTGCCTTTTCTGTGTTTGAGCTTGTTCACACGCTTTCAATACTGACAACTGGGATTTTCTATGGGACCAAAGGAAATCTGTGATTGGTAGCTAAACCTTAAAAAACTGACACACTGAACATTTATGTTTGATTACAGGAGAGGAATCCTGAAACCCCAGTGAATTATTGAAGTATTTCAACCATGCACAGAAAGAGCTGGGTTCCAAAGAATGGGGAAAAATAGCGGCATGTTGAAAACAAGTCACTGAGCTATGTACAGGGACCCAATCACTGACCAGAGAGACTGAAATGAACCTCCCACTTGTTTCTAGGGCTTACATTTAGGTAGCTAGCTTTCTGTTCATAAGAACTAGGGGCATATTCCTCCACTGGACTATCTAGAGCTGTGTAGGTGAGCATTGAGCATCTCATTTGCTTTGACGAGTGCTGCTTCAGCTGGTGTTTCTATGTGAGGGGGCACTCCTTTTCCTTCCCAAGAAGTGCTGTCTGCAGAGATGACTGATCTGGAGGTGGGGATGAAGATGTAGAAGTTGGTTTCATCTACCTGATAGATCTGTGGGGAATGGCAGCCACCACTGGTCTGCTCCCCAATGACGAGAGCTCTGCCTAGTCTCTTCATTATGGATACAAACTCTTCAGCAGCCCCAGCTGTCACAGCACTGGTAAGGATTACCAGCCCCTTCTGAGAGCCGTACCTCTCCCCTGTAAGGTGGGAAAAAAACCATCAGAAATGAATCAATTTTCAGACATTTGTTTGTATAATAGAGCAAAGAGAAGCCAAGATAGAGGCTTCACTCCCTACCTGCTATTAACAACCCAAGAAGTTTGGAAATCTGCTTTGTATCTATGATAGTATTAAAATACTTTTAACACGAGCCCAGACTCTATGCTGTAAAAAAAGGCTGTCTCCCTATGTGGTGCTCTTGTGCCATCGGTTTCTGGTTATGAGCTCCATCAGGAGAGAACCCAGCTCATGATTACTATTGTTAGCTCTTTTGTGGCTTTGACTTTTACAGGAGCTCCAGATCTCATCAGAATAGTGGAATAGACAGGTGGGAAAAATGACATCTTCCACTCATCCAGAAGCATTTTCAGTTTC
This sequence comes from Corvus brachyrhynchos, assembly GCF_000691975.1. NCBI lineage: Eukaryota > Metazoa > Chordata > Aves > Passeriformes > Corvidae > Corvus > Corvus brachyrhynchos. The sequence goes on from NW_008236478.1 coordinate 2,629,563, forward strand.
ACCCTCATCCCTGCTCTAGGAACATGGCTGTCACAGAGCCTGGCCTTCAACTATGCAGGCATCATTTTATGAAATTAGAATTATAGTGGTTTTCCACAGTTTTTTATAGTCTGTAAGTGGAAGCTATACATGGCCTTTGTCCCAAACCCTTCGACACCCCTTTTTTATTAGGATTAGAGCCAAATTATCTCATTTTCTCACATAAAACAGCTGACAGGAATAGGAAGGATTTTGAACCTTATTTTCAATATCTATGAACATGTTAGATACTTTTTGAGAGGTTAGTTTCTTTGAAAAAGTGACCAGTAGGTAATAGCTAGGACTTGATAACTTGAAAACTAAACTGCTCTAAAAATGTCATTCTATAAGTAAGTAATAGTATGACTTAAAATCCTCATGCTAAATTCTAAGAGAGGGGCCAATAGCATGGTAATTAATTTTCACACCATTTTTGGTCTTCTCATTTCACTATAAACATAATAACCATTAGAAGACTCTTTTCACAGTAGATATATATAATACAGGACCCAATCCAGCTCCTTTGAAGTCAATATGAGTCTGCCCGTTCTCTTTGATGGGAACTGGAATGTGTCCATAGAAATCATATCCTTTAGCACAACCGACCTCTGACTGCCTGGGAAAATAGATGGACCCTGCAGACTGTGACAAAGTTTAACCATTTCAGCATGATCCAGGCCAACAACTCCAGACACCATTAACTTTTTTGCTACTGTCTTAGCTTAAGAGGGGAAAATAATTAAACCCATGTTTAAGGGCTCTTAGAACTCTAACTGCAGTTTGTGAGCACTGAAGAGCTCTGTTTCTGCATGTTGCAGCATCCTTTCAACTTCCACAAACAGTGGGGCAGGCTATGTGTGGGGTGTGTGTCACATTGCCAAATGCTTTAAACTCACCCAGATATGCAAAAATTAATGTTTTTCTTTCTCGTCTCTGGACAAACTAGGGTGTTAAGGTGTTTTCATCTACTGATGTAGAGGATTACACAGGTAGGTATTAGGGAACAACATATAAAACTGTATGGGAGTATTGGAAGAGACATTACTAGAACTCTAGGCAACACTGGATTAATTTTTAATTTTGGCAACTTTTAAAAGCAACAAGTTACAGCTGCTGTACACAGTATTTGGCTCAACTTCTGGGGACCAATTTACAAACCTCTGTGCCTAACATACCCCATTCTTAGGAGTGATAAACTGTTATTTGTAGATGGCATTGAGGGACATGGCTGAAATGCACATTTTTTGTTTCTACATTCTCTACACAGATTGAGCTGATCATGGCAGGTGCTTTCACCAAATGAGTTACAGTATTTAATGGCTTGTTTAAAATGCACAAGGAGAGACATCTGAAATGGAAAGCTACTCTGGAAAGAAACTGTCATTTACCTTTGAGCTGTGGCTGGGTCCATATCTCCTTTACTGAGTCACTGGGTCTGTTATAAACTTTGTCCAAGAGAATTGGGTGTCCTTCATCAAAGAAATACGAGCATAGGATTGCTATGGGTGTAGTGGAGCCTCCAATATTGTACCTTTTCAAGAATTAAAAATATTAAGGAAACAAGTGAAAATTTGTGTCAGGCAGTAAATCTTCCTTCCCAAGTATTGTTCCATAACATCAGTCCCGAAAAGGCTTATGGCTACATTTTGATACATTTACATTCATTCTCCCCTATCAGCATTTGCACTTCTATCAGATCAACAAAATCCTGTCTAAGAGTGTTGGAGTTTTATTGCCCACAACTGATTTCAAAAGCAAATACAAAACATAAAAGTCTTATTTTTTTCTTGATGTTACGTAGGAAAAATCAGAAAGTAAGCAAAGACTCTAAATCTGCAGAGAAACATCATACTCTTGTTATTTTACTCTGAGTAACCCATTCTGTTCCTGGTGTCGGCAGCAAGGAGTGAATACATAAACCCTAAAACACAAAGTAGATTCCAATTAAAGCAACATATGTTTGTAGAACTGTTGTGTTCCTATTTTTTGCTACACAAAATGGGAAAACTTAGAAGTTTAGATAAGTCCATCTTTTTTGTGTCTAAAGATTGCGTTAGTTGCTTCCTTTAGCACAGTCGTAGTTGAAAACTTTGGTCATTGTTTAATTCCATAGCAGTCTCTGAAGATTAATTTTACTGAAGAGCTTGTCATTGGAGAACCCCTGCTATGAATACACAAAATTAACTGCCAAAATATTTTTTCCTGTCACTTTTCACTAATACTAGAGCACATACAACTCTAGAAATGTTTGTACTTTGCTTACTGATAGAGTGTGGATATAGTACTTTCCTCTAGGTGATGTTAGGAGTACCTAGCACAGACATTCCAGCAAAAACCTGCTAGAAAATGAGTTTATTCAGTTCAATCTATAGCTAAGATTTTGCACCTCTGGAAAAGGATCTGACAGTCCCAGAGGCCTCTGTTCCGAAGAGTGAAGCTACATCTTTATTCTTCAGCATTTGGGAGCTCCATGATTGACACTGTGATTGGCTAGAAGTTAAATAACCATCTTCAGTGTGTCCCTGATAGTGCTGTGCTGCCAGGAGGTGCTGCTGCTGCACGGCCCATGAGACAGCTCAGCCCAGCAGAGCCCAGTTTCCTTCAGGTGCCATCATGGCTGAAGTTGATGGCAGGCAGGGCAATGCTGGAATGCTCTTCCTGGGACTCTCTTGCAGACACTGAAACTGCAGTAACTTTAGTCAGTAATAATGTCTGAGCAGTTGCCAGAGTTTGAACTTAAATTTTGGATGCTAGTGCTCCTTCTTACAGATGCCTTGTGTGACCTTAGGGAGGCCTTTTAGTTCATCAGTGTCTCTTGTCAATGCTGTGAGAGTTAAAAATATGAAGTTCATGAGTGGCACAGCTGTTCCAGGAAGGGAAACTATTAAAGTGAGAGACATTATGCATTATGGTTAATCCCATGCAAAATTGAAATTATCCAAATATGAAGTTCATGAGTGGTACAGCTGTTTCACGGAGGAAAACTTGTAAAATGAGAAACATTATTCATTACAGTTAATCCCATGCAAAATTTAAATCATTAGCCTTAAAATTATAAGATTGGTTTACAGAGAATTTCAAAAGGCTTGTTTGGGGTTCTCTTTTGTATGTCTTCAGAGACTGGGTCTTTTATGTGCACTCAAAGGACTGAAAATACATTAAATATAAAAAAATAAACCAAACCAAAACAACACAAGAAAGGAGCTATAATGAGACCATTTGGTACCTGAGACGTGATTTCATCTTTGCTGCTTCAGTGCCCCCAGCCCTGAAATTTTTAGCTTGGGAGAAAACTGGGGCAAGAAAGAGGAAAGTCCCAGTCCTATCTCAAGTCTATTGGAAGATGGTGGTGCTTTTGCTGAATTCAAATCCAGTCATGGGTGTGTTATGTTCGTCGCTGCCTTGCCTCCTCTGTTCTCACATAGTAAGATCTCTGTCTCTGCTCTCATCACTGTGGTCATCTTTTCCTCCCTATGATGCAAATCCCAATTACTTCCCAAATTGGAAATTTGGGATTAAGAAGATTACCAAATATTAAGAGCCCCATGATAACAATAGACACAAATGGTTCTAGCATTAAAACCAAGTCCTTACAAAGTCCTTCTTTTCTTTGGTTTATATTTGTAATCTTCTGGGCTCACACACATTAACTCTGGACCACAACAAGGGCATTACTTCCCTAAATACTGTGTAGGAAATGTGAATGTTTTATATTAATCTGCTTTGATTGCTGGTGAAAAATGAATGACATCTTATTGCTCATAAGATTTGGAGCACTATTGACACACTGGAGTGTCCAACAGAATTCTAAGAAGAGGGCAGGTGTACAATGCTGCAGCTTGGTGCAGCAGGGCCCAGGAGTGCTACAGTACCTCTAGGCACCTCTGTGCTCTGTGCACAAGGCCCGTTCTGTACAGACCTGATTGCCCAGAATTATTTAGCACTGCAGATATGGCAAATTAAATGTTGTAACACAGCCTTGCACATAGTCTGTCTTTTTGACTGTTGAATCACTTGGCCACTACATGAAGTAAATATTTATTTTATAAATATATATATATGGTACATGGAGAGTTAGATTAGAAAGAAGTTAGAGAAATAAAACAAATGTAACATCCAGAACTGCATTCTGCAAACTATTCCCTAAATTTGCCTATTTAGTTCTAAACATCTCAAGTGATGATACAATTTATTTTGAGATATACTTCCAGACTGTTATTATTTTCCTTGGCTGTTTTTCTTTTCTCATTTAATCCCAGCAATGTTAGCCTGTAAACAGGATAGTAAGCCATGTAAAGCTAATTCACTGTTACAAATAAAATGCTGTTTTGAAAGAGCTTTGGTTATTTGCCATTCAAAGGTTTACCTCAGGTCTATGATTAATGCATCTGTGTGAACAATTTTCTTCCAAACAAGCTCTATGATTAGGTCGGACACCTGGGTTAGAAGTTCACTGTCTCCAAACATATCAAATCTCAGATAGCCGATGTTGTTTTCAAATACATTTGTGTGGAATGAAAACCTAATCAAATCTTCAAATACTTCTGGTGGAGGGATCTGAAAGAGTTTGGAAAAACAAAACAAATCATTTGCTGGCACTGGTAGCTCGACACAAAATTATGTGGCTCATGTTAATCCAGGGGGGACACGTGTGAGGAATGTGACCGAGTTTGAAAAACATAATAAATTTTACAACATTTTTGCATGTTAAACATAGGTTAGCATTGCGTGATGCATTTTTGCACAGTATAAAATGCATCAATAACATGCCCAGAATCTGGATCAGGCGCCTATTTGCCAGAGCTCATTTTATTTTTCAAAAATACAAGAATTTCCTTAGAGCAAAGAGGTTAAAAGAACAATCCCGACCTGCAGCATAGATCCCAGGCCTGCCATCCAAGCCCACATGTTGCCTTTGTGAGTTCTTTCTAGACACGGCACCTGGGACTTTCATAATCTCTTTACTGGCCTCATCTGACAAACAGCTGCTGGCCGCAGGTGCGAGTGGCCCCAGCCCCTCTTAATGACCCAGTCCCTGTGACAGTGAGGAATCTGATGTGTCTGGGCATGTGCTAGGATACTAATGAAGTAGACATGCTAAATCTCTTCTATGGTGGCCATGTGCCTGGAGTCTCACGTGTTAGGTTGCGATTTATTTAATTTTGCTTAGCTTATGTTATTAAACAGTGGACTGTTTTAGTAGCAATGTGTAGCCAAATAATAAAGTTATCCTAGTAACCCCTGTATGCATTGAGACATAGCCAGTTCCTATTGCCAGCCTTCTGTTTTGCATGCAGTATCTGAAAATGGAATAGTCTCCTTCAGCTTGAGGTAAGAATTTAGAATACATACAACTTATATGACCTTCAGCCATTTGGTATTTTCTCCTCTGTTGCTGTGAAAATGGTATTATACCTTTTTAATCAGTTGCCCTCTGCCATAGCTCATCCCCAGACAATCCATTCTTTCACACTCAAAAGAACAAGGAGTCAGCAACGAACCATGTGCTAGCAGGTGCTCTTCAAGTCGACAACATGCCACAGAACTGGGGAGGCACTTGGGCCTTCTGCAACTACAGAGAAGTCAAGTAATCTCCTGACCTCTATATAGTGCTCTGGCCTGGAGTTTTGCTC